>NC_056735.1:544558550-544603550 GCF_019279795.1 Protopterus annectens
TATTAAGAACTATGGTAATCTTGCTGTATGAGTTGCTCAGACCTGTTTCCATCTTTATGTCTTTCAGGCAAGATGTCACACGGCAGGTTACCTGTCTATTCAGCGGAAGAAAATGAAGTCATCCTCAACCACCTGGTACAGCACTACCAGGTGCTGTTTAGCAGGACAGCACATGAGCAGCAGGAACGGACCACCCTGTGGAATGATCTAGTCCACAGGGTCAATGATGTTGGCCTGCATAACCACATTTATGAGCAGGTCTGGCATCATTGCAGTGACCTGCTTTGCAATGCCCGTCAGTGTGCTGCTGCAGTCCGGGAGGATCATCTCACAACAGTGGGGGGTAATGCTATCCATCCACCCCTGACATGTGTTGAGGAGCTCCTCGCCAGCCTCGTGGCACATGCCTACCCACACACGCAACAACTGGCGGAAACCATAGTGGATGTGGGGGCTATCCACATACACTGGCGAGGAGCATGCAGGTAAGGCCACAGGGCACATCAGTAGACCACTATTACATATCCATCCGCATCTGTACAGGTAAATCATGCATATGTGAGATGCCATATATATAGTCTGTTGCTGAGTAGTATTATTAAACAGATGTCCATAAGTTGTAGTATTGTGGATTTGTACTGTTGATGTACTGTAATGCTGCACCCACCCTGTATCAATGCCACAGCTGTGGATACTAACATCACATCTCTCACACACTTATGGAGGTCCCTCTGGTATACCACCAAGGTAGCAGCCTGTAGCTGGTGAGTATGGTTTATGTTCATGCTTGCCAATACACCGGTCATGTAATGGCTATGGTATATTCCATGCACACAAGTAATACACCTACCCATAATGCACGTCATACATGTTCAAGTATTGTTGCTGTTAACTGCACTGCATCACAGTGGTGACCATGATGGTGTATCTGAAGGGTATGTCAGACACCTGCAATATAACTAACATCCTGTCATTGCAAAATGTGTCCACAGAGATGTACATAATGGTAATACAAATGGCCTACAGTAGGGACTGTGAAACATCACCCTTATACAGTGCTACAACAGTGTATATGCCAGTATTACAATGGCAACTGTTACAGATCTACACTACGGCATAACATAATACTGTGGTCCACAACCCTTAAAACCTGCAATGTGGTCCCAACATGAGCAATGATTGTGTAATTCGGAATCGTATGTTAGGGTAGCAAATATGGGGAATACATACCTTCATATGCACTGGAAGCATATGTGTGCACACACTCCAGATAAAGTGGAAGCAGCTGTTGAGGTACTGACTGCATGCATTTGTCATGGAAATGGACCTTTCAGCAAGTACACGTCCCCAGTGTCACACCACATATTGGTCTGCTGTCCAAGATGTTTGGCCATCAAATGTGCACACTTACCTGCAACAGAGGCAGCCGTGGCTTGTACATATCTTACATGATTTGATGTGGGCCCCATACCCAACATGTATCACCCATGAGCTGGACATGTAGCTATACCTAACCATTGCATATACCATGGCAAATAGTGCAGACAGTAATTTATGTGGCAAGGATGTATGGGAAAGGAGTGATGTAGGAAATAAACAGATGGCCATCCAAGACAGATGATGTCACATGTAGCAAACTGGTCATGTGGGCTGCCTAGTAACATGCCACAACACTGAGAGAGTTGAAGGAATATCTAGCAAGTACTGGCTGTGCAGTTCCCGGGTCAGCAATTGCCTGGACTCCGCAAGCATGTGGCCAATGGGTTAAGGTAATCAGATGTGACAGTTTTACCACAGGAAACATCAGTCAGGCCTCTCTATAGGTAGTATATGCATAACAGAAGAGGTCCCCAAAAGTCATGCATAGCAATGTGTACTTGTGTACCATGACCACATTGGAAACCTACATACAGTATCATGTAAGAGACATGTGCTGCACAACCAACACCTCACCCCACCCCAGGCCCACCATCCTCATCTGTACTGTGCTGGTGCCAGTGTACACCTGTATGTTTGCCATTCATTAGCTGGGACTAGGCTGTTACATGTGGCATTAAGTGTTTGGGACACTGCAAACTTTCACACATGTGTTGGCCATAGTTGTCAAGCATCTGCAAAAAGGCTGAAAGTGGGGAGGGGGTATCATCATGACACACAAGTGCACTGCAGCAGTGATCCTAAGAATGCTACGAATGGCTGTATCTGCACACAGTCAGGTTCAGGAACTGTGGCAGACATAACCCTGACTCCACAGCAATAGTGATGACAGTGTGTGAACTCCAAGGGATTTGCACGAGTTGACCTTGCAACTCTCTATAGGTAGTATATGCATAACAGAAGAGGTCCCCAAAAGTCATGCATAGCAATGTGTACTTGTGTACCATGACCACATTGGAAACCTACATACAGTATCATGTAAGAGACATGTGCTGCACAACGAACACCTCACCCCACCCCAGGCCCACCATCCTCATCTGTACTGTGCTGCTGCCAGTGTACACCTGTATGTTTGCCATTCATTAGCTGGGACTAGGCTGTTACATGTGGCGTTAAGTGTTTGGGACACTGCAAACTTTCACACATGTGTTGGCCATAGTTGTCAACCATCTGCAAAAAGGCTGAAAGTGGGGAGGGGGTATCATCATGACACACAAGTACACTGCAGCAGTGATCCTAAGAATGCTACGAATGGCTGTATCTGCACACAGGCAGGTTCAGGAACTGTGGCAGACATGACCCTGACTCCACAGCAATAGTGATGACAGTGTGTGAACTCCAAGGGATTTGCACGAGTTGACCTTGCAATCATGCAGAGTTGGGGGACATGTGTAGGGCAGCCTGACCATATGCTGGCAAATGCAGATGGCCCATGCTAGTATACCCTGCCAGGAATAGTAACTGCTGTAGTACACATAACAGTAGGTGCAACAAACCATCATGATAAGGGTGTGCACACACATTCCCCCACAAAGCGTATGCATCGCGGTCAGCATCAGCACAACTAACACATTTGTTAGACACTGCATTTGAATGTACATGACATATGTCACATAGCAGGCTCATGTAATGTGAACATCTGCAGTGATGTGGTCCCGTGGCATATTAAGGAAGAGGGCATCATATCAGTAAGGGTGTATACACTCCCCATAGCCACAGTAAGGTTTGACAGTTGTCAGTGCAATAGTATTGTGTTGGTCATACATGCACCACTGATGTTGAGATCTGTACAGCAGACATCAGGCCTTCACAAATTACATCTGTTCACATATCATCTCGGGTATGTGTCGGACAAACACATACGGGCTGTGAGCATTTGATCAGACATAACTGACACAGTAATACACATTCAGCAATGGTGTGCACACCTGTGAGGTATAGTGCACAGTACATGGCAGGGTGCAGAACAGGTGCACAACAATACTGTGTACATGGGTGCAGTGCTTTCCAAGGGAAGAGGCATCACCTACTAACACAGCCCATGCATCACACACATGCATACTGTTGCTAGTATGGATTGACTATAGCTGCACTGCATACTGTTGAGTACCATATGTTATGCATGTTGCAGATGGGTAATGGGAGGTCTGTGTGTACTATATTTCTGCAACCTCACTTGCAGGTGTGTGTGTGTGGGGGGGGTTATTTTGTCTGTAAGTGCAATCTGGTGGAGTTGAGAGGGTTGATGCATGTAGGATGTGTGTGTGCATGTGTGTGTGTTTGTGTGGGTGTCCATGTATGCACATGTGTGATTGCGGGGTTGTTCATATGTCAGTATTTCCCTTTGGAATCCTGCAGTACATGGACATGGACTGACACATGAGACACCAGGAATACTTGTCTATATGTAATCTCAGGACAGATGATAGTATAATAAGGTCTGTAGCATGGAACATGCATTGCGAGGGATACTAGACACCAGGTATACCATTAAAATTGCAGTCAGCAGAAAGGTTAATGACTACCCACATATGTACCACTACAGATGCATTGGGGAATTACTAGACAGCACCAGGGAGTGTATCCATATATTACTGTTGTCCACATAATAGGTTGATTGAGCAGCAGATTTTGCATCTACTGAGCAATAGTTACGTATGACACTCCAGTGTGTGACATTATTGAGTGAACGTAGTAGCACCTAACATATGTGGGCCATGCTCACAGTGTCTGGACATACCCAGGGTGAACACTGGATGACAGCAGTGAAACCTTGTAAAACCTACTCCAATCAAGTCAAAGAGGTAATGGAGCAACAGGTCATGTGTTGTGATCACTTGTCTAGGCATTTAGAAGAATGATATGTTAATGAGTGGTATTAATGAGCGTATGTTACCAAGTGTGATGCAGGATGGGGAACTTATGTCAATAATATCAGGACTGTCTGTAAACTCAGGGACAGGTAGGTATTATGGTGAAATTTCAGGGTGTGTGTGTTTTGTTTTCCCTTCACAGGTGGCGAGGTGGGTCAGGGTCCCTCCTGCATGCAATCTGATGTTGGTGTCCATACAGACACTGAAAATGATGATAGGACTGTTAAGACATAGGCGGGGTTGTCAGACACCAAAACTGCACCATCGTTTGACATCCCCCTGTTATCCACCCCATCCCCTCACACAATCACAGTGCCTATAGATACTCCATCACCAGTGGCCATAGCAGAAGGACAGTTGGCAGTTAGTGGCAGTACACAGCAGAGTGTGGTATCTATGCCTGATGTGTCTGAACACAGCAGGCATAGCCAGATGTCTGGCAGGGCACCACATAGGCAGATGTACCAGGGTGCTTGTGGCAGGGCTGCTGGTCATCATGCCCCTGGCAGAAGTGCCACAACTGGTTCCACCAGAAGCATGTTTCAGACTGTCATGGGGGTGCAGGCACATATGGAACTGTACACCAGACAGGGTCTGAGGCTGCAGAGGGCTGCTTTCTCATCTGTAAGTGAGAACATCCATGAACTTGCAGGTGGCCTCTGTGTTTATACTGAGGTCATGTACAGATGTTTGGGTGAGATGGTGGGCCTCATTGATTATGGATTGTCTATGCTAGAGCATGTGGTGGGAGTGCGGCAATGCCCGCCTGGAAGTAGGCCAGCAACTCCAACATCTGGCGGTCGATATGGACATGCAAGGACTGAGCCACTCCCTTAGTGGCAGTACCAGCCCCAGGACTGCAGGGGGGCACTGACCACACCACACCACAGCAGGCCATGTGCACATGACCCTGTCCATTCCCAGGAGGGACCTGGTTCCAGTGGACATATGTCATTATCAGGGGAGAATAGCACATCAAGGCCTGTAACTGGATGTGCCCATGGAACCCCTGGCAGGCACAGTTCCCGTGCCCGTGGCCGGAGGTGGTGAACTGCACACCATGCCAGGTATGGTCTGTAGCTGTCCAAGAAACACCTGTATAGGGCAGCCACATAGCAGAACTGTGTGCATGCATACCCACACAGTATACAAACACCCCTAGGGTAACCACATACCTACAGATACCGCATCACCACACCCATATCAGCAAATTACACCCCTCACCCACACACATGGTGTGAAACATATGGCCCACCACAGGTCTCTGGCAAACCAACAACAAACCCTGTGCATATGATGATACCTGTGCCACATCTCTGTCATCCATAACATCAATGCAGGGACAGGCTAATATGGTTCTGATGCACATGGAGACTGTACTACAGTGTACCACTGTACTGCTGTGTAACATGTTGTCAGCAGTAATGTCAGGTAGTGTAGCTGTCCAGCCATGATGCATTATAGCTGTTAGTAACACTGAGTGATTGTGGTCTCCATAATGTTATCCATTGGTGTTGTAGGTGTACATGTGTCAGTAGGAGGATGGTCTGCTGTCATATCTCACAAGGGGTATGGCACTGTGGTGACACCATGGCTGTGCCATATCCTAGGTACAGTTGTACACATGCTACAGGTCTGTATAACAGTTACTGTCTGTGCCACATGGACAGGTGACCCCCTGGGACATGTATAGTCAGCAACCTGAAGTAGATCCCTCCATATACATGTACACTCTTACTTGGCAACACTGGGACTAGACCCCTACCAAGGTATGTAGTGATACTGATGTGTGTGGCTTTCATTGCACACACCACACAGCATTTAGGATGAGGTGTGTTCCAGGTTACATGTTACATGCAGAACATCCCCAGGCATGTACAGTATGGTAATGAGGTATATAATGGCTGTATATGGACAATACATAGCGTGACATACCATCATATACACATTAACAGACACATAACAGGCAGACACACATCCGAGAGACCTGGGCCTATCAGTTCTAACTAACTTGTCAGTGTCTCTAGTGTGTTACAGGTAGTCAACACACATCACATGCATAGCTGGGCTGGATTGTGTTATCAGTTACCTGTATGGCTGATGGTGACAGTGGTCACCATACAGTGGTACATAGGACATGTACCAGGGGTACCATGGTGTAATGACAGTGTACACAGCACCCACACCCCACTGTGGATATTGTACACACTGGAACCCAAGATGACACTCTGACATACCCACCATCACACATTGATCAGAATTGCAATACAAACCATTGTCCACCCCAACAGTGGTACTACAGGGTATGCATCTAATGTTCATGCCACATGCATAGTAGAGTGATGCATTGTCATGCCTCTCCTATGGGCAGCAACTTCACTATCCATAATACTGTGTGGCAATGCGTATTGTAATAGCAGTATGTGGCCTCAGAATGCTGCACCCTACAGGTATACACACAAATGCACACAGACACACACTTGCCAGAACTCAGGGGGTATCCCATGCCTATCAACACATTTGTACAACACAGATCTCCCAACCATCCCGAATTACTCATTTTTTACCAAGATTTGGGGTCCCAATAATGGGGTGCCACGATTCATGAGTGGCACCCCTTCATTTCAGATTTTTTCGTCTATTTATTAGACTTTTTAATTTTCGAGCTGTTGGAGTTGATGTCATCATGTGTGTGATGACATCAGCTCCATCAGCCTGTAGGAATCAGAATTAAGCTCCAGGAACATGTGTGGGAGGCTAGGAGCATCAGCGTGTCTTTTTGAATACTGGGAGGACTGCTGTCATTTCAATGGTGCCATTACGGATACAACTGCAGAGTTTCAAGGTGCTGTTATGGATTTAAGCTGGATACAACTGCAAGGTACCATTATGGCTTTAAGCTGGAATGCTGGATACAACTTACTGCAGAGTTTCAAGGTGCCATCTGGGCAGAATGGAGTTGACGATATAGTTTTGCTTTATGGTACTAGTGCCACTGCTACCTCTCAGAAGAACTTCCCTTAAATTACAGTCTGCATAAATGCATGACACCCACTTCCTTTATTCTGACTTTATCCATGTAGAGTGTTTCACAAAATGTTTGGATGATTAATAGTGCATATTACATTGCAAGGCAGCTTTATTTGTAAGTCTTTTTACATGAGAAAATACAAGCATGCACTCATGAATATTGTCTGTAAACATTCGGCATCTAATCCTATTATCTGCTAATTATATCTGCAGCTCACTAAAAGCATTTACAGAAAAACTGAAGCTGTTTTGTTAAACTGCTTTGGAACTGGTGTCCCTCTTCAGTGTTATGAACTTAACATGATCCTGTCACAGTAGCCTGTCTGTTATGTCTTCTTTTCTGGGTAGAATCTACTGATCTTTAAGCAGATTTCAAACTTTTCTTTTTAAGACAGCAATACTTTTTATTCCTTGTTAACAATAACTAGTGTTAAACTGTGTAATTGTAATGAGGTAATTTTTTGCTGGTGGTCATGACAGGCTTTTAAGTGTAGCTCATAAAGGGCATCTATAATGAAACAGTTAACAGCTCTAAAGCTGTATCTGTGTGTGTGTATTTATATATTTTAATTGCATACAATTTCTGCATTTGATTCTTAATAAATTATAAAATACTGTTGACATTTACCGAAGGGAGTTATGTGTTGCTGAAGTGATTAATCTAGGAATTAGACAGATATACAGAATCCTGTAGTACTGTTATTCATTTTTTTCATTTAGTTTCTTCAGCTTCTTTTTTGTGTAGTTCACCTTGACTTACACAAGCTATATTTGTGTCTTTTATTTGCTCAAGTGTTGTTAGCTTGTCATGTTTCTTGCTTATGTCACTGCTCTGAAAGTGTGTGTGTGTGTGTGTGTGTGTGAAAATGCCCCAATTGAATGGAGGTGGTGGGGTGTGTGTGTATGAAAATGCCCCCATTGAATGGAGGTGGTGGCTAGAAAGATTCAAACCCTGTACCTTGGTTACAAGGTAAAAAGAGCTTAAAGTCCATAGCCACCACCACTTGTGAACTCATTCCTCATATTTTTGTTCTGTTCCTCATTAAATCTGTGGTTTTAAGTATTTTTGTTGAATGATTGACTGACTTCACTAAATTGATAGGCATTTGAATTTCAGACTTCATATTCTTCAGAAAATAAATGGTAACACAAAACCATTCCAGCGATTTTCTAAGTTTATAAGATCAGTTAAGTAATTGAAATTTGTCCCTATTATGGGGTTGAATTCCCCCATTATTGGCTTTGTCCAGGTTTATTGTGCTAGGAGGTTGAGAGCTATTGTGAGAATTGAGAGCTGAATTCACTAAATTATAGCCATTTAAGTTTCTGTCTGACTTTCAAGAAGCTGATGATTTGGCATAAGGGTATGTAGTGACTGTAGTGCACAGGGTCCTGGATTCAAGACAATTAAATGCATGGTGGTAACCTATTTTATTCTAGCAACTTTCCAAAATTATACAAGCAATGATTAAAATGTGTCTCTGATTTTTGCCCCCCCCCCAAAAAAAAAAAAAAAAACTGAAATTGAAAATAAGTGCAAGAAGCTGTGTAAGCTGCTTATGGATTATACTACTGTCATTCTATTTATATATTTACACTTTTATGATGGAAATATTCTTAAATGGGTGTTTTTTGTTATTGGTTCATGATTTTGTTTCATTGCCTAGTGGAAAAATGTTCAAACAATGCATTTAAAATGTGATTGTGTGTGTGTGTGTGTGTGTGTGTGTGTGTGTGTGTGTGTGTGTGTGTGTGCGTGTGTGTGTGTGTAAGTAGACTTTTATGATGGAAATGTTTTGAACTGGGCAGTTTTGTCATTATTGGTTCATGCATTTTGTTTCATTGCCTACTGGAAAAATGTTCAAACTATAAATTCACTCTAACTTAAGTCTAACAAGTGTGCTGTATTATACAAGGAATATAATTTTAATAAAGTCAGGAAGGTGTATCAAAGAATGCATGTATGTTTCTTGTTTTGTGTGCAAGGGGCCTATGATTTGCAAACAGCCCAAAGGTAATCTTTATCCACCACTGGCCAGATGCATTTTCTTTGGATGTGGTGTGGGTTTCAATGCTGTTTCAATGAATGTAAGTTTCAAAGGAAGAGAAGTTTTAATGCCAAGTCTATTTTCATTGTGAGACAGTATTGTTTGTTTAGTAGATGCCTATTCGTGTTTGTGCTATAAAATGTAAAAATAAAATCCAAATAATCATTGTAGAAGTAAGGCAGTATGCACACATTAGTGTTTATGGTAAATAGAGTGAAATAGCCAGGTAATAGGACATTGGATGGCTGCAGGGGGACTCTGGTGCCATATTTTGGTTGTCTGTTCTTTAGTTTGCATTTGAAAGTTGTTATCCCAGAATTCCACTGGCGTGGGCGGGTTATGTAATTATGTATGCAAATTTTATGTTAATCAGCGTACAGATTTGTACCTATTTATCATGGGCCTTGTCCAGATTTTTGATGATTCCAGGTTGAGAGGTATGATCAGAAGTGCTTATAAAACTCAAAGAAAAGAAAAAGGAAAAACTGAATTGTACAAGTAACATGCTTTTTCTTTTGAATAAAATGTTTTACTGATTCTCTTGGAAGACTCATCATCTTTCGGCTTTTCCCGTTAGGGGTCGCCACAGCAGATCATCTCTTTCCATTTCTTCCTATCCTCTTCATCTTGCTCTGTCACACCACCCACCTGCATGTCCTCTCTCACCACATTCATAAACCTTATCTTAGGCCTTCCTCTTTTCCTCTTACCTGGCAGCTCCATCCTTAGCATCTTTTTCCCAATATACCCATCATCCCTCCTCAGGACATGTCCAAACCAACACAATCTCATCTCTCTTGCTTTGTCTCCAAACTGTCCAACATGAGCTGACCCTCTAATATACTGATTCCTAATCCTATCCATCCTAGTCACACTGAGTGCAAATCTTAACATCTTTAACTCTGCCACATCCAGCTGTGACTCCTGCCTTTTTGTCAATGCCACTGTCTCCAACACATATAACATAGCTGGTGTCACTACCCTCTTGTAGACCTTCCCTTTCACTCTTACTGGTACCCGTCTGTCACAAATCACTCCTGACACTCTTCTCCACCCATTCCACCCTGCCTGTACTCTCATCTTCACCTCTCTTCCACATTCACCATTACTCTGAACTGTTGATCCCAAGTACTTAAACTCGTCTACCTTTACCAACTCTACTCCCTGCATCCTCACTATTCCTCTACCCTCCCTCTCATTTACACACATATATTCTGTCTTAGCCCTGCTGACCTTAATTCCTCTGCTCTCTAGAGCATATCTCCACTTCTCCAGAGTCTCCTCAACCTGATTCCTACTCTCACTACAGATCACAATGTCATCTGCAAACATCATAGTCCACGGGGCCTCCTGTCTGATCTCATCTGTCAACCTGTCCATCACCACTGCAAATAAGAAAGGACTCAGAGCTGATCCTTGATGTAATCCCACCTCCACCTTAAACGGATCTGACACTCCCACTGCAGTCCTCACCACTGTCACACTACCCTCGTACATATCCTGTACCACTCTTACATACTTCTTTGCCACTCCCGACTTCCTCATACAATACCACAACTCTTCTCTAGGCACCCTGTCATATGCTTTCTCCAAGTCTACAAAGGCACAATGCAACTCCTTCTGATCTTCTCTGTATTTCTCCAATAACACTCTCAGAGCAAACGTTGCATCTGTAGTGCTCTTTCCTGGCATGAAACCATACTGCTGATCACTAATCATCACCTCCCTTCTTAATCTAGGTTCTGCTATTCTTTCCCATAACTTCAAGCTGTGACTGATCAATTGTATCCCTCTGTAGTTACTGCAGCTCTGCACATCACCCTTATTCTTAAATATAGGTACCAAAACACTTTTTCTCGACTCCCCAGGCATCCTCTGACTTTCCAAAATTTCATTAAACAGTCTAGTTAAAAATTCCACTGCCATTTCTCCTAAGCATCTCCATGCTTTCACTGGTATGTCATCTGGGCCAACAGCCTTTCCAATCTTCATCCTCTTCATAGCTGTCCCTACTTCCTCCTTGCTAATCTGTTTCACTTCCTGATTCACTATCCCCACATCATCCAACCTTCTTTCTCTCATTCTCTTCATTCATCAGCCTCTCAAAATACTCTTTCCATCTACTCAACACACTCTCCTCTCTTCTGAGTACCTTTCCCTCACTATCCTTTATCAACCTTACTTGCTGCACATCTTTTCCAGCTCTGTCCCTCTGTCTAGCCAATCAGTACAGGTCCTTTTCCCCCTCTTTAGTGTCCAATCTCTCATACAACTCTCCATACGCCTTATCCTTAACTTTCGCCACCTCTCTCTTTGCCATGCACCTCATCTCCTTATACTCATGTCTACTTTCTTCATCTCTTTGACAATCCCACTTCTTCTTTGCCAGCCTCTTCCTCTGTATACTCTCCTATACTTTCTCATTCCACCACCAGGTCTCCTTGTCCTCCTTCCTCTGTCCAGATGTCACACCAAGCACCTTTCTAGCAGTCTCCCTTACTAGTTCTGCTGTAGTTACCCAGCTATTCGGTAACTCTCCACTGCCTCCCAGTGCCTGTCTTAACTCTTCCCTAAACTCCACTTCACAATCACCCTTTTTTAACTTCCACCATTTAATCCTTGGCACTGCTTTCACACTCCTCCTCCTCTTCTTGATCACCAATGTCATCCTACAGACCACCATTCTATGCTGCTTAACTACACTTTCCCCTGCCACCACTTTACAGTCTCCAATCTCCTTCAGACTGGCCCTCCTACATAGGATATAATCCACCTATGTGCATCTTCCTCCACTCTTGTATGTCACCCTATGCTCCTCCCTCTTCTTAAAATATGTATTCACCACAGCCATGTCCATCCTTTTCGCAAAATCCACAATCATCTGACCTTCTGCATTCCTCTCCTTAACACCATACCTACCCATCACTTCCTCATCCCCTCTGTTCACTTCACCAATATGCCCATTAAAGTCTGCTCCAATCACTCGTCTCTCACCCTTTGGTACACTCACCACAACTTCATCCAACTCACTCCAAAATTTCTCTTTCTCATCCATTGCACACCCAACTTGTGGAGCATATGCACTACCAACATTCATCATTACACCATCAATTTCAAGCTTCATAAACATCACTCTGTCAGACACTCTCTTCACGTCTAAAACACTCTTGGCATATTGTTCCTTTAGTATAACCCCTACCCCATTTCTCCTGCCATCCACACCATGATAGAACAATTTGAACCCATTTCCTAAACACCTGGCCTTACTTCCCTTCCATCTGGTCTCTTGCATGCACAATATATCAACCTTCCTTCTCTCCATCATATCAGCTAGCTCTCTTCCTATACCAGTCATACTGCCAACATTCAAAGTCCCTACCCTCACTGCTACACTCCTAACCTTCCTCCTCTCTTCCTGCCTTCGGGCATGCCTTCCCCCTCCTCTTCTCCTTTGGCCAACAGTAGCCCAATTTCCACCAGCACCCTGTTGGCTAACAGTACTGGTGGCGGTCATTGTTAACCCGGGCCTCGACCGATCCGGTATGGAAATATGAATTTCCTTATTTTACAGAGATAACCTACATGGTATCTTTATAGCATCCTTCTTTTAACTACAGTTTAGCAATAGCACCAGGAATAGATACACCCAATGATTTGTGATATTTTTTTTGTCTCAAACTACACTCATCTACATATATACCCTTTTTGTGCTATTTCCTCACAAAGCATGTAGTGAGCTACTTTAGTTATCCTTTTCAAGAATCTGAGTTAGTTTTTGTAATAAGCTATTAAAGTGCGTCATACAACTTCTGCATAGTGCTGTGGAGTACAACAGGTAACACATCACTATAGTAATGATAAATGTCAAATTAAGTGTATGCACTAGTCAATTACAAGGCATATCCTTTAGTCTTTCCACATAATAAACCTTTTCCATGAGAGTGCAATGAGTAAATACAAGTGACTGTGGACCTGTATCCTTTATGACTCTATTCACCTCTTACCTCTACAAAGGAAAAAGCACTGAAATAGCTTGAAGATGTCCTTTTTTCAAAAGAAATCTTTGTATTCGTTGCCTCATTCTGTTGTTCTGTAGCATTATAATTGTATTGATTCTTCTGTAATAAAAAGGTAGACATTTATTCCTATAAAACATTTATAAAGTGGCTGAGTACCTCTTTCCTCACTCTTTTATATGAAGAATTCATCTAAGCAGAACAGTCCCACACCTGCACTGCACTGCACTTCACATACCCCTTCTTGCACTAGGATATTATTAAAAGCTGTGCTTTTTGTGGCACTTATAAAACAAAACTATTAATACAGACTATTTAATGTTACTACTGAAAGTGTTTGTAATATATTTTAAATTGCCTTTACATGTGCTTGAGTAGTATGCATAATTAATATGCTACTCAAATCTTCTATCCATGCCTGCTTGTGCGAGGACTCAAAGATATGCATTATATGCAGAGCAGCATATTTGCACATTTGCAGGTTTTATGCCACTGATCAGCTGCTATCGCACTTGCATGCCTTACATGGCAAGACCTTCGTCTTGTCTGAGCTTATATCAGTGCTACCCTGACCATGAGAATGCAATGAAGGAAGATCTTATAAGGGAATTGTGCGCCCACAGGAAATACAAGGAAAAACACAGAATTCAAGTACCCTAAAAAAACATGCAATAAAATCAGCACATCAGACCTTTCCATAAAGTTTGGAATTTACATGTTACCCCCTTTAATTCAGACTATTAAACAAAACTGCAAAATTAAAATAGTTACAGGCTGATCCAAAGGTATTGTAAGGGTTGTAAAGAAAGCATAGAATATTTTAAAAATGTTGGACAAATGTTTGGTATTTTTGAACTAAAAAAATTATTAAGTTTCAGGGTATTTTTGAGTTAACACTCTCAGGTGAAGAAGCTGGGAAACAAACATATCAGACAGTGCTGTTATGTCCTCAAGGAATCCGTACAGATGCTAAATTGCATCTTTCACTGAATCCCAATTTGATGAGCATACTTGCACGAAAGTGCTGTTTACCAAAGCAGCATTTTCGCATAAGTATGCTTGTTGTTCCAGTCGTATTACAGTGCAGTAAGGGAAAAATTCTCTTTTCCCCACTGTAGATCGACCTCAGAGTGAGAATATTAAAGAAGTGGGGGTGTGCAGGGGGGCTTGGCCCCTGCATTCAAGTAGATTTTGTGCGTGTTTTTTTTCACATACTGTAACAAAAGCACTTTTTCAATGAAAGTGTTTTCGTTAAAGTGTGTTCGGTGGTAATGGATTCAGGCTTTTGATCTTTCAATCAAAAGTCCTAGATCTGTCCTCAAATATAACATAAGTGACTTTGCCTCAGCCTGCCTTTCTGTATATCGCATTTTGCAGAGAGAGTAGAACTGAGTGATCCTTATTTTCTATGCTAAGACTACAGGTCATGTCACACAGCATACATCTATGTTTTTTGGGGGGATCATTCCCACAATTGCATATCTATTCCACTCTCACTCAGCTGCCCTGTTGACTCATTTATTCTGTCTATTCTTTGCTATTGGCATAAGAGTAAAGTACACAAAAGGAGCCGTCATCTGTGACGGGCCACAGATTTCATAGTTAACACTAACATCATGCACATACTCAACTAGCATTCCCCCTAGTACTATGCAATAGGCATAACACAGATCTGTCACCCACTTTCACAAGAGACATAAGCCTGTAAATGAACCTGCCAGCATTGGAACAGATTCTTTGTAAGTTTTCATAACTCTGCAATAAGGATGTTGCTATAAAGTGCATAATGCTACCTCCTACTCCTTAACAGGGGTCTATATTATGATATCAGAAGAGCGAACAACACATAATCGACCCCATGTAAGCAAAAGCTTACAAAGTTGAAACCTCAGAACAGCGATTTTTTACCAAGGGAAAAAAAAAATCACTGTTCCGAAAAAAAAAAAAACTGTAAAACATTACACACCCCCCTACTATACTAACTCTGAGATCACACTACTGTGCCAAAAACGGAAAAGTAGCGAAAGCGGCCAAGCAAATTCTTTCCCTGGGAAAGAATTCGCTGAAAAGCCGCTTCGCTATTTTGCCTTTACACACTTTTCAGTTCGACAAAGACACATTTGACGACCTGCATCTGCGACAGCATAATAGGGAGCCCCTTAACAGGGGTGAAAGGGTACATCATTTTAATCTCCAATGCTGAATTATCTCTTCTAATACTGGGATGACCAATCAAGCACCAGTCATATGTGCTATAATCAGGGCACTATCCATCCATGCCATAGTGCTGGTAGAAGACATTCAATGTTATAGATGAACACTGGTACCTAAGTAAATTTTAGTAATCAGGAACCTGAATTAGTTCTGATATTCATTGCAGACAAAATGCAAACAGAAGCAGATTTAAGTAAAGCCATTTTATTGTTTGCTTGCATAGTTCAGGCATACAGTGGTGCAAGCATCAGAAGTCTGTTGTAAGGCTGCAACTTTTAGCAAATAGTCAGTACCTTCTCAATGTAGCAAGATTCTGCAAGAAAAACAGATTTTCATTATCTGCTGACAGTCACAATAGGGTAATGTAATGTGAGGCAAAATCACTCATACTTCTGTGAGGGCTTACACTTTTCAACATGGCTAATTACTTCAAATGGATTGTAAGCAAGGATTTCAAGACAATCTTGAAGCGAGTAGTCATGTTGGTGATTCCCTTATAAAATGTATGGTCAGAGCATGGTGACTGTCAGACAAAGTGACATTTGTACTGAGTCTTACATTTACCATTAAAAAACTTTTTTTTTTGCCAGAGAGCTCCTTTTCATGTCTCAGTACTCAGTAATAATTTACAACTACAGAAGAATGGTTGTAAGGAGATGGTGTGCTACTGAGCTATAAGACAGAAGAGTAATTTGTGAAGTGTAGAAGAATATAGCAATAACCCATTGTTCGGTGTGGGTATTGCTGGATTTACCTACAGTTGGTGCTGTTTGGTCATGAAGGCAATTACTTACTTTTCTCAAATAATGTCTTTGTATAACTGTGCAGTGGTTTTCTTCCACTTTGTTTTTTGTATCCTGGGACTTTCTTGATGTACTGCACATGCATATGGGGTTTAAGTTCCCAAGCTTACACAGTACATTAGTGCTTTAAAATGGAAGCAAAGGAGAAAGGGAGCTCTCCATTGCTTCTTCTTTTTTTATTAATAAAGTATGACATTTGGACACTTGTGAGGTTTAAGAGAAGTGGGATGGAGAAAATACAAGGAAAATCAGGTATGTTTCTTTAGTTTTGAATTACATACCTGATTTCCCTAGTATTTTGTCCATCCCATCTCTCTTGTACCTCTGGCCTGGCCAGATGTCAAATTTTATCTGAGTGACTGAACATTTTTCAATTTACAACAGCCATGCTGGTTGGGCTAACTAATCAGCATGCTCGTTTTTGAATGTTAATGGCCAATCATTGTATAATATAGCAATAACCCATGCCTGGGTATGGGTAATGCTGGATTTACCCACGGTTGGTGTGGTTTGGTCATGAGGGCAAAGCCCGAGTGGCTAAACAAAGCCAACCGTGGGTAAATCCAGCATTATCCACACCCAGACATGGGTTATTGCTATTATACAATGACATTATTTAAGAAAATAAAAAATTACTTTTCTTAAATAATGGCATTGTATAATGCCTCCTTGCTGCCCTTACACAGCTGTCTGGTATTCTGCGGCAGTTCTGATGTACTGCGCATTCATATGCCTACGCAGTACATCAGAGCTGTGGACAAAAGTAACAGAGAAAGCAAGATCTCCGTTGCTTTTTACAAACTGTTTTGCTATCTCCGTTGCTTTTTTTACAGCTGTCTCGCTATGTCAAACCCGTTTAACATAGCGAGACAGTTTTGAAAAATGCAACAGAGAAAGCAAGATCTCCATTGCTTTTTACAAACTGTTTTGCTATGTTAAATGGGTTTAACATAGTGAGACAGCTTTAAAAAAAGCAACGGAGAATCTCAGTTGCTTTTTTTAAAGCTGTCTCGCTCTGCTATACTCGTTTAACATAGCGAGACAGTGTTGCTGTAAGAGTTATAGTAATGGAAAAAGTCTGGGCGACCGGACCTTTCTCCATTACTATAACTTGGATTTACAATGTGCACGCTGACCAATTAGCATGCACATTTTGGAATATTAATGGGGGGTCATTGTATAATATAGCAATAACCCATGGTTGGGTGTGGGTAATGCTGGATTTACCCCTGGTTGGTGTGGTTCACCCTCGTGACCAAACAAAGCCTACCGTGGGTAAATCCAACATTACCCACACCCAACCGTGGGTTATTGCTATTATACAATGATGTTAGTTTTGTGTTGTGTTATGTTTGTGTTGTTATTATTTAGGTTTTTGTTTGCTTTACTTTGTATTCTTTCACTTTTTATGAGATAAAATAATCCACACTTTGAGGTAGTTAGCCACAGCCCCTATGTTTTGTCTTGAATTTTTGGGAATTATATTCCAAACAATCGGAGGTGACATTGTATAATAATATTTTAAAGTCATCCCTGATTACTTCTGAACTTGTTCTAGATTTTGTTAAGAATTATCCTTTATTCATTCAGAGCTGTGCTAAAACTGAATGAAACTACAATTTAAAGTTTTCTCTATGTTACTCTAAGCATTAATACTATTTAGGAGGCCTTAATTAAATAGAAAATTAACTAAAAAAAAAATAGGAGTTCAAGACAATGCCTTAGCCTATTTGACACCACCACTACTTCCCATTTAAAAAATAGACATTGCAATTCAGCACTCAACTAGCATTTCTAACAACTATCTGGTTCTGACAGTATTTTTTTCTAGCACAAGTTATAGTACTCACAATCTTTAATATTTTCACAGCATTTAAAATACATAATTTATCTTTATTGACAAGCAAGCTTTAAAACAGCCAAGATTCAAACAGAACACTGCACATTTGCCAAACACTTAAACTATTTTTTAAGTATCCACAAGCAAAATTTAACCAAACTGCTACACTTCAAATGGTCGCTAAATCCATACAATGCATAGACGCCTCTAACTGCCTGCTAAACTGGAAACTGAAAATCCAAGCCCAAGATGGGATATTGTCAGTTCTATAGACTGTCATCCTTAGGTTGCATGAATCGTTAAAGTATATGGTGTGCAGAACCCCAGTCTTATTGGGTGATTGTTACCACAAAAAGGTAAACCTGCTCCTTGACTTAAAGAAACTTTGTGGAGGAAGAAGACTGACTTTCTTCATAGAAATAAACACATCAGGTTCTAGATTGGGTGAGGCACATTATATTTCACTTTAGCTGTTAAAACTTTGCTATTATATAGTGTCATCTCCAAAAAAAAAAAAAAAAAGGCAGGGCTGCATGATTTCTTAGCGGCTGGACTTGTAACTTAGGTTACTTTGGATTTACAATGCGCATGCTGGTTGGATTGGCCAATCAGCGTGCATGTTTCTCATGTTTTCAGAGATGACACCGTATAATAGCTATTGTATTGTAGCATTGTTTAATTAGGAGGGGTTGGATAGCTTGCAGATTTATAAAAATGGAAGTACCATACAGAAGGGTGGGGAGTACATACGTTGTTGCGGTAGTTGTTTTAATTCATCATATGTAATGTATCGCATTGCACTATAGAGGGCACCAATTTTTTTTAACCTCTTATTTGAAATGAAAGTCAAATTTCAAATGTTGTGTGCGTTACAAGTTCATTCGTGGCACAGATGGAAGAGATTATGCTGAAGAGACTCTACAGGTGAGAGTATTTTTGGAGGTAAATATTAAAATTTTAGATTTTTGGGGGTTAAGGAGCAACTGTTCATCAACAAGACAACATTCAAGAAGTTGAAGGGATTCTTGGGTTATCTCTTGAAGTTTTTCCAGATTCTTGGCTGAGCAGATTAGGGATGAGTTGTCTATATACCAATGATGGTAGCATGTTTACCTGCAGTGTAGCAGTTGTTTATAAATACAATGAAACGGATTGTGTCCAGAAAAGATCCTTGTGGGACACCCAGTTATACAGTTATAAAGGAGGTGATGTCCATTTGTTATTTCACAGCCTGTTAACTACCAGTGATAGCTGTTAAACTAGGAAAGAGATGGAGGGTCTATTCCTGAAAAATAGAGCCTATTTAGCAGAAAGTGGTGGGATACAGTATCAGAGGTCTGAGATTGCTGTGTGAGTGCTACAGATATGAAGTTGTCCTTGTTTTTGCTTTGGTTAATGGATGCAGAGAAGTTAAGAAGGCCAAAGATAATGCTATGACTCGAACACAATCCATGCTGTGTGGGATGTAGGAGTTTATTATCAGAAAAATGTTAATTAATTGGGTCTGGAAGCATATTTATAGTAGTTTAAAAAGAGGTGACAGAATGGCAGTGGACTAATAATTGGAGAGATCTGTGGAAGTCCAACCTTTTTTAAAGAGGTAATACATAAGATTTTTTTCCAGAACTCTGGGACATAGATTTCTTTGATTGATCAGTTGATTATATGGAAATGGGGTAGCCGAAAATATCAGCTACAAGCTTGACATATCTTGCTGATAAGTTATCCGGGGCAAAGGTAGTGAGTTTAACTTTAAGAAAAGTTTTTTGATGGTAGAGGTAGGTATGGTCTCGAAATACACTTTATGTATGTTGAACATGTTTAGATGATGAGGTAGGGTTAGGATGCATGTTTTATAAGACATGTTTTAGCACTGGGGAAATATGAGTTGAATTAGCTGTTTATGGTTTTAAAGTGATTACACACTAAGGAACTTAGTTGAGTAGGCCTACCTAGGTGAAGAGCTGACTGACTGTATGACCAGAATAGTTTACAGTTGAATTCAGTAAACATTTACAGGCTCTTATGATGCATTTTTTTGCCCAGTTTGATTGTGCTTTAGGTTGTATTTCTCAAATGTTTGTATCTGAATAGATTCACTTCACTTATGTTATTTTTCCAGTAGTTCCACAGCCTGGCCCTCTGATTCATTAATTGATTAGTTTGTATTGATAGCCATGGACCTGGAATACATTTTACTGTTTTAGTTCTGATAGGAACCAGTTCATATTTAGAAAAGTAGCTTTGAACAATGACACAGTGGCATGTAGTTGGAGGATATGTAAAGAGCTTCAGTTTACAGATTTTAGGCTGGAGATTAGAATGTCTGTTTGGAAGGTATACAGGTTATATATGTAAACATATATCAATGACATTTGTGGATAGTGATATGCTCTCTAATAATGGTAAGGAGTAGCCACTTAAGTTTTTAGGAATAAGTGCATGGATAATGTTACTTGGGGTATTAGATCTAGTCTAAAGTAAATGTTCTCCTGCTACCTTTTGTTGTATCTAGTTGTTGTATTAGTTTTTCCTAAGACTGCAGCATCTCAGAGTTTTTTTCTTCAAGCTGCAGTAACCTCAGAGTGTGATTAATAAAATAAAGAGGATGTGACAAATCTTTAATTTAGCTTCCTGTTTCTATGAAATTGATAATGGTATTTTTTGCTTGAAAGAAACATTCCCTTTTGAATACTTCTTTTTTACTGGTTTAAATGGAATACTTTTATGCTTGGACTGTCTAAGATATGCGTTTACAGAGGCTCCCAATAACACTTATGATTAAGGAACATTTTGTTGATAATGATTAAAACTGACCAGGATGATGTTGTCCTTTGGATGTGTTGGAATCCTTCCCTGGAGCATTACCACTGAGCCATTCTGGAATAGATAGAAAAATGAAAACACATTTAGACATGTTTACTATATCTATATATATATCTATATATATATATATATATATATATATATATATATATATATATAAAACATATATATATATATATATATATATATATATATATATATATATATATATATCATAACTCACCTCCAGTGCCTAATAACAGTATATATTTAAACAATTTCAAAATAAATAAAATATTTCTCACAGAGTGATTCACTTAAATTATTGCCATGATTCATGCCCAACATTTTGTTGGTACAGATTTCATACAGGATTTTGTCACTGACAATAATTACAGACATTCAAAAGCTCTATCGTTTCTATTTTCAATGCACCTTTTGGTTCTTTTGTTATTTCATCAAAACAGTAACTTGAATTTACAAAACGTTGTGCATAATATTTACATACTGATTCTGTCAAAGACGAAACTGAGACTGTTTCTAAAGATTTTACACTGTCAATGTTTTGATGGTTTACAAGCCAACAGACTTAATACTGAATAGTATTATTTAAATTTTTAATTTTCTTATTATAATAATTGTGTCACATACAGAATGAAAATACAGAAATAACACCAGTAACACTAAGGCTGTAGTTTTATGTGGTTTTGCTAGACTTTTTCTAAACTCTTTATGCATTTGAAAATATTATAAATAATGAACCAGTACTCACAACTTAAATTCAGCATTTACCACCACAGAAAATGAGTTATATTAATTTATTTCTTCTGTTAACTTTTCTTAAAAACACATGCTTTGCAGGATATATCTATATAATAAAGAAGGCCCAATATGCTATATCACAACTGTATATAGCATAGTGTTGTCTCACTGCCTGGAAAGAGTAAAATGTCTGGAAATGCCCATGCAAAGATATACAGTCTTGACATAAATAATGTTGGCACTTGTATGGCCCATATATGTAGATGGAAGCATGTTTAGCATAAGCCAGAGAAGTAAGGTAGCAGGAATTGTCTTCTCATAGAAAGTGTGGTATAACAACTGTCACCCACACATCCTATCAGATTAACAAAGGGGACGATGTTACAAGAGTAATATGTTTAAACTCCTTTTATTCTGCATGCCATCATGGTACTAATCTGACAATATGTAAATTACAAGAAAAATGGCTACATTCAAGGGGCTTTTTTCTACAGTTACTTCTTGCACTAAGGTGTGGTTCAACAAAGTATCTTATTTGTTGTCTTACTGAATGGGACAGCGAGTAACGATGTCAGGGAAGATAGTTTATTCTCCCTAAATAGAACACCAGGGCTAGAACATCACATTGACAAGGCTGAAAAATATTCATAGGTCAGACCTCTTTGAGGCATTACAATGGACGGACTTAAGTCCAAATTTGTTAATGTAGATTACATTGTTGGACTTGAATGAATAGGTTCAAGGAGTGTCCAGTGGTATGCTATCCTCTTTTTGTACTATGACAAGTAGAAAGCAGAACAAGTCCTCCACACTCCTGTTCTTTTTTATAATAAAGCCTCAGAATAAATATATTCACCCTAATCTGCATTTGTTCAGACAGACCAAAGCCTCAAAGCCTTGATTTATTTTTTTATCTATTGCTATTTGTTCACCGGGATAGTCCAACTGACACTTTTCAGTAGAGGCATGGGAAGAAAAGCTCTAAGAGAATTATAATTTTGTTACAAAGAGAGACACTTAAAACCCAATGCAGTTCTTTACATACAGAGACATTTAAAACTCAAATGCAATCTGTCACTTATGGAGACATATATGTTCAATAGATAATAAGTAGCTAATAGTTATACAAATAAATATATATATATAGCATCAATCATCAGATACAGATAAAACAGGCAAGCTTTTTATGTATACAGTCTGTAAGTGAAGAAGTGCTGAAAATCATTAAGGAATAATGAAGAGGGAAATACATAAGCAGTCATAGTAAGGAAAATGGGCAGTCTAGCATGTGAAGTTATTATATAACATAGTATAAAAAGCAGGAGTGTAGACAAAATGCTTTGTAGTACGGCAAAGGCATGTGAAGCATATTATCCTGGTGCTGAGCATGTACAGAGCCATGAGATTTTTATACATTTCTTCTGTTTTGCCTTAAAAGTACTTGATTTGCCTATTTCTTTTAGCTCAAGTAGAAGGGCATTCCAAAGCCTTAAGGCATAAAAGAGTAGAATGAATCGCCTGCAGCATTATTTCATTTGGTAGTGCTTAACAGAGATTTTTGTTGGAGCATAGATCTCTAGTTGTAGAATAATATTGTGTATTTATCTTACAATGATATACAATTTGGAGGTTTATGGATGAGGTATGGCAGTAAGGCATTGTATGTGGATAGACTATGCGGTAGCTTGATCCAGTTTATTTCAGATGCATACTGGAGACTGAATCATCATTCTTCCTAACCTTGGCTGTAACTTGCTGGCATTCCTGAAAATCCTGGTGGAAATTAAGAAAACGTCTAGCTGTCATATGAATATAAATAGTTTATTTGCCTCTCAGTCAAGGTACTTGTGAAGATATGTGAAGGCTGCCAGCCTAGACAGAGAGGATTTTGTAGATAATTCTGTCATTTGTAAATATTAATGTAAACCATATTCTTGTTCTCTTTGTTAAATGCTGAACTTCAAAAATGTAACCACATTACACTCTGCTGGAGGAAAGCTGATACGTCAAGCACTTTATAATTGTTTGATCTCAAAACTCGGAGCTGAGATGCCTGGATGAATGAATTTTTGCTATTGTTTTGAGACCAGAGATAATTGCTAGAATTTGCATGTATAATGTGTTTATTGTTGTAGCTTCCTGACCAGGTGCAAGATCAAAAGGGCTATTACACTATGGGTTTATGTTAGCCTGGGAACCAGAGAGAATTGATGCAATCTGAAATAAGGCAGTAGTACTGTGTTATCAATTTAAGGACAGAGAGACTCAGATCATTTTGCATTTTGACTTGAGAACATCCAACTCACCAGCACTCTGCCTCTGCTCTATACATAAGTTTATTTTAGAACTGTGTTTTGTCTTAGATATAGCTAGGAAATAAGAAGATTAGACTAGTTGTTTTTTCTGTATTGATGCCAGAACTATTCTACTGTATTATTTTAAGCATTTTCCTCTGATCTCTGAACTCATGACTAGCACTGTGTAGTAAAAAGTATTGTCTTGTCTTATTATTTATTATTAAATATTTTTAAACCCTTCAACTGTGTCTGTTTTATGTAGAGATAATTTAAGCTCTAGGGTACATTGCATGTATATAGTGATGCTCTCCAAGTCACCCCAAATAAGCCTTGCTGTTCAGTCACACTTACAAGTTGGATAATAATATTGCACTGTAATAATTGGACACCCTTTGATAAAGGCCTTATTAGTAGCGGATATTGGTGGTTGGTGGCAGTGATTACTACCTTATAGCCTAGACAGAAGGGGCATAGCTGGAGAACCTGTGACAGCCTTCCCCAGGAGTGTCTGTGTGTTTGTATATAATTCATAACCTAAAGAGTGTGTGTGTCAGCTACTTGGGCAGGGACACGAAGCACTGGTTGGACAGAGATGGTGCTGGAGGTTTTAGCTTGAACACTAGGCTGAGATCTGGACCCTATAGCTGCGCCAGTGGAGAATCTTATTGGGATCTGGAGAGAAAGGGAGACACCAGCCCCAGACTGACTGTGATCTCTGCGTGCTGTTATGGGAAATTGTAATTTACTGTGTGTGTATTTGTTATTCTTCCCAATATGGACCCCCCCACTGGTGTTAGTGGTGAGGATTGAGGCTCCTTGATTGCTGGGTCAGTGCACGAGCATCACAGTACTTATTAAGTAGGCTGCAAAATAAGGTAGCATAACTTGTTACATAGGTAGGCTTTTGTATTACATGAGTAGTAGAGTAGGCCTGAAAGAAGAATTATGCCTCTACACAAGCCAAGATGAAGAAAATCTTGGCAAGGTGGAAGAATCTTCGTATGGTATTGTCTTAGACTATATATGGTAAAGATGATATTCTGTGACTTTGTTTAGGCTTCTGTCACACTTATCTGTGGAATATAATTCCCAAAAGACAACAAAGTGGGAGTTACTAGTTATGAAATGTATTTGGAATCCACTTATGTTGTATAGATAAGGTCAGAAAAAAGGGTGAAACATGGCATGTTTGACTTTCTTGGCCTGAATGCATAGTGACAAGTATTCATTAAGGTACCACATAATGTGCACCTCCATCTATATGATCCAGTACCTTTTCTTGATTCAACAACTGCCCTAACATGGTGCTAAAGGTACTCTTCTACAAAGGCATGCAGCACTATGTAGGGTTGGTCCCATTCTCATAATTAATGTTAATGAGGAATTATGGGAAAAGAGGCATGTGATAATTAGCCATGTGCTTTCTCCCCAGAACCACTGTCAGGAAAGGCATCTACATGGGCATCTCCACCATGTTGAGGTACAGAATATGGCCAAAAAGCCATGTTCAACAACCTGCCATGAGTGTGGTTTGGGGATTGGGGGTGTTGGAACCACTAGATCACCATAGATTAGTCTTAAAGTGCCATAACGACACTAAAAGTAGTATGTGGATTTGGTCAAGAGGAACCATTAGACCACAAAGGATTAATCTTAAAGTGATGTAATAGCATCAACTGCAGTAAGAGACTTGGGGATTGGGGGTGAACTAGACCATAAAATCACTTCATCTATTACAAGAGTAGGTGGAACTATGGGAGGGCAGACAGGTTAGGGATGGGTACAGGAACTGTGGTGTGTGTGTGTGTGTGTGTGTGTGTGTGTGTGTGTGTGTGTGTGTGTGTGTGTGTGTGTGTGTGTGTGTGTGTGTGTGTGTGTTTGGGATCATGTTTATGTATTTGTGTGTGCATAGGAGAGTTAGTTAAGGTAATGCCACTGTCTATATGAGCAGCAGTTTACTACCATGATGTGCAGATCAGCAATGATGTTGCACTTACTGGTAGTAAACTGCTATTTAGAGGCATGCAAAGTAACTAATATTGATGTCTTACCTTGTAGTAGTTAACATATCAATGACTCACAAATGGGCACATAGTGTGAGTAGGGCCTTTTTAGCATGAGTTGTACAGCTTCTTGTGTGTCTTTTAATTAATTACAGTTTTTGGAAATGTAAAAAAAAATCAAGGATATCCATAAGCTGTAGAGCTGAAACACAAGGCATGACATTTAAGGAATTTCAAAGTGAAATCTTTAGTTTTACTGGGTCTTCCTTGGAGGTTTTATTAAATGGCGTGCCTGTGTGACCTTTATACCCTTTTGCCTGAATGTTATTTGGGATAATTTGCAATTGCCATAATGTTATGGACATCAGGCTTGCCTATAAGCCTTGTGTTTCTAAAGTATGGCCAATTAATACACTTAAGCTCTACTGAGATTAGAAAAATGACAAAGTATGGAATGTCTAAAGCTAGTGAGGTTTACCTTTATTGGCCTGAAAGCACTACTGAAAAGTAACATATCACAAGCATTCAGAAAGCTAAAAGCGGAAACACTGTTGTGATCTTAAAATGTCGTTTACATGTATTCTTTGGGATTCCACTATGGGAGGTTTAAGGTATTATATAGGGAGGTTTTCTTGTAGTTTTTACTAAGTGGTTGCCTATGTGATCTTTTACTTTTGTTTTGATTACTATTTGGGATACTTTGCAATCACCCTGATGTCATGGACATCAGGCTTCTTTATAAGCTGTCTTTATTTAGCACACATATCTCTCATTGATAATAACAAGTAGTAAATTTCTCAATATTTTCTTGTTCTGCCCACCTTTGAGTTATTTGTATGCAAAATATAAAGACTAAAAACCACCATGAGGATATAAGGATTGACTTCATAAGATTCTCACAAATCAATAGCATAGTACATACCCACAAACCTAAAGAACCTATGGAAAAATATGCTTCTCAAAATAAAATGCAAAGTACATTTCAGACAAGACATGAAATAAGATTTTAGGACAGTGAATTAATAAGCATTAAAGATACATTTTTTCATTTTTTAGTTTAGTGAGGAAAAAAGAGACTACTACCTTGCTGGTTTAATATAGGCTGGTTTAATATAGGCATAGGTCTGTTTCAAGGCATAGCCCTGTAGGGATGCAGGCCAGTTTGCAGTTTTGCAGTCTGTGAATGCAGAATTCTTTAATTTTTGAAGACATACCTGAACATTCATTAAAGTGCCTAGCACGAGTCAAACAGATCATTCTAGAAAGGCAGCTTCTCCTGCAACATACCCAAATGCAATTCAGAAACATGCTAGCCGTAACAGTGAGAACTTATTATCAGAAAATGTTCATGTTTCTTGACATAGTTACTACTACTATTTGCAGATCATTTCTTATCTACACATTGCCGTAGTAACCTGTTAATCATTTAAGCAATGGTGTCTGCTGCTGTAACTCTCACATACTTGCAAGTAAACAAGCATGAACACACACACACACACATGCACACAAACACCATAGACCCTGTAACTGTACCTGTCCCTACCATATCTATCCTCCACCCTTCCCCATGCTAGTTTGAGTATATGTATCTATTAGACCTGGACAGACTAGTGATTCTCCCCCACTCACTGATGCTTGTACTGCCTTAGGTGCCATTACGGCACTTTAAACAGTCATCCCTGATGTCTGATGTTTCATCCCACTCAGATCCCTGTTATAATATCTGTCCTGTTAGGGTACTTTAAGTACAGATTCCTTGTATCCAGTGGTTCCATTCACCATCATTGTGATGTCTGCGCAATTCAGGAACTTTAAAGACTAATCACTGTTATCCAGCTCATCCACAATCCTTGATCAAAGCATAACATTAGTACAATTGTGGCACTTTAAAGATTTATCCCTGGTGTCTAGGATATCACCCCCACCCCACCCCAATCTCCATAGTAGCATTGGTGCCACAATGGCACTTTAAGGAGTAATCCCTGGTGTTTAGTGGCTCCCTTCACTACATTCATGTTAAGCAGATGAACATGGCCGTTTGGTCATATTCAGTGCCACTTTGGTGTGGATGGCCATGCTGAGCAATTTCTTAAATTGCTTAGCTATGGTGATACCATCCTGGAGTTAGTCCTGGGAGAGAGCACATGGCTATCCAGCATATGCCTCTACCAGAAGAATACCTCCTTATCATTTGACACAGCACAGGGTCAGCCCTTTACAGTGCTACATACCTTTGTGTTAGAAGACCATGCAGCAACATCAAAGGATGGTTACTGAACTGGGGAAAAGTACTATGACATATACAAAGAAGTGTACATACTACTGTACATTCATGAATTCAGCTCATAGTGTTTTCAGATCATTCAATTCCTTGTTTTGTTATCAAACGTTGCCATATAGATTGATGGTTCTTACATTATATTGGAATCATGTATCATGTCAGGAGTCTTAACTCATTCAATCCAATGGAGCTCTGGAAATATGCACTGTAACTTCAAATGGGCAGAGGCTAAGTTTTTTGATAGACTCAAATTTTGTCCTTACACTTCAAACAAATGTTCATATCTCTGGAACCATAGGGGTTTATGAAAGAAGTATAAATGGCAAACTCTTTAACACAAAGTATTTTTGTTCTAGTATTATTCTTTAAGTTCTAGGTCTTAAACATAATTTTATAAGTCACAGTAAGGAGAGTCCCCAGGATTCAGCAAGCTCTGTATGGCATGCAAGAATAGTGCAACAGCTGTTGGAGACAATATGGCCGCCGAGAGATCCAGGAACAAGCTCCAGGGATGTGCACGAGCACTCCTGCACTATTCCTGTATGGACACAGCTCCTGTATGCAAATTACCCCATTTGCAGGTGAAAACCATGCAAATGAGGTGAATTTGCGATCCAGGAAGCTGGCAGTGTAACCTGCAGAAATGTATTTGGTTAGTAACCGAGTACATTTCTGTAAACTACAAAACAGAGCCATGACCGCCCTAAATAAAGGGTGTATATAATGTGTAAAGTATGCCAATGGCCAAATATACGGTCATTGACATGGAAAACAGTTGCAAAAAAAAAAAAAAAACTTTTCTTTTGGCCGATTTCAGCCATTTAAGCACAGGGCTGCGGTGCGCAAATGGGATTGGCCGGAAAATAACAGAAAAACCCTGAAAAAAGCTTTCCCTGCAAAATCACAATTTGGCCATTAAAGTCAGTGGCAGGCAGAAGACAACAAGGCCAGTGAATAGTGGTTGCTAAGGGGGAAGGCTCAGTGTGGGACTTGTAACTAGGCATTAGCAGGCAATCCTATGCAAATGAGGGGAATGATACTGAATCCCAGATTTCCCCTCATGGCTAGCCTTCACCCAACCGTGTAGGTGCAGCAAGAAAGGTGTGTCAGACATCCTGTAAGCTTATTGGAGCCCTGTGGCTCGAGTTTACCCTTAGCTTAGCAGAGCTAAGCAAGGGGGTGTGCCTGAAGCTGCCAAGCACTCTTTACACTGCCTAAACAGGTGTGCGCGGCATGCACCATGTTTTGAGTGAAAGAAAAGTAAACCAGGAAATAGCTCCATGCACATCTGAGCACTGTGTTTGTGCAGCGCACCTTGGGGCTTAAACAGGTAGGCAATTGGAAGAGAAAACAGCAGTAGGAAGATAATCGAGGAGAACTAGCATAGCTGGCAGGTGAAATGTATCAGAATCAGCCAATTGCACAGGCAGCAGCCCAGCCCAGCACACTACTATAAACTATGCAAACACCTTTCCCTTTAGTTTTTTTCCACAAACTCTACACCACCGGTGTACACAGATCAGAAAATTTTACCTAACAAAAGCAACAAAATGATAGGGGTTGCATTAGCTCTCATAAATCAATATGTGGAAGAGGCTGAGGGTGGTGAGGATGAGAATGCTGATGACCAACCCACAATGAGGAGAAGGAGAAAAGTGTACACACCCAGGGTAACCTACCAGGGTCTACATGAGCTGGGGATAGTGGAGCACTATAGGGTGGACAGGGACATCGTACAGCAAATTGATGAGCTGTGCTAGCCACAACTCACACAAAGAACCAATAGAGGGGAACCCAACCCATCCCAGTGGATTCAAGGTATGTGTAGGCCTATGAATGCTAGCCACCGGTACCTTCCAAAGGCCATCTGGGAATATCATGGGGATCTCACAGGCATCAGCATCCAGGGTACTCCACCAGTTCCTGGATGCCATGTCAGCACATGCTGGTGAGCACATATATTAACACAACACCCATGAGGCATTGACCAGCAATATGCATCTCTTCCACCAAATAGCAGAATACCCTGAGGTAGTGGGTGCTATAGACTGCATGCACATACACATCAAACCACCACCCGGTGAGTGGGGTAGGGTCTACATCAACTGCAAGGGCTTCCCCTCCATCAACTGTGAGGTTGTGTGCAATGCCCAGAGCATTATAATGAATGTGTGTGCTGGCTGCCCTGGAAGCTATCACGACTCCCACTCTGGCATATGACGCAGCTGTATCAGAGATTTGCCAATGGGGACATCGCTTATGGTCACCTAGTGGGGGATGCTGGTTATGCACTGGCACCGTGGCTGATCACACCCATCAGAAATGCACAAACACATGAACAAAAATGCCAAAATGAGGTTCACGCACAGACCAGAATCATAACAGAGAATGCGTTTGGGATGCTTAAGTCATGGTTCCATTGCCTGGACATATTTGGTAGAGCCTTGCAGTATTCACCAGCTGCATGTACCCAAATTGGCATCGTATGTGCCATGCTGCACAATATTATCCTGCAGAAACAGCTGTAGCAGTAACAGCATGGGGCAGGGCCACACAGCCCCCCCCCCACCATTGCCAAGGCCTGCACAGGCACAGAGTGACTCAGAGGAGGAACAACCTGAGCCTGCCCCAGTAGGCAGAAGGAGGCGTGCCCAGTATGCTCAGGCCTTGGCAAAGAGGCAAAGCATAGCACATACACTGACATGGTAGGAACCCAGGGAATGACACCTGTCTCTGACTTGCACATACAGTAAAAGGGATGCCAAACATGACACTACCTTTGCTTAACCATGTATAGGGAGTGTACTATATGCATCCGACATAGTCAGCCCTACAGCACCATCCTCAATACTGGCACAGCCAGAAGCTTAGTCACTCTCCCTATCAATTGCTGAATGGAGTATTATGTTTTGTTACTTGTATCTATGGTATGGATGTGAGCATGCAATGGAATCGAGAGGCTGAATGGGATGCCAGCACATAGTAGACACCTATAGTCACAGCATAAAATTTGTGAAAAGTACTGGTGTCACCATAGTAGCCAGTACTAGACATGGTGACAAAACCTACTCCAGGAAATGTGGTGGGCCAAATGTGTGTCCATAGGACACACACATGCCAGTCAGGGAGGTTCACATACCCAACAATAGTCTCAGCCAGCAAGACAGGCATAGACAAACACAAAGAAAAGCTGTGCTAAGGCCTCTGATTGATGGCTATGGAGAATATCCCCCCTCCAGACCTACACAGATAGACTACAATAGGTCAGGCAGTGGGATAATAGTTATGAAGGGTAAGAAGTCTGAAACAGAAATGTAGGTCAATAAAACCTAAGAACTGTAGTACACTGATATGCCTCTAGTCTGCATGATAGGTCAGAATACAGAACGAAATGGAGTACCTGAAATACCAGTACAGTCATAGCAAATGTGTACAGTTCTCAGGTGTGACCCCCCCCCCCCCACAATCCTATGTAGAAATGTAGTAACATGAATGTGTAGGTATAATAACAGTGGAGCACAGATTACCTGAGCCGGCCAAAGTAGCAGGATAGATTGCAGCACGTGTAAAATATGCAGGGCTGTGTGTGTTCGGTTGGTGTGTGCTGTATATTGTGTGAGAGTGGTCAGCATGTAGGCATGATGAGGTTTGTCCTGGTGGCCATTAGCCAGTACTGCCGATTACATGGCCAAGTTCTCACAACTGCAGTGCCAAACACAATGCATCCCAGCAAGACACATTCCAGCATTAACCCATAGTAATTGTTTGGATGTAATATCTGTTACCATCTGAAAAATGGACATGGCATGAATGTGGGCCCAGACATACAAACAGTGCACAGGTGGAAGTATCCTAGACAGACAGTGCATAAAATGTTACTGTCAAATGGACACACCTTTGGAATTGTACATACAGATTAGCAGCCCACTAGTTGAGTTTGTAGTACTGAATACCGATGTCGGCTGGCCAAACACTGACAGACCACAAAAGTCACAGGTATGAAGTATTGAGAAACTGCGGATGTCCCTGCACAATCCAGCATAAGTGGAATGCCCCACATTTATCTGTGAGTCAGCTGCAATAAGCTTCCATAGCACACATTCACCCAGCTCACCCCACCATCACCCACAGGTACCTCACAGGTCTTTTCCCTGCTGTTGGGAATGAGTACAATATAACACCCACCTCTGTATGGAAATAGCCACAGAATGCAGCATGGTGAAGAGGTGTCCCATGCAGGTGTGTCCCTAGCTACCAGCATCCACGCCACTGGATTAGTAATGACAGAAACTATTGATATTAACACCTTACACACCTACCCTGTCACCCCATGGGAATATAGTGGTTTGCAGTCTGGGACTGTAGGAGTGACACAATTCAACGGCCTGCTACAGGTGGCCTGCATCACTACCAAATGCCCTACAGTCCTCTGCCAAAGACCTGTGTCTCACCCGTACTGCCAATGTATGTTATGTCATGTAATCCCAAATAACAACATAACACAGTCCATAGAACCCAAATGCAAGGCCATGTCGACAAATCCCTGTAACATGTCCAGTATGTCCTACTGTATGAACTGTCAACCAACACCAACATACTGCTGAAATGGAGTGATAACTATAGAGAACTTATCAGATAATGTTTGCATAATCTTTGGAAGGGGATAGAATAATCGGGGGGGGGGGGTAGGTGCATGGGGGCCATGGAGTGTGTGAAGTCTGAAACTCTGCCATGTGTACATACTATCCTGCCTGCAAACACAGGAATGGGTGGCTACAAACCTGCTTGTAAGCCACAATGTGAAGGGCTAATGCTTCTGGGTAACCTGTGTGAATCTGTACAGCTGTGAAGTATGGCCATAGCAGGATATGGCCATACTGTCACGTCGATGGATGTACAAGCATGGCATCCTCAGCCACCACTGTACCAAGGTGCTGAACCATTTACACAGACCCATCAGCAAGTGTCTGCAGCTTCCCCTCCAGAATGGCATGAATGTGCAAGAATATATAGGCTGCAGGCCACATTACTGGACACAGCTTCATTCACCCTGTGTTTCCCAGGAAATTACTGCAAGCAAATATGTATACCTGACAGTAGTCGATGACATAAAACATCACAGTGTAAAACAGTATGCATGTCTGAATACCTCTGCTAAGAACAAAACCATGTAGCAGAAGCAGCACAGACACAATTACCTACAGTAACCACTATCCTTTGTCCATTTTGACCCCATATTGTCAACCGATCTACAGATATCCCACAGAAACAGGTTGATAGCTGTAGGTGCAGAAAACAAAAGTCTGCACTGAATGGAGTACAAACTACCTGGAATGGATTCACACATTCAGTACAGAAAGTCATACTGGGCATGCTCCCACACTTTCAGAAATGAAGCCCATGTCTGGCAACAGCAGTGGACTATACATATCTGACAGTCACAGATGTTTGTGCAGACACTTCACATTGTACACCAGTCATGCTTTGCACACACATTGGATAGGAATACATACATATATCCAAGGACAACACAGTATAATAGGCCAAACTTACACAGACATAGATGTGTGGAAGAGAGTGACAGACAGTGACAAACAGCCTCCCATCATGAGGCCTGTCCCACCCAGCACACATCCAATTGGCTAATATCACATGATGTGCAAATGCCAATCACTGTAGACATTTCCCTGTGGTATCCCTCAGCACTATAGTGTCTGTGGTGCTTGTAGTAAACTGTGTAACATGACTGTACAAGTCATTATTCATCTAGCAGTTGTATACATGTACCTGTGAAATATAAACCTGTGTGTGCCTGAGTGTTGTGTGTCTGCTTGAGATGAATGGTTTATGGCCCATGCACACACACTGCACTCCCCATTGCCCTACTTTGGCAAGCCTGCTGATGTAATTCACCTTGAAATACACCTTTGTTGAAGGAGTAGCCTTATAAGCTCCATGGCGCTTGTGATAACTGCATAATGCTATAGTGTGATGTACTAGTTAGGTAGGAGTCCAGGAAAGTAAATAATGTGGGAAGAAATAGCCAGGGAATTGTTATGGCTAGGCTTGTATAGGCCCTAGGGCTGATAGCCTAGTACCAACCTATGAACCTATGAACCTATGAACCAGACATGGAGACTGTGTATGTGTGTGTATGGGGGGTGTAGGGATCAATGCTTTTGTGGCTATTCACAGTCACTTCACTCCCCATTGCCCTACTTTGTCAAGCCTGCTGATGTCATTCACCTTGAAATACACCTTTGGGAAAGGAGTAGCCCAGTAAGCTCTGGGGTGTGTGCTATAACTTCATAATGCTGTAGTGTGATGCACAAGTTAGGTAGGAGTTCTATTCCCAGACATGGTAACTGTAAAACTTTGTGTGCATGTTTATGTCTTTGTAGGGATCAATGCTTTTGAGGCCATTCACACTCACTACAATGTCTATTGCCCTACTTTGGCAGGGCTGCTGATGTCATTTACTTTGAAATACACCTTTGGGAAAGAAGTAACCCAGTAAGCTTGGTGGCATGTCCTACAACTGCATAATGCTGTAGTGTGATATAACAGTTGAGTTCTATTCACAGACATGGCAACTGTGAAACTTTGTGCGTATGTGTTTGTCTTTGTAGAGATCAATGCTTTTGAGGCCATTCACACTCAATACAATGTCCATTATCCTACTTTGGCAGGGCTGCTGATGTCATTCACTTTGAAAAATGTAAACCAATAAGTTTTGTGGCATGTCCTATAACTGCATAATGCTTTAGTATACTGTATTAGTGAGGTAGGAGTTCTAATCACAGATATGACAACTGTAAAGCTTTGTATAGGGATCAATACTTTTGAGGCCATTCACAGTCACTAGATGCTCCTAAAAATGGAGAACATTGATATCTGTGCAGTAACAGAAGCCTGATCCAAGGCTCCAGAGAGCCCCCTTGCAATACTAGGTACAGCTCTTACTACAGCTGTCAGCCACCAAACCAGGACCAAAACACTAAAGGTGGAGGAGTGTCCATACTCACCAAGGGTATTCAAACCACCAGGCTACTTACCCAATACAATGCATTTGAAATACTCCTGGTGCACCTAACACTACGTAAGACTGAAATCCAAATTGTATAGCTTGCTACAGATCCCCCACCATGCCCCAAGATTCTCACTGCACCTTTCTAAGCATAGTGGAAAATAGAATGATACAGCCAAACACCTTAATACTGGGTGACTTCAACTACTCTGCCATTAACTGGGAAAACTACTTGTGTACCAACAAGTGTGCCCAATGGTTCTTGGAAGTCATAATTCCCAATGCCCTGGATCAACTTACCCATAGTCCAACCAGGGATTGCAATATCCTAGACCTGGTCATTATCAACAAGGGAAATCAATGCTTCACACCTATGTTCACCCCATTGGTGGTCAGGTCTGCCCATAAGCTAATCACCCTTAACATCCACATCCATCCACCACACCTGAGTAAGGAAACCTCTGTAACACACACCTCCAAAGCCAACTTCATGCTACACATGTCAGATGTGACTAACGTCATGACACCCATGCAAACAGGAACTGAAAGGACGACTGCTGAATCCTACACTAAGGCATTGTACAAGCACATCCACTGAGCATGAATCATGCCATCACAAATAGAACCAAGATGCTCCCCACCAAGAAAAGGAAGCCAATGTGGTGGTCCTCTGCCATAAACAAACTGTACAACAAAAGGAGGAAACTGTTGCAGAAAAGATGGAATTTTCAGGATGCAAAATACTCCTTTACCAGCCTCAGCAAGAAGCTGAGATCCCTCATAAAATCCTCCAAAGCTAGTTACGAACATAATATAGCCAAAGATGCCAAAGACAACTGCAAGCTGCTCAATAGCTATGTCAGGAATCTAAGTGGCAATGCTCAGATCAGCACTAAGCTACAACAGGATGGTATTAAATATACTGATCCCAAGGAAATTACCAAAATCCTGGCAGATCGATTTAGTGGCAACTGTAAAGTGCCCATTGCAATACTGAAAGATTGTCAGATTCAGGTAATAATGGCCACACAGGTAAAAACCACACTCTCCAGAGCAAAGAAAACAGTATCCATGGCACCAGACAACATCCAGGGCCGTGTACTACGTGAACTACATAATGAACTGGCACCTCACCTATGTGCCATGTCTAATCATAGCTACACCTCAGGCTTTGTGCTCACTGAGTGGCGCATAGCTGCAGTTATCCCACTCCACAAGGGGGATCCACCTTGGATCATAGAAACTACTGCCCCAGCAGTATGACATACCTGATCTGCAAGGCCATGGAATGTATTGTCATGGAACTTATAAACAAAGACATCGGCAACCTGCAAACATTGGGCCCCACCCAGGTTGGGTTTGTGAAAGGCTGAGCATGTCTCCCGAACCTGATTGACATCTTTGAATCAGTCTCCAGAACTGTGGATGAGGGTAAGGCGGTTCACACAGCCTATCTGGACCTTGCCAATGCCTTCGACACCATCCCCCAGTCTGGAATCATTGATAAACATACTAAGCTGGTCATTAGTCCCTACATCACCTGATGGGTTGCCAACTGCCATCCTGACAGAACCCACACTGTAAAAGTAGGTGACTCCAAATCCAGCCCGAGACAAGTTACATTTGAAGTACCTCAGGGTTCAGTCCTGGAACCGGTCTTGTTTGGCATCTACTGCACTGAAGTACAGGCCAACACTAAGGGACTTTGGCTAACAAAGGTCGCAGATAACTGCAAACTGGGAGCCAATATTGAATCCCCACATGATGTGGATATTCTAAAGAAGGGCCTTACAGAAAGAGGTGCTTAGTGCCTGAGCCATGGCCTCAAGCTCAATGCCAAGAAATGTATAGTTATCCCCCCCTGGGAAGGGACATGTACCCATGAAGTACCACATAGGTGGCAGTAAACTAAACACCTAAAGTGTGATAAGAGACTTAGGGATACAGGTGGAGAATGGTCTCACCTTTGATACCCACATCACCACAACAGACAGGAAATCCACCTATATGGCACAACTCATCACTAATGGCTTTTCATTCAGAAAAAAGGAGGCCATTATCCCACTGTAGTCCTCTATCAATAAATCCAGTACAGACTACAATGCCTCATTTGGTATGTACCACACAAGACATCTTTAACAACTAGAAAGGCTGTAGACATACCTCACTAAAAGAATTATAGGCCTAAACCAGATGCCCTATGCTGACCATCTGAAAATAATCCAGCTATACTCTGTCACATATAATTTATTCAGAGGCAATCTCAGCTTAACATACATTGCCATGTCATACCCAGAGCTGATGTACATGCTACACGTAAAGAAATCCCAATCCTTCAAAGCTACATGCTCTAGGGATCCAAACCTTGGCATCACAATGAACAAAACATGCTGGAGGGATGTGCTCTTAACCCAGAGACTCCCCAGACTCTGGAATTGACTGCCCATAAATGTCAAGTAGAGTGACTTTTTGGCCCTCTTCAAAAGGAACCTTGACGACTGGATGGGAGATATTAAATTCACCTTGGAGATCACATCAGTCACCCTGATAGACAGGGGACCAGGGAAGTAAATATTGTGGGAAGACATAGCGAGGGAATTGTCATGGCTAGGCATGTATAGGCCCTAGGGCCAATAGCCTAGTACCGACCTATGAACCTATGAACCTATGAACTACATATTCCATTGCCCTACCTTGGCAAGCCTGCTGATATCATTCACCTTGAAATACACCTTTGGGGAAGGAGTAGCCCAATAAGCTCCATGGCATGTGCTATAACTGCATAATGCTATAGTGTGATGTACTAATTAGGTAGGAGTTCTAATCCCAGACATGGCAACTATAAATCTTTGTGTGTTTGTCTGTGTATGGATCAATGCTTTTGAGGCCATTCACAGTCACTACAACTTCCATTGCCCTGCTTTGGCATGCCTGCTGATGTCATTCACCTTGAAATACACCTTTGGGAAAGAAGTAGCCCAGTAAGCCCCATGATGCGTGCTATAACTGCGTAATGCTGTAGTGAGATGTACTTGCTAGGTAGGAGTTCTAATCCTAGACATGACAACTGTAAAACTTTGCATGTGTTTATTTGTCTGTGTAGGGATCAATGCTTTTCAGGCCATTCACAGTCACTACAACTTCCATTGCCCTATGTTGGCAAGCCTACTTATGTCATTCACCTTGAAATACACCTTTGGGGAAAGAGTCGCTCAGTAAGCTCCATGGTACATGCTGTAACTGCATAATGCTGCAGTGTGATGTACTAGTTAGGTAGGAGTTCTAATCCCAGTCAGGGTAACTGTAAAGTTTTGTGTGTGTGTGTTTGTCTGTGTATGGGTCAATGCTTTTGAGGCCATTTACAGTCACTACAACTTCCATTGTCCTACTTTGGCAAGCCTGCTGATGTCATTCACCTTGAAATACACCTTTGGGGGAAGAGTAACCCAGTAAGCTCCATGGAACATGCTATAACTGCATAATGCTGTAGTGTGATGTACTAGTTAGATAGAATCTCTAATCCCAGACATGGCAACTGTAAAAGCTTGTGTGTGTTTGCTTGTCTGTATAGGGATAAATGCTTTTGAGGCCATTCACAGTCACTACAACTTCCATTGCCCTACTTTGGCAAGCCTGTTGATGTCATTCTCCTTGAATACACCTTTGAGGAATGAGTAGCCCAGAAAGCTTCGTGGTGTGTGCTATAACTGTGTAATGTTGCAGTGTGATGTACTAGTTAGGTAGGAATTCTAATCCCAGACATGGTAACTATGAGACTCGGGGGGGTGTGTGTCATTAGCATCCTGTGTGGAGGTAGTTGTGAGATGTAATAACAAGACTCATTGTGGAGTGGTTTTTGCAAATTTCTTATATGGTGGGCCTATTATATGTCACAATGTCCACCTTAAAAGGACAACATATGTCAAACAGCAGAGAGGCTAGTGTAGACAATCCATACCCCTACATGTGATATCATGGATTGGGGAACAATATAGGCAACCCTTGTATTACCTGGAGAACACTCTCCACCCATGTCTCATGTACAAACACACTTGACTTGGCAACAACCACTATGTTGATAGTTCCCTGCATATTGCCCACAGATAGTAACCATGGTGTGATTGCAGTGGACTACAGAGGACATGGCATCTTGTCCCATCCTCACAATAGGCAAATAATTGCATACAGTGGTCCTTTGCTATGCTCCCCACTGGATGCAGCAACAACTGTAGAGTTTGCAAATGTAACCCACAAAGGAAATTCCATGCCTTATTTACATGCCTTGTATGGACAGATGCCACTGACACTAGTGAATACCTGTATCATGCTGTCAAAGTAGGTGCAGGGTCAACCTTAGTTCCATTACCAGGTCTCACCACATGAGGTCAGGAATGGCACATCAGATGATAACAATATGTCTACGCAACATGCCCCAGACACCCCAGGTACACTTCCACATGTCACATATATGGCAAGCATTGTACACCATTGGCCACCCACAATAGTAACTTAGATGAGTGGATGGTGAATACAATACACACCTATGTGGGCCAATCCAGAGACTACACCCCTGAGCCACACTGTAGACCATTGTCATGTGGCCTGATGCCAAGGTATACCCTTTATTTAGCCTTGCACAGCCGTCTGGCACAGTCAACCACTACACACCTGTGAAGCAATGCACCCATGCGTGTCAGTACTGGCAAACCTGTGTCTGTGTGTGTGTGGAGTATAATGATTTGGATGCCATGCACACTCACTACACCTCCCATTGGCCTACTGAAACATGCCTTCTGATGTCATACACCTTGACATACCCTTTGCTCATATATCAGCTTGATAACCTATGTGGTGAATGTGATACCTGCCTATTAGTGTAGTGTGGCAAAGTAGTTAGTTAGGAATTCTAATCCTGACCCTGCCAACTGTGATAATGTGTGTGAGTCCCTGAGAGAGTGTGGCTGTGTCGTCCTTAACAACTGTTCTTGTGGACAGGCACATGTACTACACCTACCTTATCCCTCCTTTATCACTGTTTCTGATGTCACTCACCGTCAAATATACCTTTGGATAGCTCTTCAACATGTAAGCTCTGTGTCACATACAATAACTGCATCGACATTTAATAGCAATATATAGTCAGGCAGGGGTTTGTAACCCTATGCTTGTAAGTGTGTGCCACAAACATGCTTAGAATTTACTCTCCTACCCCTTCCCTGTCTTACTTTGTTTATATCTGCCTCGCTCACTCCCTCTCTGGTGGATGTGGAGAAGTACACCTGCTTTGCTTAGGCAGCAGCTTCTGTTTTGTAAGTGATGCTCATGATCAGCTGATGGCCTGTGAACTAATTTCAGGCCCCCACTAGCTGATTGCATGTGGAACAGCTGTGGGAACATTCCTATAACCAATTGCAAGGAAACACACTCCTATAACTAGGAACATCATGTGGGTATTGGCCCTTTTCTTTCAGTGTGAGCAGGACTTCATGTCAGTGTTTGGAAAACAGCATCACAGATGGTAGTGGGATATACCTCTAACAACATACACTGTGGAGACAGGCCAACAAACAGGAGGGGGATGTTCCAGACATGACTACAGAATGTAAGTTTCACTCTTCTGCATTTGAAGTAATGTTGGTTTAACAGGGTTTGTGTGGATATGGCTGTTCTACGTGATTTAATACCTGTCATGACAGTGTTATGTGTAGGGTTATCTGAAGACTGGCCAGTGTTTGGAGTCTTATGTGTCTTGTGTTACTCACAGATTACCTAGCTTAGAACAGAAGCATAGTCTGAGGAGTGCATTCAGTACATGGTGACAGTCATGAGAGTTACTGACTTCATGTCCTTCATAGGACATATGTCACAACAAACCCTGTTACAACAGTAAATTTATGAGGTTATCACAGCAACATGTCAATATTGGCCCTGTGTTTGTGCCTCAAGCCACAACTCTGTCAACCTTTGTACATATGTCTTGCAGTAAGAGGTGCATATGTTCAGTGCACCATTATTTATTGACATCATAACTGATAACAAGCCAGTGAGATATCAGACTGCTAGACATGTTATGTATAGTAGGGGTTATATTTGAGGACACAACCTGGACATTCTGTGGTAATGTGTACAGTAGTGAGGTCTGTGTACTTATGGTGATTGTCGACAGTGTGTGTTTTGCAAATATGTACCATGGGCTATGTACAGACTGTGGTAGATGTCATTGTTCTTGGTCCTATTCTATCTGATGTTACATGCTGCTCTAGTGTATGGTACCCTATCGGCTTACATGTTTGTAGGGCCAAACACACACATGTCCCATACCACAGTCAGGCATCGGACTACACTGTGTAGTGGCCCAGTATATTTAGGGTTAGTGTGTGAGTGGCACATGTGAGGATAGTGTTGATCAGACAGTCCATATACTGTTAATATTAAGCTCACTTACCATGTGTGGCTGTGGCTGTGTTCACATTGGTTGTGGGTATGCACTTTCCCACAAGTGTCTGTTACTCTGTGTTGTGACATGCCTGTAGAGCCTGCTATATTTGCAGCTACATGTGTATTCCCCCATAGTAAATGTAGGCTAGTGTTGTGGCAGTCTGCCTGTGGATTGCACAGTGCTTTGTGACATGCCTAGCAGCTCAGTGTACTCACCCAGTGTGATGTTATGTCCAGATATTTGTCAGATGTACTGCTGACAGGCCACCATAACTGTCATGTACTTCTGACAAAGCAGTGGGATACTGTACAAATTCATGTCACTAACTAGTGGGTAGTATGTGGCCACGTGACCTCTGCACCACCGGTTATTATGTGTCAGGACAGACAGGAGTGTGTGAATGCATAAACTGTGTGGTCATACGTAATCCAGTATTTATGTGATATACCCATTTACATAGCTGTTAACATCCACATTGTCAGGCTTGGTTCACATATCTTGCACTAAGGGGTTCTGTGTATACCTCTGGACTAAACAGAGTGTTAGATTGTCCACATGTATTGGTCATATCTCTGCTGTATATCAGAAGACCATTACTGTAATATCTGTAATACTGTCCTATGATGACCTTAGGATGTTTGTCAGTAATTGATGTCATACATGTCAATAGCAGATGTGACCTCCCACACACAACATGTCTGTTAAGACAACCCTGTTACAGTAGCAACAGTCCAGATTTATACCTGTAATACTTGCAAGACATCCCCTTGCACTATGAGGTTGGGAAAATTGGTGCTGAGGTATGACTCCACACCATGTTCTGGACATATGTTAAACATATATGTATGTATGTATGTATATATATATATATATATATATATATATATATATATATATATATATGTATGTATGTATATGGGCCTAGGACATTTCACTGAAAGCACATTTCACCTAAACACAAATGACTGAACACAAATGTCTGAAAGTACAATTCACCTAAAACTCAATTCACCGAAACACACTTCACCTAAAGTTTGAGAAGGCCTTGTCCCCACTGTAGTGTAAACCTGGAGTTAGTATATATAGTAGGGCGTGTGGGGGTTGATATCATGTTTGGAAAAGAGAAATATATTGAAATTGCAAGTATCCATGTATATAGTTCAAAATATTTAACATATGTGGGGGGCTATGCCCTCCTCACCCCCTCTACTATATATACTAACCCCAGGGTCGCACTACATTGGGGACAAGGCCATCTACAACTTTAGGTGAAGTGTGTTTTGGTAAATTGAGCTTTCAGTGAAAAGTGCACACCAATTTGAGTTTAGGTGAAATGTGCTTTCGGTGAAATGTCCTAGACCCATATATATGTGTGTGTATATATATATATATATATATATATATATATATATATATATATATATATATATATACATTATATATATATATATATACATCTTAGGTTCATAGGTTCATAGGTTGGTACTAGGCTATCGGCCCTAAGGCCTATGCAAGCCTAGCCATAACAATTCCCTGGAAATTTTTTCCCACAATATTTACTTCTCTGGGCCCCTGTCTAGCAGGGCGACTGACATGATCCCCGGGGTGAATTTCCTTATCTCCCATCCAATCATCAAGGTTCCTTTTGAAGAGGGACAATGAGGTGCTCTGCTTTACATGTATGGGCAGTCTATTACAGAGTATGGGGAGTCTCTGGGTCAGGAACCTATCCCTCCAGCATGTTTTGTTCATTGTGATGATAAGGTTTAGATCCCTGGAGCATTTGGCTCTGAGGGATTGGGATTTCTTTAAGTGGAGCATGTCCAACAGCTCAGGGTTTGACATGGCCTTGTATGTTAAGCAGAGATTGCCTCTGAGTAGACGATATGCCACAGAGTATAGCTGGAGTTTTTTAGATGGTCAGCATATGGCATCTGCTTTAGGCCTGTGATTCTTTTAGTGAGGTATTTCTGTGGCCTTTCCAGCTGTTGCAGATATCTTGTGAGGTACATATCAAATGGGGCATTATACTCTATAATGGGTCTAATGAGGGATGAGTACAGTGGGACAATGACCTCCTTTTTTCTGGATGAAAAGCCCTTAGTGATGAGGTGTGCCACGTAGAAGGATTTCCTGACTGTTGTGGTGATGTGGTTATCGAAAGTGAGACCACTGTCCACTTGTGTCCCTAAGTCTCTCATCACACTTTCAATGTTTAGTGTCCTGCCACCTATGTGGTAGTTCATGGGTACATGTTTTTTTCCAAAGGGGATGACTATACATTTCTTGGCATTAAGCTTGAGCCCATGGCTGTGGCACAAGGCATCTGTTTCTGTAAGGCCCTTTTGTAGAATATCCACATCATTTGGGGATTCAATAATGACTCCCAGTTTGCAGTCATCTGCAAACTTTGTTAGCCAGAGTCCCTTAGTGTTGGCCTGTACTACAGAGAAGTAGATGCCAAACAAGAGTGGTCCCAGGACTGAACCCTGAGGTACTCCACTTGTCACTTGTCTGGAGCTGGATTTGGAGTCGGCTACTTTTATAGTCTGGGTTCTGTCAGTAAGCCAGTTGGCAACCCATCGAGTGACATAGGGATTTATGCCCAGCTTAGTAAGTTTATCTATGATTCCAGACTGGGGGATGGTGTTGAAGGCCTTGGCGAGGTCCAGATAGCCTGTGTGGACCTCCTTACCCTCATCCACAGCTCTGGAGACTGATTCGAAGAAGTCAGTCAGATTCAGGAGAAAAGATCGACCCTTCACAAACCCAAACTGGGTGGGGTCCAGTGTCTGGAGGTTGCCAATGTCTTTGTTTATAAGTTCCATGATAATGCGTTCCATGCACTTGCAGATCAGGCTTGTCAGACTGATGGGATGGTAGTTCCCGGGATCCAAGTTGGATCCTCCCTTGTGGAGTGGGATAACTGTAGCTGTCGCCACTCAGTGGGCATGAAGCCTGAGGTGAGGCTATGATTAAACATGACACTTAGGTGGGGTGCCAGTTCATTTTGTAGTTCGTGTAGTACACAGCCTGGGATGTCATCTGGTCCCATGGATGCTGTAGTCTTAGATTTGGAGAGTGCTGTTTCTACCTGTGTGGCTGTGATTATCGGAATTTGGCAA
>NC_056735.1:544608550-544708550 GCF_019279795.1 Protopterus annectens
ACCATACTGTAAATGCCTGAGGATGTTCTTCATGTAACATGTAACCTGTAACACACTTCATCCTAAAAGCTGTGTGGTGTGTGCAATTAAAGCCACACACATCAGTAGCACTACACACCTAGGTAGGGGTCTAGTCCCAGTGTAGCCAAGTAAGAGTGCGTCTGTATGTGGAGGAATCTACTTCAGTTTGCAGAATATACATGTCCCAGGAGGTCATCTGTCCAAGAACTGCCTGGCATATGCTAACATTTCACAGGTATCATCCTGTGGACATACATTCCATCACAACTAGTGTTAGATGTGCAAATGGCCTCTTCCCCACTGTATAGGTGTGCAGTGATACTGGGGTTGGTATATATAGCTGAGTGTGGCTGTTGTGGACACAGCCAACATCATTGCAGTTACTGTTGAGTGTATCCCCCCACTTAGCTGGCCATAATATTGTACAGTTAATGTTAACAGGTTGGGTAGTTGTCTATTACGCTATATGTGGTTCTACAGCATCTCTCACCCTCCAAAGGGTAGGGGTGTTCCACCCACACCAGCACACATATGTTTACCGAGTTGAGAATTGCACTACTTTGGGGAAGGTGACATATACCCTGCCAGTACCATCGTCAATGACATTAAACTAGCAGACTGCTTATTCCCCAATGTATTGTTGTGCCTATTCTGGCATGGTGGAATTATGTAGGCTACAATTTATTACTTGCACAAGTACATACATCTATGTGTACAGCATTCCCTGTGTAGTGCATCAGCATCAAAGCCTCTGCATGTGTTATACACAAATATGTGGTGTGTACCACCCAGTACTACTACCATTACCCACTGTAGGAGGGCTGCTAACAGCAGCCATCATGCACTCATCTATATTTACCACCCCTCAGACCTATCAGCCATGCGACACAGGCAGTACCTGTTATACAGACCTGTGACATGTGTTCTCCTGTACCCAGGATATGGCACAGCAAAGGTGTCACCACAGTGTCATACCCCTTGTGCGATACAACAGAAGACAAACCTTCTGCTGATGCATGGACACCCACAACACAAACAGATAACATTATGGAGACCACAATCACTCAGTGTTAATAACAGCTATAATGCATCATGGCTGGACAGCTACACTTCCTGACATGTAAGCATTAAACTTTACTGCTGACACTACTAACACAACCTATGCATCACACACATGTATAATGTTGCTATTAGGGATTGACTATAGATGCACTGCATGCTGTTGAATGCCATATGTTATGCATGTTGACAGATGGGTAATGGGAGGTCTGTGTGTAATATCTTCGTACATCCTCACCTGTAAGTGTGTGTGTGTGTGGGGGGGGTGGGGGGGGTATTTTGTCTGTAAGTGCAATCTATTGGAGTGGGGGGGGTTGATGTATCTAGGATGTGTGTGTGTGTATGTGTGTGTGTCCATGTATGCACACGTGTGATTGAGAGGATGTTCATACCTCTTGACTTTCCTTTGAAATCATGCAGTATATGGACATGGGCAGACACATGAGACACCTGGAATACTTATCTGACATGTAATCTCAGGACAGCTGATAGTATAATAAGGTCTGTAGCATTGTACATGCATTGGTAGGGAGACTAGACAGCAGGGATATTGTTAAAATTCAAGTCAGCAGAAAGGTGAAAGTATACCCACATATGCAGCACTACAGATGCATTGGGGAATTACTAGACAACACCCAGGAGTGTTTCCAAATATTACTGTAGTCCACATAATCAGTTAATAGAGCAACAGATCTTGCATTTACTGAACAATAGTAACTTATGACACTCCAGTGTGTGACATTATTTAGTGACTGTAGTAGCCCCTAACATATGGGGGCTATGCTCAAGATGTCTGGACAAACCTAGGGTGAACTCTGGATGACAGCAGTGTGTCTTTGAAAAACCGACTCCAATAAAGTCAAAGAGGTATTGGAGTAACAGGTCATATTTTGTGATCACTTGTCTAGGCAATAAGAAGAATGATACATTAATGATTGGTATTAATGACTGTAAGTTTCCAAGACTGATGCAGGATGGGGAACTTAAGAGAATAAACAAGGGACAGTCTGTAAACTCAGTGACAGGTAAGTATTATGGTGGAATGTCAGTGTGTGTGTGTTTTTGTGTGTGTGAGTGTGTGTATGTGTGTACTGTTAAGCAATGACGTACAGGTCTTAAAGTGCATTTCTTGTTTTACCCTTACAGGTGGCGAGTTGGGTCAGGGTCCCTCCTGCAGGCAATCTGATGTTGGTGTCCATACAGAAACTGAAAATGATGATAGTTGTGTTGAGGCACAGGCGAGGTTGTCAGAGGCAGAAACTGCACCATCGTTTGACATCCTGCTGCTATCCACCCCATCCCTGCACACAGTCACTGTGCTTATAGATACCCCATCACCAGTAGCTATAGCAGAGGGACAGTTGGCGGTTGATGGCAGTGCACAGGACAGTGTGGTATCTACTGCATGTGTGTCTGGACAAAGCAGCCAATGCCAGAATTTCTCCAAAGCCAACTTCATGCTTCTTAAGACAGAAATGGCAGGCCAACATCACGACACCCATGCTGATGGGCAATAAGGTACAACTGCTGAATCCCATACAATTGCACTTTATAAGCACTTACACAAGTGCATGGATCATGCAATCCCTAACAGAACCAAGATGCTATCCTCCAAAAAAAGGAAGCCAATCTGGTGGTCCCCTGCCATAAAAAAAAAAACTCTACAACAGAAGAAAGAAACTGTTGCAAAAAAGAGTGAAATCCCATGATTGGAGGAACTCTGTGGTCAGCCTCAGTAAGAAGCTGAGATCCCTCATAAAATCCTCCAAAGCTATGTATGAAAACAAAATCACCATTGATTCTAATGACAGCCACAAAGGATTCTATAGCTATGTCAAGAATCTCAATGGCAACACTCAGATCTGCTCTGAGTTACAGCACAATGGCACTAAATATACAGAACCAACTGATATTGCCAACATCCTGGCAGATAGGTTCAGAGCTAACTTTACCCCTCTATCATCCCCTAAAGGGTCCATCTCTATACCTGAAGAATGCACTGTTCCTGTAATCATGGCTGCACAGGTAAAAAACGCACTCTTCAAAGCCAGGAACACAGCATCCATGGGACCAGACAACATCCTAGGCTGCGTTCTACATGAACTTCAGAACAAACTGGCACCCCACCTAAGTACCATGTTCAATCACAGCCTCACCTCTGGCTTTGTGCACAGCAATGGTTATCCCACTCCAGAAAGGTGGAGCCACCATGGACCCCGGGAACTACCGCCCCATTAGCCTGATGAAACTGGTCTGCAAGGCCATGGAACGTATCATTATGGAACTTATAAACAATGACATTGGTAATCTCCAAACTCTGGACCCTACCCAGTTCAGCTTTGTAAAAGGCAGATCATGTCTCCTAAACCTGATAGACTTCTTTGAAGCCGTAGATGAGGGTAAGGTGGTTCACACAGCCTATCTAGATATCAGAAAGGCTTTTGACACCATCCCCAACTCTGGAATTATAGATAAACTCACTAAACTAGGAATAAATCCCTATGTCAAAAGATGGGTTGCCAACTGGCTCACTGTCAAAACCCACACTGTGAAAGTAGCAGACTCTAAATCCAACTTCAGACCAGTGGCAATGGAGTACCACAGGGTTCAGTCCTAGGTCCCGTCTTGTTTGGTATCTACTTCTCTGATGTACAGGCTAACACAGAAGGTCTTTGGCTAACAAAGTTTGCAAATATATATATTTCATCTCACATATGCATGATCTAACAGTACAGATGCAGATGGATACACAGCAGTGGTCGACTGATGTGTCCTGTGGCCTTACCTGCAGACTCCTCTGCCATTGTGTGGGTAGCACCCACCTCTACTATGCTCTCTGCCAGGTGTTGTGTTTGCAGGTGGGCAGGTGCCTTGTGGCTGGCAAGGAGCTCCTCAACATGTGTTGGGGGGCTGAATGGCATGACCCCCCCATTGCAAGCTGGTCCCCCCTCACTGCAGCAGCACGCCAACGGGTATGGAGAAGTAGATCAGTGCATCGATGTCGAACCTGCTCATAACTGCGGTTATGTCGGCCGACATCATTTACCCTGTGAACAAGATCATTCAACAGGGCAGTCTGCTCCTGCAGATCATGGGCTGTTCAGCTGAAAAACATGTGGTAGTGCTGCACCAGGTATGAGATGATAACTTCATTCTCCTCCGCTGCATAAATGGGCAAGCATTCCCTCGACATAATGCCTGAAAGACAAAGATGAAAACAGGTCTGTGGACCTCATACTGCCAGGTTATCATAGTTGTTAATACACGTTTGTCTCCCCATACCATATCTGCAACAACAATCTGATCACATAACTCAATATGTATGTTTACAGAAGACCTACCGTTGGGACATATATCGTATTGTACAACACTTTGTGCTATGTGTTTGTAGTTATGTTCCCTGTGGGGACACTATCATTGGTGGCCATTTACAGACAATGTCACCTGCATGCCATTGTTAGGGCCACTATGGTTCCATATATGCATGTCTTCTGTTTGCTTTGTGACTGCTGCACATCTGTTGTTTTGTGTTAATGGGGATATCTATGCATGCTGTTGGACATGATCCGGGAATGTGTGGACTATTACTACCCACATATGTTCTATAACAGTGACACAATAGCATGTTTGGGGAACAGTTGCCAGCATAAACACCTCTCCCACCTCATCTGGCCATGTTACCAGACCACATCACATGTGGGACCCACCCCGGGGCCTCATCATCTACTGGTCCTGCACTACCTTCAGGTGGAACCACATCAGGGGATAGTGTTCACCCCCCCCCCCGGGAGCACACACAGACAAGATCCTGTCACCCGAAGTCAGGTCCAGGTCTGGTGCATAAGGGAACTCCAAAGATACTTGCAGGATGTGCTACAGTACCTTGAGGCCCTCAGTACATACTCACAAGGTCTGTATGCTCCTCCTGCTCAGCCCCCAGCCCAGGCACCTTCAGGGCCATGAATCTGATGTTGTGACTGCCCATGGGTGGGAACTTTCGTGCCATTGTTTCCATATGGGGGCTCATAGGCTTCCACATCGCAGATGACACTCCCCATCCAGGGTGATTACCCACCACATGTGTCACATACTACCCCTGTATGGTGTCTTCTCTATCATCCAACCCAACCTACCTCCAAAAATATACCTGCTATCATTCTCCAAATTACCAATCCCACCTTCACAAAAAGGGCAATGTGTTCCCAACATGGGGTTCACACCTGACATAACCATCCATTTTGCACACACTCACTGCTGTATATATGTGTGTGTATTAATATGTGTGATGTTCCCTCACACATATCATGCAGCACTGTCATTTAACAGTAGGGGACATGTATTTATATAAATATGTGTGTGTGTGTTTGTACATGTTTGTGTGTGTGTGTGTGTGTGTGTGTGTGTGTGTGTGTGTGTGTGTGTGTGTGTGTGTGTGGTGTGTGTGTGTGTGTGTGTGTGTGTGTGTGTGTGTGTGTGTGTGTGTGTGTATATATATATATATATATATATATATATATATATATATATATACAAACACACGCACATATACCTATATATATATATATATATATATATATATATGGTGTGCATTCAGACATCAGGTCCATGCTCTCTAACTCTCCTTCCTGCACAGCTGCACTGTTCTGCCTTGCTACAACACAGACAGTTGTCACATGTGGACACAGCCTAACATTTGAAGGGTATATATAGGGACAGATTGCAGGTAAGCCTATTATACACCTATGGTATTTGTGCATGCTACATTACACATTAACATGACTGTCCTGCAAGTGGTGGGCTCTGAAACCCACGGGTCCAGCATAATGGCATTACTTCCACAATCAGCTATTGGTCACACTAATATACATATCTTGCAGTACATACACACTATGATGGCTTACATCTTCTCAGTCAGTGCTGATCTGCACAGTTGACAGTTATGGCCCACTGCCCATAGGAACAGACAGTATTGTCCATAGCAGTTGTTCAGCTGGACGTCATTATAACAACACCTGATGGCACATATAAATCATTCCACATCATCTATCCCATTATTATGGACCAAGTACTACATTCAAGTACATGCATATATGCTTCACATAGATGTTGTGGGAATGATGTCTCTTTTGGATACAGTTTGCTGTGTGGATGGGTGGATGGATGTGTGTTTGTTTGTTGTATTTGTTTTTATTTCTTTCTCTCTTTCTCTCTTGATCTCTCTCCACTAAATGGATTGAACTGCTTTGAATAGATTGCAGTATGGATTTTGTAACTGATGCACATGATCAGGTGATGGCCTCTGCACCAATCAGTGTCCACCACTTTTTACCTGCATGCAGCCTGTTGCGTAGTACTTCCAAATACGACTGTCATGGCATCCTACTACTATAAATTCCTACATCATGTGGGTGTGCTCCCTTTACTTTTCCTGCATGGAGGACATCCTTCCTGTGTGTGGCCAACAGTGTTACAGACAACAGGTAGCAATACCTCTTACAAGAGGACTTGCAGACTCAGGCCAGCTACAAATTTGTATACGGTTCCAGACCTACAGACAGTGTGAGTAGTGCTGTTATATGCATTATATACCACCAGTGTTACAGGGTTTGTGTGTACATACTAGTTTAGCATGGAATACAGTCTGTCTGCATAGCTCTCAACTGTGGGCATAGCCACAAGATGGCCAGAGGATAGCCTGTTATGCTTTGTCTTTCCATCACACAGGTCTTGTGTCATATATATGACTGGCATTGTGTCTGTTGAGTGCTATCAGTACATGGCTACATCCATTTGTGTTTTTAACTTCATATTCCTGACTAAGGGTATGTTTCAAACTATCCTGTAACACCAGCAACTTTCTCAGTGTAAAACAACACTATTTCAAATATGGCCTGTGTTCCGGCCTCTGTCCTCCACCTATATACCAGGCTTTGTCCATATGACATGTAGTAAGAGGTTGTTATGTAGTGGCTTGTGATTATGTCATGCTGCCATTCCTGCTATAATTCCAGTGATGTTGTGGTCCCCACGCATATTGTGGGGTAAGGTCCATATTTATGTGGGCTACAGCTGGACAAAACTTGTGTGCCCTTCTGCAGTCTGAAGGTCAGTGTATGTAACACTGTTATATGCCCCATGTAAGTCGGTCTATGGGGGAGGGGTTTTCACCATATATAACCTAGGCTATTACAACATGTGAGGGATATCAGCAGTTAAACACCTTAAGGTATATGGCTGTACATTTTCATACATTTCACCTTGGGAACATTGGTGGCCTAGTGCTTACTGTCATAGAAACTGTTCTGTTTGTCATAGGTTCATAGGTTCATAGGTTTATACTAGGCTATCTGCCCTAAGGCATTTATAAGCCTAGCCCAAATTTTTGTGGCTTACGCCACCCCTTATATGAAAAAATACTGTGCCCATTAGTTTGTTGTGCCTCTGTCCAGCAGTGACACAGAGATGATTCCCGGGATAAACCTACGATCTCCCATCCACAGGTCAAGATTTCTCTTGAACAGAGCCAGCGAGGTGCTCTGCCTCACATGGACCGGGATTTTATTCCACAGCATAGGGAGTCTCTGAGTGATAAATCTATCCCTCCAGCACGTCCTATTTATATCCGTGCTAAGGTTTAAGTTGCTTGCTCTAGTGGTTTTGGTGGATTCGGATTTTTTGAGGTGGAGCATGTCCATTAATTCCGGGTTGGACATGGCCTTGTATGTCAGGCACATGTCACCTCTGAGCAGATGGTATGCAACTGAATAGAGCTGGAGTTTCTTCAATCTGGCAGCATATGACAGATTTTGGAGTCCCTTTATTCTTTTGGTGAGGAACTTTCATGCAACAGTACAGGAAATGTATTTATACATGTAGATGTGTGTGTGTGTGTGTGTGTGTGTGTGTGTGTGTGTGTGTGTGTGTGTGTGTGTGTGTGTGTGTGTTTGTGTCTGCATTTGTGTGTGTGTGTGTGTGTGTGTGTGTGTGTGTGTGTGTATGTATCTTTGGAATGTTTATTGCTTCCACATTGTACATTCTTCGTGGTAGCCAGACTGTGCTGCATATGTTATTGATACCATCCTGACATTATACAGGTGGGATGGATTACTGTTAACTTCTTGTGGCTATGTTGTGTAAGGTCCTAGGTATGGGACTTGCAAGTGTTGGTACTGTGTTGTAAAGCAGATCTGTTTGGCTGTGGGGGAGGGGGTCATATCAATAATTACAAGAGTTACTTAGCTTGGGCCCCCTCAACCCCATTAATGGTGGCTTTTGGTCATATATGTATTTGTTGTGTTCTCTTTGATATATATATATATATATATATATATATATATATATATATATATATATATATATATAAATATATATATACATATATTTATATGTTTAATTATATATGTATAAACATATATATGATATATCTATAGATGTATATATGTGTATATATATATATATATATAGATATATATATATATATATATATATATATATATATATATATATATATATACATATATACATATATATATATATATATATATATATATATATATATATATATATATATATATATATATATATATATAGATATATTGTTCTTCTTTTGGCTTTTCCCGGTTAGGGGTCGGCACAGTGGAACTCCGGTCCGCTAATGATTGGCAGCAGACTTTTTACGTTGCCAAGGTGCCAGCCTGACGTCCAACTTTCAGTGAAAGCATGCTCATTCACGCATGTCTTTTGAATGCCACTCAACCACAGTATATAGATAGATAGATACACACACACACACACACACACACACACACACACACACACACACACACACACACACACACACACACACACATCTACATGTATAAATACATTTCCTGTACTGTTGCATGACTGTGCTGGATGATATGTTGGTGAAAACAAGAGATTGTGTATATCTAACATGGCTAAGTGGTAAATCACATTGGCTATGGTCTGCAGGGTCCTGGGTTTGAGAGCTGCAAAGGCTGATCATTTTTTTTACTGGGCAGAACAAGGGCCATAGGATACAGAGTGATTAAGGCATTTGTAAGTGGGTTTGCATGGGTTTGGGCAATGTCATGCAATGCTAATTTCCGGTTAAATATGTTTACAGTCAGTTAGCCTCTAGTTTGCTTATCTTGTGTAGGCATTGCTTACTCCAATGCAAACAGGCTTAAAACCACTTACTGCTGCTTAAAAGTGCTTACTCCTGCTTACCCCCATGCTAAATGGTGAAAAAGGGTCACAAAGAGGGAAAGGCAGTAGGGGAAATAGCTTGGGATATGCAGGACTGGAGTAGGGAAGGTCCATAGCTGCCCATTTCTTCTACAACATCTGTGCATATACACTGATTTGGAGGTAGATTTGGACACTCATACCCCTGATACAGGGGTGAGGACAACAATTAATATGTTGTGAAGCCAATTACACCAGATTACATGTGTCCAGTTGACACGTGCGAAATGGACAGCTATGTATGGGGCGAGATTGTTTTTTTTGGGAAAAAATTACCCCCTTTTTGTTTTTTTAATGTGAGCATGGGATGTTGGGGAGGGATAGTAGGTATATTTGGGTAGGTAGGTTGGGTAGGATAACAGGCAAGACAGCATACAGGGGTGGTATATAACAAGTGGGGGTAAAAACCTTGGGTGGGGAGGCATGTTTGGAAGTCGGAGGCCCATGAGCCCCGTAACAGAAACTGTGGGACTTAGGTCCCCACCCATGGGCAGTCACCACTGCACCTTCACGGCCCTAAAGGTGGCTGTGTGGGGTGCTGGGTAGTAGGGGAAGGCTGACCCTCTAGTTGCACCATGCAGCCCTAAAGCTGGCGTAGCAGATCTCCAAACTCCTTGCAGAGCTCGCTACGCACCAGACCCCGTACCTGTCGACGGGTGACAGTATCCTGTCCATGCCCGCTCCTGGGGGGGCAAGCCCCATCCCCTGAGGCGGTGCAACCCAAAGATGGTGCAGGACCAGAGGACGAGGAGGTCCTGGGGTGGGCACCAGACATGCTGGTGCCAAGTTTCATGGCCAGATGAAGTTGGAGAGGTGGGTTCGCTATGACCGGCCTTCCCAAACGTGCTATGGTGTTTCAATTTTAAAACATATGTGGGTTAGTAATAGTCATAACATTCCAGGATTAGGTATAACAGCATGCATAGATATTACCATTAACCCAAAACACCAGATATGGAACAGTTGCATAGCAAACAGAACACATGCATATATGGAACCACAGTGGCCATTACAACAGCATGCAGGTACATTGATGACAGCATGCCACCAATGTGGGAGTATTTCAACATGGCACATGCATAGAAACAAATTTCAGTATTTATCAAACAATAGGTTATATGTCCCAACAGTAGATTTAATTGTACACATACCGATTGAGTTGTATATTTAGTTTATTGTTGCAGATATGGTGGGGGGAGAGAAAGATGTCAATTAAAAACTTGTATATCCCTGTAGTTCTCATTACTTTCTTAGTGCTGTGATCTGTACCTTACAGGTAATATTACACTACCCCATGACCTTAGTTTGGACAGCAGTATGGTTTTAGACTACTATATACATGAACTGTGTTTTACCTGCAGTATACACCTCTTACCTGGTATACTTGTGGATGTATTATTTGTTGACACTACCTGACTGTTTCTAAGCATATTCCCAGATTCTGGGTTGATGTTATGCACATACCTTTCCATCTCTTATTACACACACTCCGGGCATGTCTTGACAACATACAGGTAAAACTGGGACAGAGTTTGACTATTGCCCTCAGTTATATGACATTAAATTATGCCTAAATGTCAGAGATTATCATGCTGATATGCCAGGGGGACGGGGTAACAGGCAGCAAATATGGGCCAATTATCTAGACATTCTGGACAGATCTGAACAGTTGAGAGTTATGATTCTGCATACAGCTTACTACCACTCCCAGGATTCGAACCATGGATGTGTCCACTAAAAATAAAACAGTGTAAATCACAGTTGAGCGTGCTGTATAGATATTGCTGTCCATCTTTTCTCTGAATTCTGTCTATAAGTCTACTGTGGTTTTATAATCTTACCTTGTAATTACAACACTCTTATAGTGGGTTTCCTAGACAATTTTATTATGTAGTACTGTGGGGATGACAGCGATGAGTAATACCTTATTATTCAGAGATACTACAACGCTTTCACTGCCATACAATACCAGACTAAACAGTACCAGTCCAGGATTTCAATCTTTTATTTCTAGGCACAGTTTTCATATCTGACAGACCTGTGGAGGGAATGTTTGTTAACACTACCTGAATGTTGCCCTCTCACTCTGTTACTGCACACACTCTGGTCATAGCTTCACAACATGGAGGTGGAGCTGGGACATACTTTGCTTAATATTCTCATAACACTTTGGTGAGTTGCTAGAGTGACAGGTTTGTTCTTATAGATATATTTCTGACAGTTATGATACCTGACAATCAGTTGTACATCATTATTTGCTGCATAAACTTCTGTGATCATCCCACTGATTTGCCAGGGGGATAGGGTAACAGGCAGGGGACTTGCGCCAGTTATATGGACTTTCTAACAATATCTGTACAGTTGGAGGGTATGATTCTGCATACAGCTTACTACCACTCCCAGGATTCGAACCATACCTGTGTGTGCTAAAAATACAACACTACACATCTCAGTTGAGTGTGCTATTTGGATTATGTCATCTGTCTTTTCACTCTTTTCTGTCTAAGTCTCTCTCATTTGTACAATATGACCTTGTGATTACAACAGTCATATACAGACATTCCTACACATTTTATTTATGTAGCACAGTGTGGGTAACAGTGCTTAATGCAATTGTACTAGTAAGAGATTGCAGCACTACATTACCATATGATAATATAGTAAATACAAGCAGTCCAGGAATTCAACCTTTATCGCCAGGCTGTTAACCTTTTATTTACATACAACCTATATGAGACTCTTCCTGCCATATTGTCTGGATTATTCAGTACATGCCACACACAATACAAGTTTTATACTGGCATTTAACTTTCTACTACTTTTAGATTTATTTCCTATGACAGTACATGCAAGATTATTACTAACCTGCTTCTCGATGCAGCCTCTGCAGCCTACAGGCATGGGCTTCCCAATTCACAGCCCACTTGTCTGCCTTTGTCAAAGACATAAGAGGAATATTTAGCCATAACTATCCATAATTTACATGAGCTGGAAATTATTAAGCAGGTAGTAGAATGATATTTACACACAGCTGGGACATCACCCGTCTGCCTATCTTCTTGGATCCACTGATCCAAGGGCTCCCTCTTTCACCGTTTCAGGTCTGCATGATGCCTGACCTGCTCATCAGTTTGAGGGATGCCTGTGGCACTGGTGAGGTCACAGGCGAGATGGTCCCAGGCTTCTGCTTTATATTGGGAACCCTGGTACTGGCCCTGCAGCAGTCTCTGATCATGGTCTTTAATAAGGAGTCCTGCCATGACTTTGGACTCCTGGATGCCCCAGTGCTGTGCCTGGAATTGTGATACTTCACCCATACCAGCCATAGTGCCTACACGAGGAAGCTGCAAAAAGTTATGAGAGGTATTCCTGCCTGTGCATAATAAATACTGCCAATTTACCACACTTTGCCATGATTGAATAGTTTTGAAAATGCTAAGCTATGGGGAAACCTGCTTACCTAAATTTGGCATTGCTTAAACGGGTATACTAATGGGCAAATTGATTTAGCTGGCTTACACATTGCTTACACCTAGTAAGCAGGGGTGTGCAATGCTTAGCATTGCCTAATTTTAGATTTGCAGACTATTTGCTGTTTGGCATTGATGTATCATTCATTACATAGTATATATTTGTTTAGTATCCATGATTCATGTGTACATACACTGTATGTGGTCTTTGTGTTTATTGGGGGATTTCACCACTTTATTACAATGACACCTCACATCTGGACTTAATGCTGTACTTCAGTTCACATATTTATGTTATGTAGTAGATTATACAACGTAAAACTGTATATAGATTCCTTTCACATGTAAATTGTGATTTTGCTATAGTGAGGATCTGTTTGGGGATATCTCAATCTTATATACTGTTGTGATGGCTTACTGGTTAACTATTGTGACTATAATGTACAAGGTCCTGGGTTCAGGACTTATAAGTGTTGTTTATTTTGTTGCTGGGCAGGACAGCAGCTGTTGGATACAGAGTGAGTAAGGCAGTTTTAAGCAGTTGAAAGTGGGTTTGTGTGGGTTCGCACAATGGTAACAATGCTGACTTCTGGTTAAATATGCTTACAGGGAGTTAGCTTCAATATTGCTTAACCTGTGTGTGCATTGCTTACCCCCACACAAGTGGGCTTAAACCCACTTACTACAGCTTAAAACTGCTTACTCCCACATATCCCAGCACTAATTTAGACTGAAATGAAATGTGGTTCTTGGGAAAGTGATGGATTTGGACACTCTATGGTTTTATCATTCATTACACATTATATCTTCATTTTGTATCCCTGATTCATGTGTACATATACTGTATGGAGCACTTGTGTTTATCTGTGGATTTTAACACCTTATTACAATGACATCTCACATCTGCATTTAATGCAGTACTCCAGTTCACAAATATATGGTATTTAGTAGTTTATGCAGCAAAAAAATGTTCATACAGTGATTTCAAATGGAAAATGGAATTTACTACAGTGAGAATCAAACCCAGAATGATGGCTTAAAAGGAGAACACTCTGACCACTACACTATTGCAGTACCGCTTCAATTGTATGCATCTTGCTATTTATCTTCTTGTGCCATTTAAGCTACAGTATGCTTAGCTAAGTAATGGGCAAACCTGCATAATATGGTTAAATTTAATCTGTTTGATAAAAAAAATCTCTACTCCTATTTTCTCTTGGAAGGGACAGGTTTCACTTATTGCTGTGGATTCCTTCGTGCATCTGCACATTTGGCAGACATCCTAGCAACCCCCCATACCTCTCAACCTCTTCAGGCACACTATCCGGACAAAGCTTGACTAATTGTAGTATAACTACGGACATATTTTCATTATTTCTCTTATAAATTTGGGACAGTTGCTAGAGTAACAGTATTTGTTTTAATATACATTTTATGATGGATTTGAAGTCTGACACCGAAATGTATGCATTATTTACTGACTTCAATCTTGAGATCATCCCAATGATTTGCCAGGCAATTGGGATGCTGTATGGGTGTGTAATATGGACATTATGTGATTATTTCTACAGTTGGAAGGTATGCAACCTCCAATGAGCATTCTTGCTCATTATAATTGCTGTGCAGCACTTCCTGAGTGCAGGGGCATGTGTATTGTGAGAACCCTGCTCTCAAACACACCTCCTGCACTCATCCATGCTCCTTGTCTGTTTAGGAGCATAGGCAGCGAGCCTTCATTACTATGCATGGTGCACTGCCTTGCTGCTCTTAAATGGACATTTCCGTGCAGAAATAAACTATTCCTACACTGAACCTTACTGAATCCCAGGGAGTAACTATTACATATGTAATATTTTGTAAACAACTTACAATATCTAAGAAACCACTCAAGCTACAAACATACTGTCAGCAGCATTTTATTCATCTAGATGGACTGCGTTCATATGAGGCTAAAGAGTTATGTCTGTGTTACTTGGTTGTTGAAATATTTAGAAAAATGTGAAAATTATATCTATGCAAATTAATATTATAAAAACAACAGTTAATATCCTTTTACCTGCACTACATGGAGGTCAAATATTAATGCAGTTGATTTTGCCATTGTGTGAGCTTTAACATGAAATCTTTTAAAACCTTGTAGGTAGTGTACGTTTGAAATTATGCAAGTACAAATAATCAATATTTGACGGGAGGGGTCACTCGGATGTAATGAGTTAACAAATATGCAAATTCAGCATGCATAAGCTAAACTACATTACATCAAAATTGCAGACTGAATTCTGCGAACTTCTTTTACCACATCTTATGCTAATTAGTATAACAAGCTTATTAGAATTTAAAGTTGTATATGCCATATCTAATATCACTGTCAGGAAATATTACACTTATATTAACTGATTATATTTTACAGGTTCTGTTAGGTTAATCACCTTTGTCTCAGAGAGTCAAACAGTTTTTTAAGATATTGTTAGATAAAAGTTGTTACTGAAAGTTTCTTGGTGTGATCTTTTGACTATCATGGATATAAAGTTATGAAGATGAGGTCTGTTTGTAAGAAACTAGTTAAATATGTGGGCTTGTGTAAGTCAGTTAAGACAAAACATAGAAAGTACTGGCAATATACTCTTCTGTCTTGAATTCGTGTTTGACTCCCTGGTATGAAACTCTTGTTTGAGGATTAAAATGAAGAAAGACTAAAGAAGTATGTATCCTTTAATGCGGGTGAAGATATAAAATATTTTATTTAAAAATTTGAGAAGTGTGGAAAGCCCTGATATGTGAGAAATAAGCAAATAAGCTTTTTATTAAAAAAAATTTCAAATCTGCTTAAATATTTTCAGATGCACTTATAGCAGCCTGTGTGACGACACTGTTTTTTTGTACTTTTCTGCATCTTTCTGTGTCTTTAACAAAAAAATGGTTATCAGTTTGCATTTTTACTTGTTCTGAAGCCTTAGTCTTGTAGCTTCATTTTCAGTTGTGGAGGAATTCTGAAATAATGTAAGATCTGAGCATAATTTATACATTATACTGCACTTGTCCCAGTCCCCTTCAATAAACACATCACACTGAATGATATCTGATTACCTTTATTAAACTTCCATAAACATGAATGTTAACCAGTAGTTATTAATTTCAACCAAAACATGAGACAAACGATAACATCCATGGAAAGAAAACATAAAATAAATAAGTATAAGGGCAGTGTAACTGCTCACCCTTGAATAAGCAGCGTCCTCCACTTGCTCACTTACAAAGCAAAATGCTACTGCTCACCTTCAGTTTATTGAATTATACCATCAACCAAATAAGCTGCTCTGCATGATTATTTACTTATCAAGCAGTGCAACCACTCACTTTCCTTCCCAACTTATTGAATTGAACATCCAACACCAGAGGGGGAACAGAAGAGGGAAAACCTGCTCCTCTTCTCCACCCACCAGCCTAACCAGGTTGTTCCCCATCTTTCCGACAAAACATGCAGCAACCTGGCCACCATTAAGACATTAGGCCAAACATCATTTGGTGTTTCCCATCCCCTAACCAAGTTGTATCCAAGTCATCACTTCCTAAAACCCCATCACATAATTACTGAAATTCGCCGATTACCTAAACAGACGAAAACAAACCACTGATCCTCTCCTATGGTAAGGTAGCAATGATAACCTCATAAACCTAGCATAACCACTGTGCATGAACTAAATAATCCTTACCTCACTACCAATGGAAGCCTCATAATGAGTCCAAGGGTATTACCAGCCAACTGGACAACCAAATGCTAACCCCATTGCCACTGAAAACCATGCAGAGGCACTTGCATACCATTGTGCCACATTGTAACCTCATTTAACAGTCAATGAATGTAATAACCAAATAAATCTCTGTAACGGCAAGCAATAATAATCCTGACATCACACCAACTTTCCATTATAACAAAATGTTTTAAAACTGCCATCATGGCATTTAGCAGCCCAAACACAAGTTCTATATTGACAACTGAAAATGAACCGTAATCCACAAAAACCCAAATGAACCTCCTACCCCAGCTTAACACATAAACCAAATACTCAATATCCCTTCAACTCTCCTTTTGTACCTCACACAAGCCACCAACATAACCCCCCAAATTATAAACCCTATCACATACATAGCAAAATAGCCAATATACCATGGCTGAGTGTAAAACCCCTGATCCCTCACAAAAGCTAACCCACTGCCACTTGAAACTACACATGCGCAATAGCCAACTATCCCTAACAGCGGCCTATATAAAATAACAGCCAAAAGCCATCCTGCCATCCCCCCACTATCCAATGCTGACTCAGGGTAACTACCATCCACCCCAACCACACAGTTCACCCACTGCCAATAGAAAGTATGTCAAGTGTGCTGTATATCTTCACATCAGATTGCATCCTCATGTACTGTCCAATGAATGTAATAACCATCTTAAATCTCTTAAAATTCTACACCACGCTACCCATTATAAACAATAATACACTTAAACCACTATCATGGCCTGGGCAGTACAAACCCAAATGAACCACAGACAAATAACCAAGCCAGGCAAAAGTAACTAAACACAATGTACCACCAAACTTAAAAATACCCAATGGCCCAAGGTCAAATAAGGTCAGAGACATGTCCTCACCATTCAGAATGTAGTAAACAAACCCAACCCCATCTTCCCTAAAACTGCAGTAACTCAAAGCTAAATCTTCCTATGCAACACCCCATTAAGCTCACAAGACTGAACCAGCTTTCTCAATGCAACCCACTAATTCCTGACTGCTTCTGAATGCCACACTATCCGACCCATTACAAAGAAGACCCCAGCTACCAGTAATCCATTGTAAAATTCAATACCAATGCCCCCCACACCAAAAAAAAAAAAAAAAAAAAAAAAAACAGAACATTACCTTGTATCTGCAGGGAAGAAAAACCCAACAAACAAACTCCACATACGGCAGTACTGCTAGAAATAGTGACCTCCTTCATACCGCTCCAACAGCTGACACATTCCTCAGCCTCTTCTCTCACCTATCAAGTCTAGATTCTTTCTGACTAACAGATATTGTCCACTCTACATGTTCCCATCTGCAACCTCAGCGTGATCTGTAAATGAAAAGACTGTAAATACTCCACAAACTCATAATCCACTTCTTAATGATATTATGCACCACCAAGGGTATCACTCATTCATCAACTGAATAAAATGCACTTATTAATGAATGCAGCACCTTGAAAAAATTCAAAAATGTCTTAAAAGTTCCCCATAAAATTTCTTACCACCTCCCATATTAATAATACAAATGATACTCACACAACATAAAACTAATCATTGCATTAAAAGACCTATTCTACCAATAAAATTATCATTCTTTAACCCACCCATGAGCTCTCAAACAAATTGTTAATCATAATTAGGGCAAGAACATTAAAACCATCCATAGCCATGCTAATAAAGTCGATTACAACCCACCGTGCAAATTCCTCCCCAAGGCTCCACCTATGTCCCTTTGGAAAAAGGCAACATCCATCCATGTCCCTCTTAATTAAAAGAAACATACGTCACACACAGAATTGAGGAATCTTACATGCATGAGCCTGGCTAGTTCCTTAAAACCTCAGAGCCGTTAGCCTAGCAACCACCCCCAATCCTGAAATTGGTGCCAATCCCACTCCCCAGTAAGAACCCGAAACTCCCCTTAAGCAATATCCAGCCCTGCTATAACTTAACCCCAGCGTACCTTATCCTCCCATTAGTCTTACACTACCCCACTGCACCAACCTTGAAATGCCCTGAGTGCAAAGTAGCAGTTGTTATCATACTGTCCACCACACATCAACCCAGCCTCCCCAGCAAAATACCTTATCTTACAAATAAAAGTGCATAAAACCATGCAGGCTGTTCCCCATAAACAATCCCCAGTCCCAGCAATCCTGTGTGCCAACCTACCTCCCCTTCCACCTACACCTAACTCGCCTCACTACTCCAAATACACAGAGTACCTGCAACATCATAGTGCACCGCTCCCACAACATACATGCAAGCAGAATCCATTACATGTCAATACCAATTCACAGACGCACTGACCATCATTAATTCTGCACTCCTTCATATGTGACCTTTGGGCACAACCCAAACAACTGGAACATCCAATGACATTGCCTCAATCACGATTCAAACCCCTTTCCTTCAGATCACCAAACGAAGCCTTCTCCATTTCCATACTTCGCAATCTGCAAAAGAAAAACAACAGTAAACACCTTGCCTATCAAAAAGTGACAAGTTGAGCTTCAACCCTGTGCCTTATGTGATGGGCATCTTCAAGAGACATCGATGCAATGGACAAAGCATAATGGCGCATACTAATCTGGTGAAAACATTTGATGCTCCTCCCACTTATGCATTGTAAACAAACTCCCAAAATCCAGTACACACTCCCATGCCACCCATTGGACAGGCAAATGCCTCAAAACAGAACCCAAGAAGCTAGGATAGGAGTCCACCTCTACCAAAGGCCAGACATAAGCAGAGTTCCCCAAGGATCAGAGCAGTCATAGAATCCCCCCAAAGACCCAAATACCCTCCGCAAAGCCTAAAAGAGACCAACAATTGGTTTACCCAAATACGACATCTACCTTAGTCAATAATTTTCTATAAGACCACCTGTTTATGAAAACAAACCAAAATATGAAACCACATCTGGACTTTTGGTGAAACCCTGTACCCTTGAGAGGTTAACACTCCCTCAGCTACATATTTACCTGGACACTGAGATCACCACTAATATAGTTCACTAACTTCCTAAACCAAGATACAACCAACACTGTTCCCGGGCATTAAAGGAATGTGAATATGAAGTAAAAAGCCTATCACTAACTCCCAATTATTGCCCACTCAGTCCCCATCCCACCTGTACAGACCCAGTTACTGCTATAGCAGACTACTGGAACAACCAGCTTTGCTGTCATAATGACCCCTATGGTATGCATCTAAACAGTATGGTGAATCTATGTTTATAAAATGAAAATGCTGCATCATACCCAAATATTGCTTAGTTTGCATATAAATAGCCCTAGCATGTATTTGCAAGAATGTTCATTGTACTCACCTAAACCCCTGTCCCCCACAAAATCGGCTTCACATTTCCATACCTCAAAAATAGCGACCTACAACACAATAACCAAATTGTCTACACCAGTATTAAGTTTACCATGGCCAGAGTTGTAAAAATCTCTCAGGTATTGGCTTATAACACTTAGAACAATGAGATCCACCCAATGACTGCCAAGCTGCACGAGTCTTGTCTAACCATCTTAATCCCTCGGAAAGGATTCCAACTGATTCAGGTTTCAGATGTTGTTCTGAAAAGCTTAGAAAGCTGCCAGCACATCCAGATTTGTCTTAGGATGCTGAGAAAAGGAAAAGTTGCATGACAATACAAAACTAAGGGAGGCAAATGCCCAGCTGGCAGCAAAAATCAAAACGGACTACTCAGCCTAACCACTAAACTAATTCTGCAGTTATGAGTACTAAGTGAACAAAACCGGATGCCCTATGTAATTCCCAAACAGCCTGGTTCCGTACCTCTCAACTCCACAGAGCTAGAAATCCAGACAAAGCCTAAAATACTGGAGGAACAATCCCCCAAAAACCAAAATGGATTTTTTACAATATTGCTCTCAGCATTTTAAAGTTATTCAAATAACAGGCTTTGTGTTAGCATGTGTTTACTGTAGGGTGTCAAACCTAAAACTTTATAGGGATTGCTGACAGAAAGCCCATACTATCAGTCTGTTATGGGTAAGCTGATCTGACAATGCCTGTCAACTGACCAAATTTTGCAGAATGGCTCATATTTATGGTCTTTCTTCATATGTATTTACTTAAAACACTACCAGTTAGCTCATAGTGATAAACTCAGTTTTTTTTAACCTTCTGGCTGCAATGTAGAGTTATTGTAGCAAGATATTAAATGCTACTGCCTCTTTCTATTGTTAGTTGAGGGCATTCCTTGGCCTCAATAATCTAAAATACTGACAGTAAGCTCAGCCTCTGTTATCTGCCAAGGATGAAAGGGACATACATTATCCATCTCTTGCACTCTGAGGAAGATATAAGTGGTTTCACTCTGGAGGTTACATGAAGTGCTATAACCTACAAAACAGTGTTCTCAGCATGATACAATTGTTTATCTTTTCTAAAGGTGAAACAAAATAAGTTTATAAAAAGAACAGTAGTTGACGCTACCCACGCATGCGCTGTAGCACCTCTGTCCCCCGCACGGAACTCACAGCCCATGAAATGGCAATCTTGGCATCTTCTAACCCCCAAACCATCACTAAATTATGCAGTGACAAGGAAAACCACCCAAGACCCGCATAAGCTGCTGAGAACGGGGTACAACATATGTGAAGGGCTGAAGAAACTGGCAACTTCCATACCAAGCACAAAACCCCTCCTTTTTTTTTTTGAAAATCCATCACTCCGTCTGCAACTACCAAAATGTAGTGTGGTCCTGCCCCCAGGTCCTAACCTCACAATACGAGTTACCATTAACACAGCAGCCAAATGGAAAATGCAATAAAACACCCAAAACTGTAGGTAATTCACTCCTCTTAAAGGAAAGAGAACAAGTATTGTAAATGAGTAAAGCACTGTCAAAAATGAGCAACACAAACAGCTTAACAGCACAAAGATAGCAATGTCTCACAAAGTTGTATGAGTTCCGGAGCAAGCAGGCACACTACCTTAGCAATGTTCCATCCGTCACAAGCCAAACCGCAGTAATTATACTAAATTAATAGAGTTCTGGCCCAAATAGGCAGCAGTAACGAGTAAGCCTCTCATTAGGAAGACTTTGTCCTGGACCAGACAACTGCTTATGATGAATCTCCTATATCTATAATAATATATAGCATTTTTATATATATATATATATATATATATATATATATATATATATATGCATATATATATATATATATGTGCGTGTGTGTGTGTGTGTGTGTGTGTGTGTGTGTGTGTGTGTGTTTGTTTAATTACTACCCTATAAAAGCAGTAGTGTAAATTCCTTACTCTTAACATATCTTCCACACAGCTTAACTACACCATAACATTTTTTTTTCTTATGCAGACCACCTGCCTCCTACCTATAACCACAGCTCACAGAAATAACGACAGGTCGTCTCGGACGTAATACTTGCCTTAGTAAGATCACACCAAAAATGTGACTCCTACCCCAGTTACATTTGCCTAAAAAAATTTAAGCCCCTCCCTATCCTTAGCTCATTTCCTCCCACACATCCCTCCATCCTATTTAACCCTGTCCTCCCCTTATGCTCTTAATTGCTGCTACACTATTTATTTAGCCCCACTTGAAGATGTCCTGGGACAAATCGGTCTGTTCCAAACCTCATTTCTCTCTCCTTAAGAATTACTTGCAAAAATTAAATGTTTGTATTTTGAACTCAGTCTGAAACCTCAGTCTTGTAGTTGCATATGCAATTGTGGAAAAAATTGTGAACTATTGCAGGATCCAATACTGTTAGTCATTTATTACTGCATTTTTTTTCCATAAGCCATGTTACTGGTACTTTTTTTTTCCTAGTCTGATCCCTTAGACTGTAATTTGGATTTCAGTAACAGCACTATTGCAATTTGTGTTGCATGACTCTAAAGTCTGTGCCTCTGCAGTTGTTTGCATTCCAGTTTGCTGCTAAAGTCTTATATTCTGCTAATCATTTGCCTGCTTAAAGTTGCATTCCTGTGACTTTTTATCTGTTACCTTGCTGCCTTTTTCCACTGTTTTTGTGTTTGTCCCAGCCCTCACTGATACATTAAGTACTGATAGCTCTGCTGATTCCTACAGTGTGTACAGTAATTATATTTTCCTGTCTGCATTGTAAAAGCTAAAGTTACTGAAACTCTGACCTACATGGGATCTTTGTCATGTAGCTTAGCCATAAGACTAAGAGAACAATAACTTGCTAAAGGTTCAGAAGTCACAGAGCTCCACTTTTTTTTTATTTAACCGTGTCTCACTATAGCTAGTCTGTTGCAATCAGCACAAAGATACACCCATGCAGGGTCTTTTATTCAAGACTCTGAGAAGCATGGAAAGCCCTGAACTGCAAGAAATCAGCTTTTCATTAAACAGGGAAAAAAGTGTTAAACTGAGTTGCATTCAGCACACTGCCACTGCTGGACTCACTCCATACTAGATTGTCTGTGCAAGAGCTTTTTCCATTTAAGAGACCTTCAAATTCTACACATCTTTAGCAATACAGGCTAAACATAACCTGTGACAAGTTCAAGATAAATACACCTTGAGCTGCAGTACACCCCTGGCCAAATAATCAGGCAATTCTCTGTGCCTCAGTAGTAATTTCATCCAAACAGTATACTAAACAAAAGGGGCGGCCACAGTGGTGCAGTGGTTAGTGTTGTCGCCTCACAGCAAGAGGTTCTCTGGTTCATTCCTCGGCCTGGGTGCCTTCTGTGTTGAGTCTGCATGTCCTCCCTGTGGTTGTGTGGGTTTGCTCTGGGTGCTCTGGTTTCCTCCCAAAGACATGCTGTAGGTGGATTGGACACTCTAAACTGGCCCTAGGTGTGAGTGCATGTGTGTGTGTGCCTTCTGTGGAAGGTTGGGTGCTGAGCTGGCAACTCGACACTGTAAAACTCCATTGCCAATCATGAGTTGACATGTGATCCACTGTGGTGACCCCTAACCGGGAAAAGCCAGAAGAAGAAGTATACTAAACAAAAGAAACTCCAAGCAGTTATAGTCAACACTGACCCTTTGAGCCAGTCCTATTGAAACAATGGACAAGCACTTCCACACCTCTTCTGTAGCTGCACTGACTAAGATGGGTATCTTGAGAGAGTGTAAAACTGTCTCATGTTGTCTGACTATCATCTACTATTCAAACAGCCTAACACAATGTGAGAAGGATGCTCATCTCATATCTATCTATCTATATATATATATATATATATATATATATATATATATATCTATATGGGTTCCCCACCTATTTTCGTTTAAAATCTGTAAATTTTGTGTTATTTTCTTCTTTTAAAGGAAATTAGGTGGGGGGCTGCACCCCCCCCCGCTAACTATATATACCAATTCCAGGGTCACACAACTATTGGGGAGGGGAACAGATCCCAGGTTTATGCCTTGAATACTGGTTTTCGATCAAATGAAATTTCGGTGAAATGGATTAAGGTCAAATGGTCTTTCGATCAAATGAAGTAGACCCATATATATATATATATATATATATATATATATAGAGAGAGAGAGAGAGAGAGAGAGAGAGAGAGAGAGAGAGCATGTCCTTTTCGAGGCAAAAGTTTCATGCCATTAAACTCAGATATCAGCATCCTCAGTAGCACACCACACACCACACCTCATCAAGGCCATCACAATATACATAATCCATCCATACCTCTCAACTGTCCAGATTCTTGCCTCATATTTTTGGTCTGTTTCTCATAAAATTGTTTATTTATTTATTTATTATTTTTTCTTTTTTGGCAAAACATTGTCGACTGAAGTCAGAAAATAATGGGAGGCATCAGAGTTTCAGACTTCATATGCTACAGAAAATTCATGCTAATGCAAAACCTGTTATTCTATCTACTTTCTAAGTTTGTAAGAGCAATAATTAAAAAGTGTCCCTAGTTTGGGCCTTTGTCCCCCCATTATTTGTGTCTTTGTCCAAATTTCTTGCTATAAGAAGCTGAGAAGTATGAATCCATCATATGCTGAGGCACTAAAGATTAACTTAGCTAAACCTCAAAGATAACCAAAATGCAGTACAGGCAAAAAACACATTCAGCATATTAAGCTTACCACCTGATATAGCCCAAGGAGTCCCAAAGTTGCTGATGCTGAGCCCATAAGTCAGGCATCTACCCAACTAAACATTCCAGTTATAGGTGACTGCATTGCAATACTTACAGATGTACCTCTAAGCAGGTTGTGCAAGGAAAGACTGATGGTTAGCTGCTTGACTGGTACAAGGATCCATCACATCGCACATGCACTCAATTATTATGAATATTATGAATAATTAGCACAGGTATGACTCTGTCATAGTACATGTGGGCATCAATGATGTGAGTTGTACGTCCCTGGACTATATGAAGAGGGACATGATGGAGCTCCTAGACTATGTATCCTAGGCCAGAATTAATGTAGATTTGAGCAGCATTCTACCTTCTCCAAGAATGCTAATACAACATGAGCAAAAATTAATTTACTTTAATAATTATCTAAGTTTTTGGTGTCATTTGAAGGAGGTGCAATATTTGTCATCATCGGAGGATATGATAGACTGAAAATTCTGCTTCTTAGGGGATGGCTTGTATCTGACCCTGCCAAGTTTTGACTATTGGAAAGACATTGTCCACCCAATAGTAACTTTTCTACACATTGCCAACTTGTTAAGCATATCAACATAATGAAGCAAGCAAATTAATTTATGAAGATGCTACTGATCATTGCCAGGAACCTAAATAAGGAACTCTACTCCTTACAAGCCCTGCAAACCTTGGATGACATGAAAGTCTTTGTATTGAATCAGACATGGTTTAAAACTGAGAGGATTCCAGCTGTGCAGGACTATAATGCCTTACACATGGTTTACCTTTACAAAGGCGAATTACGCCAACAGCAAATGCTCAAAAGTACAATTTCAAAATCACATAATCTCGACCCGACAATGTTCAAAAGACTAAATATTGATTGCTGTATTGCATTCGGCCATTAACCATTCTCACAATCGGAGTACAACCTTAAAAGCCATCACATACATGTGCACATAGTTTCCGCATTCTGTTTGAGCTAGTACTATTCCAAATTCAGTGGTAGCAAGCTGAAATCCTTCTATTCATTGTTATGGATTATTGTGTACAGCAGATATAGTCGCAGGATGGAGGTACGAAGACTTGTGAAGGACTGTTGTAAGGGGAATTATAAACAAAGACTAGAATGTAGCTACTGCTGCTATTTCCAGACACTTTCCAATGTGTTTTCATGTTGAAATATTATGCCATCTGCAGTCAATTAAAGCATACTTTGCAGTAGCCGAACGTGCAAGTATTTGAAATAAGTACAGAATGATGTGACCTGAGTGGCATATAGTGTATAGTATGTAATATACAGTACAAACCTAGTAGTGAAAGTATGCCAGCCATATGTTCATCTCTCAGTCGCAACTGCTGTTGTAGAGCATGTCGGAATGAGTAAACTGTATTGAATAGAGAGTGTGGTGTCTGTGTATTTTCTATAGTGGGTCAGGTAATCCTGTAAAGCTTTGCTTATGTATGTAATGCTATGGAAAACAGTGCAGTAAGTGGCAAGGTTGATTTTAAGTTGTAAGTGCATATTGTAGAACAGCAAACACCAGAAGCAAAGTTAATATGTGTATTACCTAATGCCATCATAGCTGGCCTGTCTGTCCTGATATGTGTTGTCTGTTGTTGTTCACTGGATAAAGAGTGTGCTGTCACCTGTCGTTCAGCCTGGGGAAGGTGGTTCACAACAGTATGCACCAGGTACAGTGAATGCAGTGTACACTACAAGCAGGAACCAGAAAGGACATGAACTGCTAATGATTGATGGTTATCAGTACTACCAAGAGAAGTGTGTACAAGCTAGGCAGTATTGGTGTTGTACACATAAAAACAAGGAAAGATGTAAGGGTAGATGTATTACAGACTCAGACAAGGATGGTTATAACTTGGTTAAGAGCAACCCCATTATCATGCACCTGATGTGCTGCACGGGGAGGTAATGCATGGTAAACATCAACTCAAACGTCGAGCAGAGCAGTCTGTAGAAGACCTCTGTAAAATAGTTGCTGAGGTGCTAACTGGTACATCAGCGGATATGGTGAATGAGTTACCTAATACCACAGCACTGAAGCAAGGTATTGGGAGGTGGAGGTATAAGCAGAAGTTGGCCATGTTTAAAGAATTCCTCTCCTTGAGGGAATTGACAGCTGATATGCTACCCTCGAAGACAGGTACATTTGTAATACAGCACAGCGCAGATACGCCTAGCGACACAAATGTTGTTGTTATAACTACTATGGATAATGTTAGAATGATGTGCGAGTCTGAATATATACTGGCAGATGGGACCTTCCTCATCAGCACTAGTGAATGCAGACAGGTTTATACTTTACACTGTGCACTTAATGGCGGAGTGAGCAAAAAGGTAATACCAGTGGTGTATGGGATACTGCCCAGTAAAAACAAGGATTGTTATGATAAGATTTGAGGACTGATACTGCAATTATGCAATGACAATGAACTGAGACTATTACCCAACATGGTTCTTACAGATTTTGAACATGCTGCTGTTAACTGTATCAGGAGACACCTACCCAGCACCCTAGCTAAGGGCTGTTGGTTCCATTTTTGTCAAATAGTGTGGCGGAACATCCAGAAGTTGCATCTGGTGGGCACCTTCAGTAGCAGTATGTCTTTTGCCATGTTATGCAAAGAGATACCGGTGTTGGCATTTGTGGCATCTGAGAATATCAGTAAAACCTTTGCCAAAATAGAGGCTGACATGCCGGAGGAGGGCAAGCTGTTATGTACCTTTGTTAAAGAAACATACATCCATGATAGGCCACGTAGGTATGGAATGCATGGGAATACGTCCGAGAGGGTACACCCTCTATTCAACAGCTCATTCTGGAACCACCATGAGACATGTGTGATGGGATACCCACACAGTCAGAACACAGTAGAGGGGTGCCACAGAAGACTACAGAGGTTAATGGGTAAAAAAACATTGTACATGCTGGATATCCTGCATGCAGTACAGTTGGAGCAGAACCATGTTGATGATCTTAGGCGTAGACAGTTGCTCTATCTGCCTTCATCACCAAAAAGAAGAAGATTTTTGGATAAGGAATCCAGCTTCACCAATCTACTTGCAAAGATAAATGAGTTCACAGCAAGGGGATTCGTAAAGCTGGTTGGAAAATACTGTTCATTTTCATAGAGATGCTTACAGTTCTGTACTTTTATTAGAAGGGACTTTTATTTGTGTGTTTAAATGCTTATTGTGAAGCTGTCTACACGTGTGTTACAACGGATTGGCTTATTTGGGATAATGGCACACTTCTAAAGCACTAGTACTTCCTGGTTGCAGTTGTTTACCGGAGATTGTGAGTTGGACACAGCACAAAAGCACGGGATGTTGGACACTTTAAAGCAGTTCGAAAAAGTCAAAAAAATTTTCCGCTAATTGATTTTCGAAATTATTTGAATTTCATGGTTATGAATTTGCTTATGAGAGTCACGGAAGTGAAAATCGCACAAGTCCATTTCGCGGTTCTAAAGGTAAACCCTTACACATATACCTCTCACCTCTCAGCACAAGAAATCTGGACAATGGCAAAAAAAATGGGGGAGCAAGAACCCAAAAATAGGGACAGATTTTAAATATTGTTCTTGTGAACATAGATAATAGGTTTTGCATTGGCATGTATTCTCTGAAGAATATAAAGTCTGAAACTTAAATATCTATCATTATTTAGTGAGTTCAATTCTCAGTAATTTTCAAGAAAACCACAAATTTTATGAGGAACAGATGAAAAACAGTAGGCAAAAATCTGGACATGCTGTGAAAATCTGGACAATTGAGAGTTATACTTCCACATGTTTATATCAGCTAAAATGTAGGAGGGTAAAAAAAAGGAGGCGTCTCAGTCTTCATCCAGAAGAGATTCATATCATGTCTGTTAAAACAACTTGATCCATTAAAGCTTCTTCAAGTTCAAAAAAACACAAGAAAGGTCCTATACTAAATAATAGATAGATATAAAACTCCCCCTGTGACCCAAGAAAGCCACAACCCTGTCTACAGGAACTGGTATCACTCAATATTAAACCAAATACCATGTTCTTAGGTGATCTAAACTATCCAACTCTAGACTGGGAAACCTACACCACCACTAGTGCACAATCACAGAGATTTCTGGACTTTGTCAGTATACCCGCAAGAGGGAACAACATCTTGGATATTCTCATTACTAATATGGGGCATCTTGCACCATCCTTTGTATATCTTCATCACTTGTTGAGTCTGACAAAAAGCCAACTTTTTCAAAATAAATTGAAACCAGAGGCCCCTTAACACAAGGTGCCATTAAAATTTCTCTAAGACAAACTCTCTACTCATAAGTTATACACTGGCAAGATTCAATTCCCCTATGAAACCCAAATAACTTTGCCGAATACATAGAAACATACACCTTTATACTATATGATCACGTGAAGAGCTACAATAGATGCAGCTGTACCCTGTAGGAATAAGCACAGGGAAAAACTCAGAAACAACCATCCCCACCCCCACCCTTTGGAGGAACCATAATTTCAACAGACTTTACAATAAATGGAAGAGAAATTTAATCAAAAGTAAGAAAAGTAGTTCCTAAAGAGCCGTCATCATTGAAATAAGCAAATGTCTAAGGAGTTTAATAAAATCCACAAAGCCAAGTTTTAGACTAAAACAGCTACCTAAGCCAAAGGCAGTCACAAGACATTCTTTTAGTTATATTTGTAATTTCAGAAGCACAAAAGTAGGTTTGGCATAATAGTTAATGTATTTACCTCACAAACACAAAGTACAGGGTTTGATTCTGACCTCAGGTAATTAGCTAGGCTTAAAATTGCCTTTCAGCGCAGTTAGCCTAGTATTGACCTATGAAGCTATGAACCTGTAAATGATGCAGATATGCACTGAGCTGATTGTGAACAATGTTACCTATATCATGGCTGAAGATCTATCTAACCTGTTGGCCAATAAATTCAGCTCAAACTTTACCCCTGTCTCCTCCTCATCTATCTCACGTGATACACCTGAAACTGACTCATTTTCAGCTGTCACATAAGACCAAGTCCTGAGAGTGCTATCAAAAGCTAAAAATTCTGCAATGTTGGGTCGTGATAATATCCATCAATGCATTTTAGTTAGATGAAGCATGATTTAGCTATCCCGCCTCTTCTCAACAACACTGCTCAACCTCAGTCTCAGTTCGGGCTTTTTACCAAGTGAATGGAAAACTGCTACAGTCATTCCTCACCATAAGGGTGGATCTTACACAAACTCAGGCAATTACAAATCCATAAGTCTGACCAGCCTCATGTGCAATGCCATGGAAAGATTTATCAGGGTACTAATCAATCAGGACATAGAGAACCTCCAAACACTGGACACATTTCAGTTTAAATTTTTCAATGGGAGGTCATGCTTACTCATCCTGGTGGCCTTGTTTATAAAAGATAACAAAGCAATGGATGAATGTAAAACAGTACATCCCTCATACACTGACGTGACCACGTTTTTTGACACAATCCTGCATTCAGGCATAGTAGAAGAGCTAAATAAACTAGGGATAATCCCATACATCACCCACAAGATTTCTCATTGGGTCAGAAATAGGGTAAGCTACCTCCACAAAAAGACAGGTCACCAGTGAAGTCCCCCTGAGTTTGGTGCTGCAACCTTTCCTCTTTGGCACCTACTTTTCTGAAGTTAAGGCAAATGCCAAACATTCCTGGATGACAATGTTTGCAGATACATGCAATCTCAGAGCAGTTACTGAATCCCAAAATGATTTAGAAATCCTGTCGGAAGGTTTGCCCCAAATGCATAACCAGTGTCAGAATCATTGACTGAAACTAAATGCCAAAATAGCTTTATCAAATCCTATGGGAAGTTGTCTATCCTGGTGAACTATTACAGTGACAATAGGCCCCTGAGAGCTAACTCACTTGTTAGGTATTTGGGAACTTATGTGGCAGTGGCGTAACATTCAACCAGTGTGTTTACAGTGTCATAAGAAAGCCCTTTTATATTGGGCAGCTTATAAACAAAAGGTTTGCACTTAGAGCTAGAGATGTCATTGCCCCCTTTACTCAGTACTAACAAAAAGTTTTCACTTAGATCTAGATATGTCATTGCCCCCATTACTCAGTACTCACTAGGCCATTGAGTATTTATTTATTTATTTTTATTTATTTACATTTGCTTACTGGGAAATTCCAACTGGACACAGGTCCTTTTTCAGTGGAGGATCAGGGAGAAATGATCCACAGAGCAATAAAGGAGCAGCAGAGTACATGAAGAACAATTGAATATACATACAATAGCAAATAATACATACTGCAGCAAACATTAGATATACATACAATATGAAACATAGTAATGAACAGATATACCAATATCTAGCTAGAGGCTAGGAATAAAGGTAGGATGTATATACAGATAGCACTAAGGTGAAATGGATGCTGTTCTAAACTCATAAACCTAAATCTTATATACAAAAATTGCACTAAACTCAAACAGATATAAAGCAGATGCTCCACACAAAGGTGGAACAAGATAGAAAGGCTAATGGGATGGAAGGGGAAGACAGAGGAGTAAGAGAGGAGACTGAGTGAGTAGTTTATGTGGTAGTGAGAGGAAGCTAGGTGTAAGTCAGTTGGATATGTATTTGGAGTTGAGATGAAGTGAGGTAGTTAAGCATATTATAACAGGTCTGAGAGATTGAGCAAGGAGGGAAGGGGAGAGTAAAGGGTGAATCAGAGCCTGCAGAGGAAGGAATGTAATGATCAGATGGTGTGAGGCAGGGTGGCTAGGGGAGGGAAGAGGAAGGGGAGGTAAAATGGAGGGTTACTAGTCAGGACTGGTGCATGGGCATAGCCAGAGACTTTTTAAGTGAGGTTTTAGTGCAGTCTTGAAGTGATTGCAAGAAGGTAGTGTGGTTGTAGAGATGGATAATTGTTCCATAATCTGGATATGATGCAGAAGAATAGTGCTTCTCTTGTTAAGTTCTTGGGTTTGGTCACTAGCAGTAGATTTTTGCTGCCTGCGTGTAGTGTTCTAGTGGAGCAGTAGGGTTGAAGAAGGTTTTGAAGGGATGGGACTTTAAGAGGATAGTTTACTAACTTGTGGATGAGAGAGAGTTGATTCAGGTGAAGAAGTTGAGGGAGCTCAAGCCAGTGAAGTTCTCTAAGTAAGGTGCAGTGGTGGCTGCGATAAGATGCTCCAGTGGCAAACTTGGCAATTTTATTGTAGCAAACCTCAAGCTTGTTTAGGTCTGCTTATCTAACGCAGGTAAGTATAGGAGAGGCATAGAGTAAAGTGAAGATTAGGTGAGAATTGGCAGCAGAAATTCTGTCTTTCTTGGTGATGAATTATTTGTTTCTGTACAATGCACCTATCCTATTTTTTGTGAACCTTTTTTATGGTAAGAGAAATGTGAGTGTCAAATCTGAGATTGTTAAACTCAACACAAAGTAGTTTGGTGTTTTCTGTTGGGGAGATGATGACATTGTCTTTGGCTAGAATATAAATATATATATATATGTATATATATATATATATATATATATATATATATATATATATATATATAATATATATATATATATATATATACATATATAAATATACGTTGTCCACCGGCATGATTCAATTTATACTTTTTATTTTATATTGTGTTTGCTTTTGTGCTTTTGTATGGATTACTTCCATCTATGTTGTGCTTTTCTGAAGTGTAATACTTGAGCTTCAGAGCTCCATTGAGTTTGTTAGCATAGAGAGCACCACTCTATGTCTTTATAATGTAACTCTGTATTTTAGACAGGATTGGTTCATCATGGGAATGACAGCTTTTGATACGTGGATTTCTGCCCAGTAGTGGTATGAGTACCTTATGTAGAGTTGATCTATATGGGTACCTTACATTGCCCATTTAAGATGATTTAATGTTTTTTATTTCATTTTTTTATTTGTTTATATGGCTTAATGCTTTTTTCACCTCATATTTCACAGTAGATTCTAAGAACCATTCAGGTTCATGGAGTCCTTGATCCTATGTCTTTATAATGTAACTCCATCTTTAGATGGGATTGGTTCATTTTAGGAATGATAGCTTTTGATATGTGGATTTTTGCCCAATAGTGGTGAATGAGGACATAATGTAGTGTTGATCGAGACATTGTCTATACAAGATGATTTAATGTTCTTATTTTATTTTGCATTTATTATGGCACAATGTTATTTTTGTGTTATCTTTTAAAGTATGTCTGAAGAATTATTCAGATGTGTTCTTGGAGCTAAAGGAAGTTGTGGTGTGTATCTTGACTCCAGGGCTATAATATTTGTAGTGCTATAAAAGAACAACGCAAGTATGATGTCACTTCATTTATTATTTATTTACATATCTAAGAAAGTGTAAGATCATGTTGTGGTCTTCTAACAACTTCTGTTAACAGGGCTGTGATTAGTTAAGATGTGGACAAAGATAGCTCATTGTTCATTGGTTCATTTTGGGAATGCTAGGTTTTGATATGTGGGCTTCTGCCCAATAGCGGTGAATGAATACATTATGTAGTGTCAATCGAGACAATGTCTATTTAAGATGATTTAATATAATATAATATTTTATTTTATGTTGCATTTGTTATGGCACAATGTTTATTATATATATTTTTTCTTTTTATGTTTTGAAGTATGTCCGAAGGATTACTCAGGTTTTTGATTTGCCCATGGAGTTGGATGGAGTCGCAGTGTTTATCCGGACTTTGGGGCTAGTATATTTATAGTGCTTTACTAGAATATTGCATGCATGATATCATTTTATTTATTATATATGTTTATATTTCTTAAGAAAGTGTAAGATTTTTTATGTTTTTTGTTGATTGATTTTTATTTTTATAAATCTTTGTTTAGGATCTGATGATCCCAACATTGTGTTTATTTTGGTTATTCAGAACCTACTGACAGGGCTGAGATTGGTTAAGAATGGTGAGAGGGATGTTTATGCTAGCAAATGGAAACATGACAGTGAAGTGATATTTTATTATTCTGCGAATACTTTGGAAAATCCTGATTGGTTTAATTTTGTAGACTTGCCACTGGTTATTCTGTTTCTGTTAGCTTCATGATTGGCTGTCTATTCATTTTTAAACTAATTAGTTTTTAATGATAGTTACGATCTGGTGAAGGCTGTAATAGCTGAAAGCACTTATCATTTCTCTTTTTTTGGTGAATAAAGTGTCGTGCTGATTTGAAGAGCTTTTTTTGGACTTTTTTTCATACCAACGTGCTGCTACTGGTATTCATTTGAGCTGTGGTGTCAAACTGGAGTTTTCTTCTAGAATATAAGAGTGGGCGATAATTGGATTAGATTTAGTGGGCTGGAAGATAAGGAGTTTAGCCTTGCTCGGGTTGAGTAATAACTGGGCATTAGATAGCCAACTTTCTACAGATGAAAAGGCTTCCTGTGTGATCTTTGTGGATGAGCAGATGAGGGTGGAGTCATCTGCATACTGTATAAGAGAAGCATGCTTGTGTATAATGCCCCATTTGACATGCATCTGTTCAGACACATGCAACAACTGGAATGCCCACAGGGATACCTTACTAAATGGATACAAAACCTAAACAATATGTTCTACATGGATCACATCAAAGCCCTGTCACTATACTCAGTATCCTACAGACTGCTAAAATGTAATTGGTATCTAGCATATAAGGCATCCTCTGACCTAATACTGATGGTTCTACTGCACATCGGCAAGTCAAATGCCAGCAAACTATTGGGTCCAAGGATCCAAATCTCTTCTGCAACATCAATTGGTTTGGTGGGACAAGCATAACTCTCAGACAATACCTCTATTCTGGAAAAGACTCTCCATCCATGTAAAACAAATCTCATTTCTGAACATATTCAAGCATACTTTAGAGGTGTGGATGAGTAATAGAAATTTATCCAAGGACTGTCCCCTGTACTTCTTACTGATAAAGATAACTCCTAAATGTTTTATCTCATGCATAGATCCCCCTCAAATTATTTATGGTCTGATCCCACATATTGTATAACTATCAAGTATGGGTTGGGTAATGCCAATCTAACACCAAATGGGATAGGTTAATTCATGTACCAAAAGGGAAACTGGTTAGGATTAAAATGTCCCACAAGGATAGCTGGTCTATTACATTCCTATGAACCTACAATTTTACTTTCTTTTGTCTTGGATGCCTCTAGTAAGATGGGAATGTTCCATTTGTAAGCATCAAAAGCCTTTCCCTGGTGGCTAAACCCTGAATGGTGGACCCAATCTTATGAGGCAAACTACAATGACATTCTTTGGAACTGTCTACAGGCAAACAATTTAAGATACATTTTTATTTCCAGATCAGTTTATTCTTACAAATACTGGGTAAATCGGAGTCCTGTTCTTAACTGTGTTATTTCAAGACAAATGGCCTGCTTAATGATGATAATGCATTATCCAAGCAGAACAGGATCTGAGACTATAACTATATGACAATTCAAAGCTCACACAATGCAGCTCTTGTAAGGGTCTTCCCCATCAGCCATACATCACTGTGTTCTAATTGCTAGATATAAATATCATCAATAGTAGTCAGTTCACCATCTACTCTACAAACTCTACTCCAGTCATTCCAGTGTCACAGGCTAAGCTACTGAGAATAACTATAGACTGCCACCTAAAATTTGATATTCATCTCAATTTAAGTATAAAAAAGTACATGCCAAACTGGGATCACTCGACCTCATTAAACCATTTCTCGCCAACAATACAAGATTCACCATTGCTCGCTCCCAAAATCTATCCACCTTACTTTATGCAGCCCCCATTCTAACAAATCTCAGTAAAACTGACCTAAGCAAAATGGAAGCCTGTTACAACAGCACTGCCCTCTTTGCTGCAAATTGCTCATATAGATCCCATCACTTTTCTGCTCTGCACCAGCTCCACTGTCTTGAACTACCCAACCTACTAACTTATAATCAGCTCTGTCTCTGTCACTCTGTCTATTACTCCCCCAATAAATGTCCTGCCCTCAAAAACTTAATACAACAGCATTCAGCCACAAGACCTGTACGATCATCAAACAAACTATTACTAGAAGTCAGCAACAGCAATAGCAGCTTTGGAGGCTCACTATATAGTAGTACAGTGGCTAGAAAATGGAGCATGCTCCCTTTTAGTATACAAATCACGTCCTCTAAAGCCTCTTTAAATCTTTATCAGGCATCATCTGAAGCAAAGTTGGCCGTGCCATGACTGCTCCCCAGGCTGGAGAAATCAGACAAGGAACATATACTATGCCCATCTTACTTATTAAATTCTCACTCTCACTCACGTATACTGACCCCATCAACTTAAATAAAATACTACTTTTAAAACAAATAATTGCCATGAAACTGTAATGATTTATACTATGAATAAAGTTTTTTTTCTCTAGTGGGCTGTCTTCATACTACAGCAAAAATATTCTAATGTACTACCTAGGTACTGTATTGCGTTTCAGACCACAACTGGATACCATGAATTTTAGTAACTATTCTTACTATTTTTTTTCTTTTTTGTATGGATTCCCCTGTACTTGTGCTGTCTTTATACCACTGTAAAAACATGTATATGTTGTATGTATTGTGATGTTGTTTAAACATCTAAATATATCTGTAACTGTCTTTCTGTGTTGAGCTTTGTCACTGGGCCTCTGCTAAAATAGGACCTTTTTGGCCCAGTCAGACCCCCCCGTTGGTTAACAAATGTAAAAATAAAAAATAAAAATATTGTACTGAGTCTGCGTTGGCATATATATATGAAACATTTCAAGGATATAATGGAAAATCTTGCTACTTATTTTCTTAGAAGATAAATGGATCCTCTGTCAAGTTATGTGGAATACAATACTGATCAGTTTTGATATGCATAGTATGCCCTCAATCAGGGTGAGCTAATGTCAAAGTCTGAATTAAAAGCTCTTAGACTTATACAGTAATGTAGCTAGGGTGAGGCAACAGGGGCAACTTCATCAGGCGCAAAGTGTTGGGAGACACAATTAGCAGATCAGGATTCCTTGTTAATGTGATACTGGCTTTTAAAAAATAGTATTGCATTTGTTATCAAACCTGAATGCTGTAGTGCTCCATGTGTGTTCTAAACTGTAGCAACTGCTTGATACATTTCAGCAAGCAGTTTGCTGCAGTTTAAAATAAAAAAAGTCTTTTTTTTTATTAATAAGACATAAATACTGTAGTGTTTTGTGCAGGCAGGGTATAAACTGTAGCAACTGTTTGCTGCTTTTGTAGCTAGCAGGTTGCTAAGGTTTAAAAAGAAGAATGTTTTCAAATAAAACAAGAGAGTTGTAGCACTGTGCAGGCAGGGTATAAACTGTAGTAGCTATTTGCTACAGTTTAAAGAGTTTTCTTTTCTTTTTAATAAAATATGTTGAAGTAGGGTTTGGGAGTAGGACACAGAAATGGGACATGAATCATTGAGAAAGGAGACATGTTGTGTGTGTTATGCATCTGGTCACCTAGTTGATGTTTTTCACTTGAAGAGCTGAGAGGTAGAGTTATGTTAGAGTAGGAACTTAGCAAAGTGCATGCTGACCTCATTTCTACTATACTATAATTGAAAACTGATCAATAATGGTATAATAAAATGTACAGTCAAAGGCAGATAATATATTTCAATTAGATGAATTTCCCGAACCATAATAGCAAGGAAATGGAGATAAAAGTGGGTTTCACACTATAAACCAGTGCCCTAACAACAAGGCAGTGTGGTAGAATTTAATCTGCAGTGAAGATACTAAAGACAAGACACGTAGTTAATTTGAGAATGATGTGAAAGTGGGATGGGTGCATTTTATCCAGTGATAATTTGGGTGGCATAACAGTGTAGGCAGGAACATCGCAGGAAAACTGTAATTTATGAAAGAAACAACTGAAACAGATCCACAACTGAAATGCAAATTTAATCCTCTGACGTCTTGGCCGTAGCCTTCAAGGAGTTTGTAATTTATAATTGTTATGCTGGAGACTGAAATTTAAGCTGGCAAAGTGAGAAAAGGCATAGATAGAGTACTCATGCTACAGTCACTCTCTGATCCCTGTATGTGTCCCTGCTAGCAGAGATGGCAGGTATACATAGTGAAAACCTCCAATATGCCACCAGGGCAAATGTTAATTTCTGCCTCCAGAGGTTTTGGTCTCATCTTGGATGATCCAGTCATTATACTGCTAATTTTATTCCTTGTGTAAGAATTATTTATATACCACAGAATAGGTTTTAAAAGAATATAATATCTTTTGCTTAATTCTATTTATTTATTTATATGTATTTGTTTTCTGAGTTAGGGCACTCATACACATGGATCCTTGTCGTTTCATGTTATGATTCTTCACTTCTTCAGATACCCAGTAATATGAAATGAGCATTAAATTATTTTAAGCTTTATAAGATGTATTCTGCTCTACAGTGTATTGTGAACTAGGTGCATAACATAATTAAGGAATTGAACATCACACCCTCCACACTGGGAAGTTTCTTCCTGGTTTGTTTTTAAACTGTATTGTATTGCTTCATCATATTTAAAGAGATCAGTCTGTTGCAGTAGTCAATATTATTTATGTATAATTTATTCACTTACTTATTGACTCAATAAAAGAATTTGTCAGTGAACTATGTGTGTGTGTGTGTGTGTGTGTGTGTGTGTGTGTGTGTGTGTGTGTGTGTGTGTGTGTGTGCATGCGTGTGCATGTCTGTGCATGTGTGCGTGTGTGTGTGTGTGTGTGTGTGTGTATGTACCTATAAACATATATATATATATATATATATATATATATATATATATATATATATATATATATATAATATAATATATAAAATGGCGTATGTCATAGACTCGAATGAATGGTACCTGCCAGGGTGAAAAAAGTGTAAGATTTATGCATCAGTGTGATTTTAGATGCACTAAACTTTAACGCAAGCTAAAGAGAAACAATGTTTAACTGTGTTAATGTTTATGGTGACAGGCTTCATCCTAGCCACCCCCACCTCGACTGGGAGAAAGACAGGGCGGAGGCATTACATTCCTGATCATAAACAGCTTGTCAGTCACCATCAAAGAGGCAAGTCTTAAAACAACCATAACACAAATCACAACTCTATCCTAACAGACCTGTCATTAGGGGACATTGCCAACTTACACCTTTGAAAATCCTGTGCCCCTCGCCCCATCTTGTCTGTGCTCAGTAACCAACTTTCAACAACTCTTCCTATCATTTTTCTCCTACAGTAGTGCTACATAGTACTACAAATTTGTGAGACTCTAATAGAATTGCCCTTACCATATCCTCCCACCCAATAAATTAAATATGCTCCAATACCACTGTCTAGAATAATTACTCAAAGAAGCTAATAAACTTAACCCAATAATAGGAGACAATACCACTCTTGACCTTATAATCACTAACAAAAATAGATGTCTGAAAGTACCTATCCTTCCTAATAATTTAAACAACCACTGCCTAGTAATGTTGATGTGGTCATTCAAATGAAAAACAAAAAAAACCTCACATTCTCACCTATAGACCAACCCAAGAAGCATGTCTTCAACTGATGTATGCCCACTTATGCAGCATTTACGGGTCCTTTTATAGAGCCACAATGACCCTAGTTTATCTTTAAACTACTTCCTTATAAATTGTATCACTATGCAAGACACAGTTTTCCCCTCAGTAAACAGATAACTTAGGGGGCAAAAATGCCCATGAATTTCTCCAGAACTGAAAGTATTTTCATATCTAGGGACAATACCTGAAAAGTATGAAAACAACAGCATACAAATGTGCACCTACACTGACATATACCTAGAACTCAGAAAACTGGAGTAGCAACTAAGGGAGCAAAAGAAAAAAAACAAGAGGGTCTTGCAGTTGTTAGTCTAAATCACATGTGGAAGGAATGAAACTATTAATTCCAAATATGAGAAGTTCTACACAGACCTCCACCACTGATGCATTAAAATCATATAAAACACATTTGTCCCAACTACGCACCTTAGCAGCATACAGTCCAGCCTTCAAATGTAGGTAAGTCTGTGAGAACGAATATAAAAATGCACCACACATCTGACACTCTCTTCAGTGTGAGATTTTTCAAGATGCACCTCTCCTTTCTTAGAAAGGTTTCCCCATTCTTTGGTAAACTACCTACTCACATTTATAACCTTGCTTAACTTCAAGAATATTCCCTGCACCTTTCCAGCATACTTTTAAAATTCTTCTGCCTATGAAACCTCAATCTAAAGAATGTGGGCATTGCATGTTGATGTTTATGCCCTCTAAATATATTTGAGGATTAATTTACAAGCAGATATTTGACCACATAACAATAATGACTTCACTACAATGAGTAACCTGGTTTCCCTAATTCTTTCAGCACAATGACTGCCTTATTTACAGCCACAGACACCATATTTAAGAATATGAATGACTCATACTTAACAGAAAGCTTGTTCATACATATGAAGTGTCTTTGAAATGGTAAATCATTACCTTCTCTTCCATAAAAGTAGCAAACTTAACTTTGTTGCCCTAACAATAAAATGGTTACAAAATTGTTGGAAAATAGAACTTTTTGGGGGTAAAGTGATTATAATGTCAAGATGTGTTATTGTCTTCTATAATTGGATTTGGTCTTTTGCATTGAGGTGCCTTTATCACAGGTGTCCCTCAAAGATTTGTCCTCAAGCCCTTCCTTCTCCTCACTAATGACCTAAACAAGTGCTCTCTCAACTAAATAGTTATGAATGCCTATGACCTCCTTCTCTTGCAATTCACTAAAGAGATACCCTCCATATAGTTTACAACCTTTAATAACTTGACCGACATACACAGACTGCTTATCATTGCATGGGCTTTGGAATCATGCAAAAGCTCCCGAAACTGCCAAATATCTTTGTAATGGATACAAAATGTAATTCCTTGCCAACTATGTTGTAACATGATAACTTTACATCCCTTACTATCTTTCATAAAGCTCTCATTATGTGGATTATTGGCACCTCTCTTTTATAATCATTCATTGTATAATTTGGGAGACTATACTTAGTTCTCGGAAGTAAAAATCACAAATGATCAACAATGTAGTTACACAGTTAAAGAATAATTCCCTTGTTAAGTAGGCATGGTTTCATTAGAATGCACCTGTGTATTTTGCATCTGCTATGAAAAGGTATGTCATTTTTTATCTATAGCAATTTTCTTGATATATAGGTGACTTGACTATATATTTTAGATTTGTCATGAAAGTCAATGGATTTATTTTTTTTTCATGATAAACAGATGAACTGAGAAATATTGGTGAGATAATCTGTAGAAAGTTACATTATAATAAGTTCACCAAAATGCTAAATTATTGTTAAGATATAATACATTAACAGCCCAACATTAACATATCCATTCCTTCTAGGTCTACTTACCTAATCCAAAGCAGAAATGCAGGAAAGCCAGAAAATATCCAGGCACTCAAGTATTGATGTGATACACAGAATGTCATCATGAATTAGGTGCCAACTCATCACAGGAGGCACATGCATGTGCACTCACATAGACACACACACACGCACACACACACACACACACACACACACACACACACACACACACACACACACACACACACACACACACACACACACACACACACACACACACACACAAACAAACTTACACATATATCTCTGTCTGCTGCAGACCACATGCATCCACTACCATGGGTTAACTAAATATCTCATTAGCAAACTGAACTACAACTACTTTCTTGTTTTAATATACTTGATATAGCTGAAAATAAAAATGAAATGGATTAAAATATTTCACAAAGGGTGAAAAGGCAATTTTATGTCACCTTTTGTAAGACTGACATATTCAAAGGATCATATGAACTGCATTGTGGTAAGGCTGGAGACCATGTGAGCAAGCTGTTCAATATTATTAATATGCTTTTTGTCTGCTAGATTCCTACACACATTCTACATAATGTTATGCATTTCTATGTTTGTGACTTCATGTAAGTACTCCAAATATAGCAGAATATACTGTAAAGTTAAAAAAGGCATGATGGTAGAATTCACGGAAAAATACCTAGTCAACTCCTGGACTATGTCAGCACTGAAGGTGACATTGGTCATTTTGTTTTAATCTAAAACACTCTGATGTTCCCACACTGGGCCAGTAATCAAGGAACCTGAATCCTCACCACTGACACTGTAGAACGTTGTGCACTTGGAACACAAATGGATACAGTCAATATTTCCAGATGCAAACCTTTCTGCATCAAGTACACATTTCCTTAAGAGCACACAGGACACACACTCAGCCCAGTGTCTGGGTGTCTCTATCTTTCTCTCCCCAGGTCCTCAATAAGGCTCCCCACTGACACTGTGAAACTAGTGCTTTACATCCCTGCCCCTAGTAGCTGGCACACACACTGTCTGAGATTTAATTTTCATGCACACATGCGGGCAAACACACACATACGCACACACACCCTGGGAAAGGCTGGCACAGTTTACCTGCTGTATCAACCAAGCCCAGATTATAAGGTAGATTCACTGCCACCAGTCAGTTACTATCAGGCTCTTAAAAAGATATCCAATTATGCTGAGTGAAGTTAATATTAACACAAATGGTAATGTTAACCAAACAGCAAGGCTTTCAGGAGTGGCCAGAGTCACTAAATTAATATGTGCAAATACTCTCAAAGCTTACATATTTTCAAAAAAGGACCAGCCACAATGAAAAGTTTAAATATATTTAATAATAAATAATAAAAGAACAAGAAAATACTAATATATATTTATAGTAAACCACAGAGTTCAAATCACAGGAAATATTGAAAATAACATTGATGGACAGACTCATACAAACAAAGAAAAGCAATCTCTAAACTAAGGTTCACTATATTCCTGACTGAATCCAGAAGAGTTACTATACCCTAATAACTTACTTGATACAGCAAGGCACAGTGAAATATGTGAGCTTTCTTTCTAGTCATGTTCCCCAAAACAGGATGCTCAATACTAAGAGATTACTCCCTGTAAATTATAATATCAAAGATGGCTTACAGAATTACCTCATCTGATCACCTGACTCTAGGTTCTTACAGTATCCCCCTTTGAAGTTGAGACAGGTATTTAGCATAGATTGCTACAATACACATCTAAATGCTGATGGCAGTGTCTGGGGCTTCCCCTATTTTTGCTAAGTTATTGAGCAGATGCTTCTTCCAGACTCCCCTTCTCTGGTCCTATTCAGCACTGTCGGATGCCAATGGCTTAACAACTCATTTACATTTCCCTTATTTTTCTTAAAGTAAGCTAGCTGGGTAACCTCTGTTGTCCCAGTATTCTCTATTAAAACATATACACTTAATTCATTTACAATAATACATGCACATTTATTTTCATTCTAGCAGGGTGCACTGTTGATACATTTTTATCACAACCAAGCCTCACACATACATTTTCAGCACAGACATCTGTACAAATCAGTTTGATATACAAAAGACATAATTATTTACAAATTTCCAGCTAGCTGTGCTGACATAAGTCATACATCCACTGCCCTACTTCTCCTGGCATGGCTGGCAGTGCCTGCTATTGTTATACATGATAACCAGAAACGATATCACACAACTCAGTGTGTCCCACTTTCCCAGAATAAGCATGAGGGGAAACTGTGACTTCATGGGGCCCAAATAAGGAATTTACTGTTAGTGTGGACTATCGGAGTATAAAGCAAGATGAAGACATTTTTAGGGTTAATGGTGCATCAACTTACTTGTGAGTATTTGTGGGAACTTAAATAATAACCTAGCTCTAGAAAACAGCATATAATGCAGGAAGTTAAAAAAGTGTTAAGCTGCTATCTTTGAACATACAAATCTTTTGTTTTTTCAACCATTGTGCTGCAAATTCAAAGCTTTAGTGGTGTTTGCAGCCTTCATTGCAAGTGTGCCTTTTAATACGTCACTAAGACACATAAAAGATCATATCCTGATCACAAAGACAAGCATCTGTGCCCTGTGGTCTATGTTCTGTTTATTTAGAATACACATACTAGTTTACATTTATTCTCTTCTATTCTAACTTCTCTTCTCTTGTCACCCCCTCCTCACTTCACCTGTCCTCTCTTCTTAGGTTCATAGGTTCATAGGTTGGTACTAGGCTATCGGCCCTAGGGCCTATACAAGCCTAGCCATAACAATTCCCTGGCATTTTAACTCTTTATTCTCTTTATCTCATTTTCATTCATGTCCATAACATTTTGCATATTTCATTTTATTTGGGCAGAATAACAAAGGGTGCCAGTACTTTAATGGCCACAACATTTAAACATTTTCTTCTATGTTATATACAGTACGCATACTTCTGTTGTGCAATGTTTTTTTTCCCTTTTTTTCATCATTTTAATGGTATCATCAATAAAATGATTTAAAGAACCCAGCTTAATATGATGTCAGCAGATAGCAGATTCTTTGGAGATTTAAGAATCGCCATTAGTGTACAAATACATATACAGTGTACTTCTTAAATGTAAAGTTTATTATTATTATTATTATTATTATTATTATTACACAGTCCATTAGGCTGTTTGCTTTCCCTGTGACCTAACTAGTTGTCTGCTTGAATAATAAGGCACTTGCTATAAACACAGCCAATTTTCTTTGTTTTCCAGCATATCAGAGTGTATAGCCTTCAAGCATATAATTAGCATTCTTTTTATTGCTGCTGAAGTAGTTAATAGTGCAGTTGCTGATGTTAAAACTATTTTTCTTATTATTCACCCTTGATTTATCTATATTATTAATGTCAAACTGAAATGTATTATATCCTGCATACCACAAAAAAGTACTTATTTTGTTGTCACCAAAGACCTAGTCATCAATGATCTTACTCATTCATGATTCATTTGATGACTTCAGCATTTTTATAAACAGGGTGAACAATGTGGAGTCCAAAACAAAGTTGTAGCCCTTACTCCAAGATATAATTTTCATTATGTCATAAATATTCTGTGAAAAAAAAAAAAAAAAAAAAGCTTGTTGTTCCAAGGCTTTCTTCAGTATTCACTTACTAAATTGCAAAATAGCAAAAACTGCATCATGCATCTTAGTGAACCAAGTTCTTATTGTAACTTATGCATATAACAGTCATGCAATAATTATTCCTGTTGACACCTATTAAAATTACCTTCATGATTCTATTACATGAAAATATTCGGCTAATTAGTTAACAACTGTGGTATGCTTAGACTGGACATGTGTGTGCCTTGATATACATATATATATATATATATATATATATATATATATATATATATATATATATATATATATAAATATATATTATTGGCCATTTTCGGTCAGTTCCAAAACTCCTTCATCTTCCTCTCTTAAAACCTGGTTGTCTCGTGGTTTTGGCGTCTTTTCAGGCTTGTTGGCTGTTGGTGAAGCACCCACCAAGAGGAGAAAATGCTGAGAGCAGAAAGGAGCCACTTTTGAGACTTTAAGTATTTTTCCTCTGTTTATTTAGGTTCATAGGTTCACTCTGCAGTGACACTGAAGTAATCCCTGGGGTATATCTGCGATCTCCCATCCATTGGTCAAGATTCCTCTGAACAACGCCTTGTGGTTCTGAGGGATCTAGATTTTTGAGGTGAAATATATTCATCAAATCTGGGTTTGATATGGCTTATTATATGTCAGCACAGGTTACCCCTGAGTGCTGCATGAGACTGAATAAAGCTGGAGTGCTGCATCAGCTGTCTGGTCAGATACATTCGAACGGGCATTGTACTCTCAATCATAGGGTCTAATGAGTGATGTACAGGGGGGGATGACCTCCTTGATCTAGATGAGAATCCTTCTTCGATCAGGTCAGGTATGCATATAGTTTTTTTTACTACTAGCAACAACATAGTCAAACGAAGACTACTGTCTACTGTCAACTTCCCCCCCTGATCTTTTTTCTTTTTTCAGTGGATTGTCACCTATATGGTTTTACTGAACCTGTCAGCCAGTATGTTAGCAATGTGTAGGTTCAATAGCTAAAGAAGGCCTTATGATTGTCTTTAGAGTCCTTAGTCTTAGTTTTGTTTGGGATTGCCTGATCCATGCAGTCCTGTGGGTGCTGGTGAAGCATTTTGTAAGTGATCATCGGTTGAGTTTGAGTATGTTTACCACTGGGATGGTGACTAGTTGTTCCATGGCATTTGAGTTTATGAACACTATGGAATCACCAATGACAACTTGCCAGTCCTAGATCCCCGATACTAGAAGTAGTAGATAAAGAACTTCAAAGGACTAGATGAACTTTCAGTTATAGGATATGCTGCTCCTTCCTAATAAGTTGCTAAGTTTTTCTGCATAGCCACCTATTTTGAGCATTTTCTGGCTTGTTAAATTTGATTTCTGCATTAGTAACTGTATTTAGAGCACAACCTAGAGCTGTTTACTGAATTTCCTGTTTGCACTTATTTTTAAAATTGTTTTTTTCTCAAAACTTGCATTTTATCTGTCTTTGGCCTAGCACTCTTGTGTGGGGTCATTTACTGCACTGTTATAACTTGTTGATACTTGTTAACCTCTGCTATCTCTGAAAAAACAAAAAAACAAAACAAATCTTGCTTTTTTACCACTTTTCTGAGATTTAAAAAAGTTCAGTTACAGGCTTGCTGTTCTTGAACTGTTTGTAAGTTTCTGTGAGGCCATTTTTTGCTTGGGCTAAAGGAAAGTCTCTCTGTTGATCAGTGGCAATGAAAAACATTGAGCAGCCTGCCTGCCACTGTGGGAGTGGTTACTGACTTGAAACTGTAGTTTTATTGGACATTTTGGGTCAATTCCAAAACTCCTTCATCTTCCTCTCTTAAAACCCTCTTTTGTGCGGTTTTGCGTGTTTTTGAGCATAGTGCAAAAACGGGCAGTGCTGCCTAATTGGGTTTAAAGTATTACTGGCTCCACAAAGTCTGCTCTTCACTTTTTTCCCTTAGAACTGCTCTATCTCTCAATTTAAACACCATATTCTCATTCTAAGGCCCTTCACTGGTCCAATTAAGTAATCCTACAAGTTAGCACTATTAAACCATAAGCACTACATACTCTTATACTCTCTATGATTACCCTGTCCTCTACTGGTCCGTCTTAAATTCAGTTTCCCTGTTACTCTAGCATGTCCAAAGGTCAGGCAATGGTTTCCTCTCCAGTCCAGCTGGTGAATCTGGGAATTTTGAGGCAATGTTACAAATGTCTCATGTACATGGACAACCCTCTCCTCCTCCAAACAGGTTCAAAAATATATGAGAGATGCAACTATTTAGCCAAACTGGAGGCTGAGCTCTCTCATCTCAAAACTGGTGTAACCAGTCAGGAGGAGAAGGTAACCTCACACAACACAATTCCAGTATCACATAGTCCCACCACATCAGCAAACCAAACACATAAATACACAAAAACATACTCGGAGGCTCTAAATAAAAATCTACCTAAGCAACAGAGACCTCCAAAGCAGACATCCAAGCAAACGCTACCTCAAAACAAAACACACACAACACATAACCCACAAAGTCAGTGTGCCAAGCAGCCACAGCCCTTAAGGCTGAATAACACACCTGATACTCTTGTTATAGGTGACTCTATTGTCAGACACACTGACGTCCCGCTCACCAGGCTGAATAAAGAGAAGGTCACGGTGAGCTGCCTGTCGGGTGCTAGGATCCGACACATAACACAAGCACTCAGGTCACTCCAAAGCAAATACAAATATGACTCAGTCATTGTACATGCTGGTGTGAATGACCTGAGATGTACCTCCCTGGACTACATGAAAAGAGACATAGAGGAGCTCTCTGATCATGTAGCCCAGGCTGGTATGACCCTGACCTTGAGCAGCATCTTACCCTCACCTAGAATGATGCCACAGTACAAAGACAAAATGATCGATTTTAACAATTGGCTAAAATTTTGGTGTCATTCAAAGGGGATCCGGTGTCTGTCAGCCTGGGATGACATGCTCGACAACCCACGTTGCTTCGCTAGGGATGGCTTGCACCTGTCACCACTGGGCTTTTGGATATTGGCAAAGGCTCTTGCCAGCCCCATAGTGCCTTTTTTAGGCAAGGCTCAAAAGTCAAACCCACCCTCATAGACAGCACAAGGAACAAGAAACTAAGGGTAATGCTGCTAAATGCCAGAAGTCTTAACCTCAAGATGCATGCACTCGAAGCTCTCCTCAGTATGGAGAACATCGATATCTGTGCAGTGACAGAAACCTGGTTCAAGGCTCCAGAGAGCACCCCAGCACTACCAGGCTATACCTTGTGTCATGCTTTTCGGCCCCAAACCCCGGAACGAACCACAAAAGGAGGGGGAGTTTCCATATTTATCAAGGATATCCACACCTCCAGGTTAGTGGCATTGCATGAAGTATCGGAGACCATCCATGTGCAACTAACAGTGGGCAAGACTGCTTTTCAGTTTATAGCATCCTACAGACCACCGTCTCAAAGTTAGGAATCCCATTCGGCTTTCCTGAAAACATTGGAGAACATGAAGATCTCTCCGAACACCATTATATTGGGTGACTCCAACTACCCAAACATTGACTGGGAGCACTACTCAAGCCCCAGCACCTTAGCCCAAAGATTCCTGGAAATTATAAACTCAAATGCTATGGAACAACTAGTCACCACTCCCACAAGAGGGACAACATACTGGACCTGATCATTACCAACATGGGGACTCTATGCTCCACACCAGAAGTATATCCCTCATTGGTAAGATCAGACTATAAATTAATTCACTGGATGTCCACATCCTGACCCCACCCCCAGCCCAGAAAACCACAGTGAAAAACTTCTCAAAAGCAAACTTCTCACTTCTCAAAACCGAAGTGGAATCCTTCAAGGCCCCAGGGCCAGTGGAAACTACAGCCCAAACTGCAGAATCCTATATAAATGCATTCTATGGACATCTCCAGGAATGCATGGATCATGCTATCTCAAACAAAACCAAGACCCAATCATCCAAAGGCAGGCGTCCAGTCTGGTGGACCCCTGCCATAAATAAACTGTACAACAGAAGGAGGAAGCTACTACATGATAGAGCAAAATCCCTAATAGGGAAGGCATCTCTGATCAGTACTAGCAAAAAATTACAATCCCTCATAAAATCCTCCAAGGCCAGCTTCGAGAGAAAAATTGCCCAGGACACCAAAGACAATCATAAGGCTTTTTTCAGTTATGTTAGAAACCTGGGATGCAACTCCCAGACTTGTTCTGAGTTAATTCTAAATGACAAAAATTACACTGAACCCAGAGACATCGCCAATATCCTGGCAGACAAGTTCAGTGCAAACTTCTCCACCCCCCCCCCCAAAAAGAGCAAGTATCTATCCCGGCAGAGGGCTGGCTCCCAAACATCTCAGATGCTCAGGTGAAGGCTGCCCTCTCCAAAGCAAAAAACACTGCTTCCATGGGACCAGATGGCATCCCAGGTTGCATCCTACATGAACTACAAGAGGAACTAATCCCTCAAATAAAACAGCTATACAATCTCAGCCTCACTACAGGATATGTGCCCAGAGAATGGCGTACAGCAATGGTGGTCCCACTCCACAAAGGTGGAGCCTCTACAGACCCTGGAAACTATCGCCCCATAAGCCTGACTAGCTTAGTCTGCAAGGATATGGAGAGGATCATCATGGAGCTCATAAACAAAGACATTGGGGACCTACAGACACTAGATCCTACCCAGTTCGGCTTTGTCAAGGGCAGATCCTGCCTTTTGAACCTGGTTGACTTTTTTGAAACAGTCACCAAAGCCATAGATGAAGGGAAGGTAGTCCATACAGCCTATCTGGACCTTGCAAAGGCATTTGACACAATACCCTACTCGGGCATCATAGATAAGCTATCCAGCTTAAATATTAACCCCTATGTCACAAGATGGGTCGCAAACTGGCTCAAAGACAGAACCCACAGAGTGAGAGTTGCTGGAGCCATGTCAGACTTGAAACCGGTCACAAGTGGCATCCCACAGGGTTCTGTCCTGGGACCACTTTTGTTCGGTATATACTTTTCTGAGGTACAGGCAAACGTGGGAGGACTATGGCTCACCAAGTTCGCAGACGACTGCAAACTGGGCGCCATAATCAACTCTCCAGCTGACACAAACATCCTTCAACAAGGTCTCACAGAGACAGATAACTGGTGCCAGCACCATGGTTTAAAGCTAAATGCCAAAAATGTATAGTCATACCCTTTGGCAAAACAATGTGCCCACAAATTACCACATAGGCGGAAACCCATTAAGTACAGAAAAAGTTATTAGGGACCTGGGGAACCAAGTTGATAGCAATCTCTCCTTTGAAAACCACATTGCCAAAGTGGTTAGAAAGACCTTCTACATAGCCCACCTCATCACAAAGGGTTTCACATCTAGATCAAGAGAGGTAATCGTGCCCCTTTATTCATCCCTCATCAGGCCCATCATAGAATACAATGCCTCTTTTGGGATGTACCTTACCCGACACCTGCAGCAATTAGAAAGACCCCAAAAGTATCTCACCAAGAGGATCAAGGGTCTCAAACAGATGCCATATGCTGCTCGGTTAAAAAAACTCCAGCTCTACTCAGTTGCATACTGCCTACTTTGAGGCGATCTATGACTGACATACAAAGCTATGTCAAATCCAGAATTAATGGACATGCTCCATCTCAGTAAGTCTAAATCCCTTAGAGCCACACGCTCGAGGGACTTGAACCTCAGCACAGAAATAAATAGAACTTGCTGGAGGGACAGGTTCATAACCCAGAGGTTCCCTTCGCTCTGGAATAGAATTCCAGTTCATGTGAGGCAGAGCACCTCACTGAATCTCTTCAAGAAGAATCTTGATAAGTGGATGGGGGATCATAGGTTTGTCCCAGGGATTACTCCCGTGTCACTATTAGACAGAGGCAAAGTAAACTAAACCTTAAAAAGGGCACAGTATACTCAAATCAAGGGGTGGCTTAAGCCATGCCGAATCAGGCTAGGCTTATAATTGCCCCAGGGCAGATAGCCTAGTATGAACCTATGAACCTATATATATATATATATATATATATATATATATATATGTATACAGATAGATATGTGTGTGCATAATATTATTATTAATAAAACTATTCTGTTTCCTGTAATTTAACATATGGCACTCCATGTTACTTCAGTAATTTAAAAAAAGAAAGGGAAGTCCCTTTTCCATCCCAAGAGATGCTTAACATAAATTCCTTTAATTCTTTTATGCACTTATTTCCATCATCATTCATTTTGCTCTGTCGTTGCCCCCTTTTTTATATCTAACACTTATGCTTGTATTCATTTTAATATACACCTCTATCACAATGGGAACAAAAGCTAATCATTTAATATATTGTCAAATAGGATTATAATGTTTCATGATCACTAACAATAGGGATATATGTTACATAGAAGCAAATTGTTTCAAAATGAATTCTTATTCATGATCAGTCCAAATCATTCACAGAAAATAAAAATATGTTATTCTACATAAAAACTACTCACAAAATGAGTTTTTTAATGTCCTGTATATTAAAGCAAAGAAGTTATAACGGTCTTATAGTTATAGTACTTCAGAAATACTATAATATATATGAGAAAAGTAATTAAATCAAACAGCTTAAGTTAAAACTTTTGAAGTTAAATATTAACATCTGGCATTGCCATTTTAAGAATGAAGTTACAAAATTAACACTAGCTATGATATATATTATTCACACAAAGCAGGTTATATCACTGGTTGTTGAAAAAATACAGTTGTTGACTTTTACTATATGTTATCCTTTTTCTGCTGATGGCTAATAGTACAAAAAAGGAAAGAAAGCCTTAATATCCAGCCAGGTTGTGGACTGACATGGCTAAAATGAATAACAAGATGGTGGTGATGCAATGTTGGAACTCCACATGTAATGAAATGTTTTATGTGTGGCTTTGAGAATGACTGATATCTACATTAGGGTGAAACAGGAAAAATGACCAAAGCTCGACTTAACAATCTCTATTAGGGACCTTGTCAAAAAAATATGGACTGAAAAACATTTCAAAGTAAAGTCATAGTATGGTGAGAGAAACCTTAATCTGGATATTGCATACAGGCATGCATTTCCTGTGGCACTTCATAAACTATTTCAGCAAATAAATTATTTAATTTACTCATATATGTTTTTGTAATGGCCTTACTCTTTAATACTGCATTCATTCATTTCTTCTTTCAATCATTCATTCACTTCCTTTCTTCATTCTCTTCTTACTTACTTAATCCAGATCAAGGTCACTTAAACAGAAACATTATTAGGGAGGAAATGTATTTAAAAACAAATGGAGACATACATAAGCAGTTGGCGAGTTTATATTACCATATCATATACTCCTTGTAAAGTCACAAAAGGATTTCATACAATAAAGATATCTACTATACAGTTATGTGATAGCAGACTGGAGTATTGCTCAGAGGCATAGAACTGTAGAATTATTTATTCCAGAACTTTTGCAATTTCAGAGAACATTTAGAAATCCGGAAGATGTAATTAAGCAATAACTCATGCCTGGGTGTGGGTAATGCTGCATTTACCCACGGTTGGTATGGTTTGGTCATGAGGGCGAAGACCGAGCGGCCAAATAAAGACAACTGTGGGTAAATCCGGCATTACCCACACCCAGAAGTGGGTTATTGCTATTATACAATGACATTATTTAAGGAAAAAAAAAACTTACTTTTCTTAAATAATGTACTTGTATAACAGCGTCATGCTGTCCTTCTGCCGCTGGACAGCACTGCTTTGCCAGTGTTGATGTACTGCGCATGCATTTGGAACTTGCGTTCCCATGCATACCCAGTACATCAGTGCTCGGGAAAGTACACAATGGAGAAAGAAGATCTCCATTGCTCCGTTTTTCTGTAATTTCTTTTTTTTTTTTTTAATATTGGTTTGTGGCAATTTAGGGGTAAGAGAGCTGCATTCCTGACTCTGCACTTACAAAAAAGACAGCTTGAAGAAAATACAAGGGGAATCAGGTACGTGTATTTAATTTTAAATAACGGACCTGATTTTCTTTCTATTTTCTTCATGCTGTCTTTCTCATATGTGCGGCATTGGGACTACAGCTTTATTTTTTTTCTTAATAAAAAAAAAAGAAAATTAAAACTTGGACAATATACCAACGGAAAAAAAGTCCGGGTGGCTGGACCTTTTCCTTTGGTATATTGTCGGATTTACAACGGGGCATGCTGGCCAATCAGAGTGCACATTTTGGAATAGTAATGGCCAGTCATTGTATAATTACACAATAACCAATGACTGGGTGTGGGCAAATCAAGCATTGCCCACACTCACAAGTGGGTTATTGCTATTTTGCAATGACATTTCTGAAGAAAGCAATTGCTTACCTTTCTTAAATAATGTGTTTGCATAATGGCACTGTAGTGTTCTTCCACATTCTTCTGCTTTTTCTGATGTACTGCACATGTGTACAGGAGTTGCATCTCCATGCCTACACAGTACATTAATGCAGTGCAGGAGAAGCAGCAGGGAAGAGAGAATCTTTGCCCCCCGCCCCCCAAGGAACTGGTCAGAAATAGAATGAAAATTAGTTCTGTTTCTGTTTCTTTATTTTTGAGAATTTGCCTGATTTTTCTTTTATGTTGTGCTGTCCTCAGCATATTCCTACAGAATGTCAGGATGCTCAATGGTACTTCAATGGCTGGAGTTTATTCTATTGGTATATGCTTGATTTACAATGGGCATTCTGATTGGGCTATCCAGTCAGCATGCTCATTTTTGAATACAAATGACTTGCCATTGTATAATTGGAATAAAGGGATGTATTTTGTAATATCTATGTCGAAGATCACCTAACAAGAGGACAACACTGCTAACTGCTCCATTGCAATAAATGGTGTTCTCTGAAATCTACTTGAAATTTATACTTATGTTTATGTCAAATGGTGCCTTCTAGTATAAAGGTTGCACTCCAACTAAATCTTTCCTCAGTGTCTTTTCTAGGAGACTATGCAGTTAAGAATTCCCCTTTCCAAAATATGAGAACTAGAAATTGTACATGGACTGGTGAGCTTACACAGTTTATTCAACATCTTAGGAAAGAGAAGGTTAAGTGAAATCATATATATTATTGTAATTGCATAGCTTTCCTATGTTTGAAATGCACCATATACAATTTTAGGACTAAGAAACTTTTTTAAATAAGTGCAGATATTAAAACACAAGGAAAATAATGCAACACATTTGGTGAAATATTATAAGGAAGGAAAGTAATACAATACAATAACACAATTACAATTTGTGGTGGAGTACGAAAATGGGAATAGAAATGAAGTCAGTGGTAAATCTATACAGATGAATTTCTAGGTAAAAGATTATTTGAAGGAATCTGTGAAAGTGTTCTCATTTTGAAACATGATTTGTTGTTAGTTGCCAATGAGTTTTAGCCCATAAATATGTTTTTTAGGACGTTGTTTCCTGTGACCATCTCCAGGGAAGCAGATTTATTCTATTCTGTGAGAAACAGTTACCCCCAGATTTACTATTCTTCTGTGCAGGACTAGCTTAGTCCTGCACGGAAGCGACTGTTTAGGAGCAGAATGGCAGCACGCCATGCATATTAATAAAAGCGAGCTGCCTGAGCTCCTAATCTTACATGGAGCATGTAAGAGTGCAGGGGGTGTGTCTGAGAGCAGAGCTTTCAGAATATACATGCCCCTGCAAGGAAGAACAGCAGAAAGCCCTAAAAGAATGAGTGAGACCGCTCATAGGTGTACGCATGCCCCCAGCAACATCCACCCATGTGTACAAAAGCAATAGTTAACACAAAAAATATAAAGATACTTTTTTTTATTATGAAACAGATTAAATTTAACTGTAGGTGCATGAGTTTGCCCATCGCTTAGCTACGGTTAATGCAGCTTAAATGGCAGAAGAGGATAAAAAGCAAGATATATGCAAAGACGCAGTATAGCAATAGTGTAGTGGGCAGAGCATTTGCCTTACGAGCAGTCATTCCCGGTTCAAGTCACACTGCAGCACATTCCATTTTCCATGTCAAATCACGTTATGACCAATATTTTTAGTTGCATAACCTACTAAATAACATATATTTGTGAACTGGAGTACTGCATTAAATGCAGATGTGAGGTGTCAGCATCATAATGTTGCAAAGTCCATAGATAATCGCATGTGCCCCATACAGTATATGTACACAAGAATCAGGGATACAAATGGAAGGTAAAATGTGTAATGAATGATAACTCCACACAGCTTCCAAATCCCCCACCTTCCCAAGAACCATTAGACATTAATGTCTAAATTAGTGTAGTGGTAAGCGGGATTAAGCACTAGTAAGCAAGTGTAAGCACTATTAAGCAGTAGTAAGTGGGAGTAAGCATATGTAAGCAGGTTTAAGGCCATTTGCGCAGGGGTAAGCAATGCACATACAGGTTAAGCAATATTGAAGCTAACTCTCTGTAAGCATATTTAACCAGAGGTTAGCATTGCTTACACTTGTGCAAACCAGTGCAAACCCACATACAAGTGCTTAAAAGTGCCTTAATCATGCTGTATCCAACAGCAGCTGTTCTGCCCAGCAACAAAATAAACAGCCTTGCAGGACTTGAACCCAGGACCCTATACTCACAGTAGTTAACCACCAAGCCATCACAGCAGTACATAAGATTGAGGTATCACCAAACAAATCCTCACTATAGTAAAATCAAACTGAACATGTGAACTGAATCAGTATACAGTCATATGCTCTATAACCTACTACATAACATAAATATGTGAACTGGAGTACTGAAGTAAGCCCAGATGTGAGGTGTAATTGTAATGGAGTATTGAAGTCCCCTATTAAACACAAGGACCCCATACAGTTTACGCACACATGAATCATGGATACCAGGCATATTTATAACATGTAATGAATAATGAATCAATGCCAAAAAGCAAATATAATGCAAAGTAAATATTAAGCAATGGTAAGCATTGCACAGGCCAGCTTAGTAGGTGTAAGCAATGTGTAGGCCAGCTAACTCAATTTGCTCAGTGGTATACCCCTTTAAACAATGCTAACCTTAGGTAAGCAGGTTTGCCCATAGCTTAGCCTTTTCAAAACTGTCCAATCATGGCAAAGTGTGGGAAATTGGCCCTACTTAATCCCAACAAGCGGGAATACATCTCATAACTGGTTGTAGCTTCCCTTGCATTCATCATGTCAGGAATGGAAGAGGGAGTGCACTTTTGGGTGCAGCGCTGGTGCATCCAGGAGTCCAGAGTCATGGCAGGACTCCTTGTCAAAGACCATGAGCAGAGACTGCTGCAGGGCCAGTACCAGAGATCTCAATATAAAGTGGAAGCCTGAGACCGTCTCGCCTGTGACTATATCAGTGCCACTGGTATACCCCGAACTGGTGAGCAGGTCAGGCATCACTATGCCGACCTGAATCAGCAAAAGGGGGATCTCTTGGATAATTGGATCCAAGAGGCTAGGACGATAGGGGAGATCCCAGTAGTGTGTAAGTATCACTCCACTACCTCTTTAATAATTGCCAGGTCATGTATATTATGTGGAGGTATGGGAAAATATTCCTCTTATGTCCTCCACAGCGACAAGCAAGTGGCTGTGAACCAGGAGGCACATGGGTGTCGCTTGGAGAGGTTGTGATGTGAGGCAGGTTAGTAATACTTTTGCATATACTGTCATAGGTAATAAATCTAACAGCATTAGTAAGTCAATTGCCTGTATAACACCTGTATTGTATAAGGCAAGTACTGCATACACCAGACAATATGGCAGGAAGAGCCTCATATAGGTTGTATGTAAATGAAAGCATAATAGCCTGACAATGAAGGTCTAACTGCTGGAATGCATGTGTTTACTCTGGTATCATATGGTAATGTATATTTGCAATTACTTAATAGTACCGTTGTATTATGCACTGTTACCCACACTGTGCCACATACATTAAAAATGTGCAGGAATGCCTATATATGACTGGTGTAATCCAAAGAAGTCAGCTAGTACAACTGGGAGAGACATAGACAGAAAACAGTGAAAAGACGGACAACAAAATCCAAATAGCACACACAACTGAGACACGAACTGTTGTATTTTTAGCACACACAGCCATAGTTGAAATCCTAGGAGTGGTAGTATTTTGCATACAGAATCACACTCCACAACTGAACAGATATGTCCAGAATGTCCAGCATATTGGCCCATATCTGCTGCCTGTCACTGTGTCCCCCTGGGAAATCAGTGGGATGATCCCAGATGTATAGGCTGCAAACAAGAAATACAACTGTCACACATCTATAAGAACAAACTAGTCACTCTAGCAACTCCCCAAACTGTTATGAGAGTAATAAGCCAAGTATGTCCCATCTACACAACCATGTTGTCAAGCTGTGACCAGAGTGCGTACAGTAACAGGGTGAGATGTAAGTGCATAATACTAATGTAAAACTGGTACTTTCTGTGGCAACAGTCAGGTAGTGCTAACAAACATTGCTCCTACAGGTACGTCAGATGCGAACATTGTGCCCAGAAATAAAAGAGTGATACCCTGTACTGGTACTGTTTACTTTGGTATTGTATAGCATTGTTAGTGTTGCAGTTGCTCTGAATAATAAAGTAGTACTCATAAGTGTCACCCACACTCTGCTAAATAATATAAGTGTCTAGGAAATCCTATATAAGAGTGATGTATTATAAGGTCAGAATGTAAAACCAGAGGAGAATTATACACAGAAATCAGATAAGAGATATACAGCAATATCCATATAGCACACACAACTGTGATGGAGAGTGTTTTAGTGTTAGCAGACATAGCCATGGTCTGAATCCTGGGAGTGGAAGTAGTCTGCATAAAGAATCATACCTCACAACTATACGGATATGTACAGAATGTCCAGTATATTGTCCCATATCTGCTGCCTGTCACACTGTCCCCCTGGGAAATCAGTGGGATGATCCCAGATGTATAGGCTGAAAACAAGAAATACAACTGATTGTCACACATCTATAAGAACAAACCTGTTACTGTAGCAACTCCCCAAACTGTTATGAGGGTAATAATTCAAGTATGTCCCATCTACATCCCCATATTGTCACGCTGTGACCAGAGTGTGTACAGTAACAGAGTGAGATGTAAGTGCATAATACTAATGTGAAGTCTGGTACTTTGTGTGGCAACATTCAGGTAGTGCTAACAAACATTGCTCCCACAGGTATGTCAGATACGAAGACTGTGCCAAGAAATAAAAGCTTGATACCCTGTACTGGTACTGCTTACTCTGGTATTGTATGGCGTTGTGAGTGTTTGCAGGTGCTCTGAGTAATAAGATATCACTGATCACTGTCACCCATACTGTGCTACATAATATAACTATCTAGGAAATCTTGTATAAGAGTGTTGCAAGTCACTAAAGGTTGAAGAGGGCAATAGTCTACATATTTTCCAGTTCACCTGCATATGGTCAAGATATGGCCAGAGTCTGTCCAAAAAGGGATGGACAGGTATGTGCATAACATCAACCTGGAATCTGGGAATATGTGTAGAAACAGTTAGTGTTAACAAACAATTCCTCCACAGGTATACCTGGTAAGAGGTGTATACTGCAGGAAAAAACAGTTCATGTATATAGATGTAGACAGCCATATCACTGCCCAAACTAAGGCAATAGGGTAGTGTAGTAATACTTGTAAGGTACAGATAACAGCACTGACTAGGAAAGTAATGTGAACTACAGGCATATACTAGTTTTTAATTGACATCTTTCTCTCTCCCCACCATATCTCCTACAAAACACTAAATACCCACCTCAATTGGTAAGTGATGACTACATTGTCATGCTGGGACATATGCCCTATTGTTTGATAATTATTTAAATCTGTTTCTATGCATGTGCTATGTTGAAATACTACAACACTGGTGACATGGTGCCATCAATGTACCTGCATGCTGTTGTTATTACCACTGTGGTCACATATATTCATGCGTTCCATTCTGTTCCATATCTGGTGTCTGGGTTAAAGGGGATATCTATGCATGCTGTTATACGTAATCCCAAAATGTGTTGACTATTACTAACCCACATATATTGATAAACCATAAACACCATAGCACGTATGGGAATGCAGGTCACAGAGGACCCACCTGTCCCACTTCAGCTGGCCATGGCACCAGGCACCAGCACATCTGGGGCCCAACCCAGGACCTCTTCGTCCATTGGTCCTGCACCACCTTCAGGTGGATCCACCTCAGGGGATGGGGCTCACCCCCTGGGAGTGGGCATAGGCAGGAACCCATCACCTGTTGCCAGGTCTGAGTCGTGGTGCAAAGTGAGCTCAATCAACAGTTTAGAGATCTGCTACACCAGCTTGAGGGCCACATGTTGCAACTAGAGAGTCGGCCTGGCTCTCCGACAGCCCCCAGCACAGCCACCTTCGGGGATGTGAAGGCGCAGTGGTGACTGCCCATGGGTTGGGGACCTCAGTCCCACTGTTTCCACTAGGGTGCTCTTTGGCTACCGATTTCCCAACACCACTCCCCATAAAGGTGTTTACCCCCACATGTGTCATATACCACCCCTGTATGTGTCTTGTTTGTCTTGTAGGTTAACCTACCCAACCTACCTCCCCAAATATACCTACTATCCCTCCCCAACATCCCACTCTCACCTGAAAAAAAAAATAAAAGGTCAATCTGTTCCCCCCAAAAAATCTTCCCATACATAGCTGTCCATTTCACACATATATCCACTGGACACATTTAATCTAGTCTAACTGACATCACAACATACTATTGTTGTCCTCACCCTACTCTCAGGGGTTTGAGTGTCCAAATCTACCTCCAAATTCAGTGTATATGCACAGCTATTGCTGTAGCAGAAATGGGCAGCTATGGACCTTCCCTACACCCTACTGTATATACCTAGCTATTTCCCCTACTTTCTTTCCCTCTTTGTGCCCCTTTTTCACCACTTTCCTATCAACCCTTTTGTTCTTTTCTTTTAAAGAAATTAGTGTGGGGGTAAGCTGGATTAAGCACTTTTAAGCAGCAGTAAGCGGGTTTAAGCTTATTTGCGTGGGGGTCAGCAATGCCTACACAGGTTAAGCAATTTAGAAGCTAAGTATGAGAAACTGAAACCGGAAGTTAGCAGTGCTTACCTCCACACAAACCAGCGCAAACCCACTTACAACTGCTTAAATATGCCTTAATCACTCTGTGTCCAATGGCCCTTGTTCTGCCCAGCAACAAAATAAACAGCCTTTACAAGACTCGAACCCAGGATCCTGCACACCATAGCCAAAGTGATTTACTACTAAGCCATGTCAGATATACATAACTCTGATGTTTTCACAAACATATCATCCAGCCCAGTCATTCAACAGTACAGGAAATGTATTTAAACATGTAGATGTGTGTGTGTGTGTGTGTGTGTGTGTGTGTGTGTGTGTGTGTGTGTGTGTGTGTGTATATATAAATAGATATAACACATATATATATATATATATATATATATATATATATATATATATATATATATATATATATACAAACATATATACATACATATGCATACAGCTATAGATATATATGTCTACATATATATATATATATATATATATATATATATATATTTATATATATACAGCAATATGTATATATATATATATATATATATATATATATATATATTTATATATCAGCATAAATATATGTATATACAGACATATATCGATAGATATAAAAGAGCTCATAACAAAAACATATATGTCCACATGCACCATTAATGGGGGAGAGGGGGCCCAAACAACATACATCTTGTACGTATAGATATCCCCCCACAGCCAAATACATCTGCACTGCAATACAATGCCAACTGTTGCAAATCTCATAACCAGGACCTGACACAAAATGTGCACAAGATGTTAACAGTACTCCATCTCACCTGTATGATGTCAGGCTGGTATCAGTAACATATCATGTGGTACAGTCTGGCTACCATAGGGAATGTACAATGTGGAAGCAATCAGTATTCCTAAGATACATACACACAAACACATATATGCTGATACAGACACACACACACACACACACACACACACACACACACACACACACACACACACACACACCACACACACACACACACACACACATATATATATATAGAGAGATATGTAACTACACATAGATATGTATAGGATGATACATATGTAGAAGGTGCACATGATACTTAAAAGCCACTATGACTACAGTTGCCACCTAACCAAATGGACACTGTATAAGCCACCCATACAAGTGACATGGGAAAGCTTTATTTGTGTACTATTACAGTTGTATATGCCATGTTATATAGTTGTTTAAACTCTGACATACATAAAAACAGAGTAATGCAACTGTGAAACAGTAATATTATTACAGTAGTCTAGAAAGGTTGACATATGTTGCTGTCCAGGCCGAGGCCTTCAAGTTGTGCAATAGTAAAGATAGATTGGACAGGATACCAATCAATCAACAGTAAGTAATACAGATGTATAGTCCAGCAGCCTCTAACTACACTCTGTACACAATCTGTAGGGGCTAAAGACCTCAGTTGACACAATAGGATGTATCTGTTACATAACAAGACATAACTGACACCATCACAAACACACTGACAAACAGAACAGTCTATATGGCAGGAAGCGGTAGGCCTGCATTTAACCAATGTGAATTGTATGGTAATGTACATCCAGATACCTTAAGGCAGCTTACCCCAATACCCCCACATGTTGTAACAGCCTAGGTTAGTTATGGTGCATTCCCACCCCCCTACCCCATAGACTGAATAATACAGGGCTATATGCCATTGCTAAATACACTGGCCTTTGGAGTGCATAAGGCCACACATGTATTCTGTAGATGAAGCCCACACATATATGGACCCATCCCCACAATATGTGTGGGGGCCACAACAGCAGTGGACTGATGGCAGGAATGGCAGCATGACATATTCACAGCCCACTACATAACAACCCCCTGACAACATGTTATATGTACAAAGCCTGGTATCTAGGTGGAGGTCAGAGGCTGAAACATAGGCCCATATGTTAAATACTGTTGTCATACACTAAGCAACTCACTACTGTTACAGGATAGTCTGCAACATAGCCTTAGTCAGGAATATGAAGTTAGAAACAGACATGGATGTAGCCATGCACTGATAGCATTCAACACACACACTGCCAGTGATATATCTGACACAAGACCTGTGTAGTGGACAGAAAAAAACATAATAGGCACACCTCTGGCCATCAAGTGGATAGGCCCACAGTTGAGAGCTATGCAGACAGACTGCATTCCAAGTTAAACTAGTATGTACACACAAAACCTGTAACACTAGTGCTATACAGTACATGCAACAACACTACTCACACTCTGTCTGTAGTTCTGGAACCCCCTAAAATATGGCCTGAGTGTGCAGGTACTCTTGTAAGAGGTATTGCTCCCTGCTGTCTGTAACACTGCTGCCCACACACAGGAAGGATGTTCATCATACAGGAAAGGTAAAGGGACCATGCCCACAAGATGTAGGGATTTATAGTAGTTGGTTGCCATGACAGTGGTAATTGGAAGTACTACACAGCATGCTGCATGCAGGTAGCAAGTGGATGACACTGACTGGTGCAGAGGACATCACCTGATCATGTGCATCACCTACAAAATCCATGCTGCTTTCTATTCAAAGCAGCTCAATCCATTTACTGAAGGAGATCAAGAGAGAGTGAGAGAGATTGAAAAGCAAAAACAAACAAAAAAAAAAAAAAAACATCCAGCAAATAACCCAGAAGAGACTTCATTCCCAGAACAGGTATGTGAAGTACATATGCATGTAATTGACCATAGTACTTGGTCCATAATAATGGGATAGATGATGTGGAATGATTTATATGTGCCATCAGGTGTTGTAATGATGTTCAGCTGAACAACTGCTATGGACAATAGAGTCTGTCCCAGAGGGTAGTGGGCCATACCCATCAACCGTGCAGAGCAGCACTGACTGACAAGATGAAAGCCATCATAGTGTGTGTTGTGTAATGGGAAGTATGTATATTACTGTGGCCAATAGCTGGTGGTGGAAGTAATGCCATAATGATGGGCACGTGGGTTCCACAGTCCACCTCTTGCAGGATACTCAGGTTAACCTGTATTGTAGCATGCAGGAATGCCATAGGTGTGTAATAGGATTACCTGCAATCTGGCCCTACATGTACCCCCTAATGTCAGGCTGTGTCCATATGTGGCACCTGTCTGTGTTGTAGCAAGGCAGAACAGTGCAGCTGTACAGGAAGGTGTTGTGAGATTGTGGACCTGATGTTTGAATATACCCCATATTTAGGTATGCATATGTGTACACACACACACACATATATATATATATATATATATATATATATATATATATATATATATATATATATATATATATATGTATATATATATGTATGTCCACAGATATACAGATACCCATGTGTAGACATATATACAAACACATATATACATCTTATATATCTACACATATATAGATATATACCTATAGGCACATCTACATATATACAAACACACACACAAACATATATGTATGTTAATACATGTCCCCTATATTACCACCACAGTGCTGCATGCTATGTGCATGGGAACAGCACACATAGCAATAAACACAGATATCTACAGCTATCAGTGTGTGCAACATGGGCAGGTATGTCATATGTGAACCCCTTGTTGGGACCACATTGCCCTTGTCAGTGAAGTATGGAATGGGAATATGGGGCAGTATGGCAGTTATAGTTGTGGAGGTGGTCAGTGTTGGTAGATATAGAGGACAGCCTACAGGAGTGGTATGTGACACGTGGTGGGTAAACACCCTGGATGGTGTGTGTGGTCTGTGATGTGGATGTCTCATGGGCCCCAATATAGACACAATGGAAACAAGCCTCCCACCCACTGCTACTCACACCAGCAGCCTGCATCCTGAAGATGTATGGCCTGGAGACTGAGCAGGAGGAGCATGTGGACCCTGTGAATGTGTACTGGGTGACTTAAGGCAATGTAGCACATCCCACATTTGTCTCTGGAGCCCGTTATGGAAACGACCCTGGACCTGACCTCAGGGGAAAAGATCATGTCTGTGTGTGCCCCCCGGGGGTACAACATCCCCTGAGTTGGTTCCACTTGAAGGTATTACTGGACCAGTATATGAGAAGGCCTCAGGGTGGGTCACACATGTGATGTGGCCTGGTAACATGGGCAGATGAGTTTGGAGAGGTGGTTCTGCTGGCCAATAGTACATATACATGATATTGTGTCACCGTTATAGAACATATGTGGTTAGTAATCGTCTACACAATCCTGGAACATGTCCAACAGCATGCATAGATATCCCCAATAACACATAATGTCAGATGTGCATCAACCACATGGCAAGCATACCACTGGCATATATGGAACCATAGTGGCCCTGACAATGGCATGCAGGTGAATAGTCTGTAACAGGCCAGCAATGATAGTTTCCAAACAGGGAACATGGCCACCAACACAGTGCACAAAGTGTGGTACAATGCAATATCTGCCCCACTGGTAGGTAAGATGTAGCCATACCTGTTGAATTGTGTGTGCAGTTTGTTGTGGCTGATATGGTGGGGGTGACAGTGATGTGTATTAAGAACTGTGGTAACCTGGCTACATGACTTGCTCACACCTGTGTCCATCTTTATATCTTTCAGGCAAGATGTCCCATGGAAGGCATCCAGCTTACTCAGCTGCTGAGAATGGCATTGTGGTAAACCACCTAATACAGTACTACCCTGTCTTGTTGGGCCAGGCCACCCATGATCAGCAGGAGTGGTCCGAACTGTGGAACAACCTAGTCCACAGGGTCAATGATGTCGGACTGCACAACTGCAGTTATGAGTAGGTCTGGCATAATTGTGCTGATCTGCTTCCCAATGCCCATTGGCATGCTGTTGCAGTCTGGGGAGATCACCTTGCAATGGGGTGGGGGTCATGCCATACATCCCCTCTGACAAGTGTGGAGTAGCTCCTAGCTAGCCTTGTGGCACCTGCCCATCTGCATAGCTACCAACTTCAGGACACCTTTGTGAAGGTGGGTGCTACCCACACACCGGCCAAGGAGCATGCAGGTAAGGCCACAGGGCACATCAGTGGACCACTGTTGTGTATACATCTGCATCTGTACAGGTAGATCATGCATATCTGACATGTCTTAGATATAGTTTGTTGCTGCATAGTAGTGATAAACAGATGTGCATATGTGGTAGTATTGTGGACATGTACTGTTGATGTATTGTAATGATGCACCAACCCTGTAGCAATGCAACAGGTGTGGCCACTGACTTTGCATTTCTCACCCTCTTATGTAGGTCCCTCCGGTATAACACCAAGACAGCAGCCTGTAGCTGGTGAGTATGGTTTATGTAGATGCTTGGCAATACACCGGACATGTAATGGCTCTGGTATATTCCATGCACACATCTAACACATCTACCCAGAATGCATGCTGTACATGTGCATGTATTGTTGCAGTTAAATGCACGGCATCACAGTGGTGACCATGATGGGGTATTGGAAAGGTATATGAGACACCTGCAAGATAACTAACATCATGTCATTGTGGAATGTGTCCATAAGGAGTAAGATAATGGTGGCAGACATGGCCTACAGTAGGGACATGTTTTGAGCAACACCCATATACAGTGCAACACCAGTGTATATACCTGTAGGACAATGGCAACTGTTGCAGAGATACACTATGGCATAACGTATTACTGTGGTCCACATTATTAGCTGGGACATGTGTTCAGTGTAAGGGACACTGCAAACTGACACACATGTGTAGGCCTTACTTGTCAAGGATCTGCAAAAAGACTAAAGATGGGGGGGGGGTGTCAGCATGACACACCAGTGCATTGCAGCAGGGATGCTAAGGATTCTAAGAATGGCTGTATCTGCACATAGTCAGGTTCAGGAACTGTGGCAGACGTAATCCTATCCCCATAGCAATAGTGACGGCAGTGTATGAAAACCAAGGGATGTGCACATGAAAAGACCTTGCAATCATGCAGATTAGGGAGACATGTGTAGGGCAGACTGAACATACATGGAAAATGCAGATGGCCCACACTAGTATACCCCTGCCAGGAGTAATGACTGCTGTAGCACATGTAACAATAGGTGCAACAAACCGTCCTGATAAGGGTATGAACACATATACCCACATAGAGTGTATGCATTGTGGTCAGCATCCACACACCTAACACATTCCGTAAACACTGTATGTGAACAGGACATATATCACATATTGGGCTCATGTACTGTTAATATATGCAGTGATGTGGTCCCATGGTAGATCAAGGAAGGGCACATCATATCAATAAGGGTGTGTACACTGCCCCATATCTATGCTCTGATGGTTGTCAGTGTAATAGTATTGGATTGGTCATATATGGTCCGCTGATGTTGAGAGTTGTAAATCAGACATCAGGCATTCACAAATGACATCTGTCCACATATCATTCCAGGTATGTGTTGCTGAAAACATATGGGATCTGAACATTAAAAGTGACATAACTGACACAGTACTACACATTCAGCAATGGGTTGTACACCTGTGAGGTGTGGTGCACAGTACATGGCAGGGTGCAGAACAGGTGCACAGCAATACTGTGTACATTGGTGCAGTGGTATCCATGGTAAGGGCATCACCTAGTGACACAGCACATGCATCACACACATGTATACTGTTGCTAGCATGGATTGACTATAGCTGCACTGCATGCTGTTGTGTACCATATGTTATGCATGTAGACAGATGGGTAATAACAGGACTGTGGGCACTATTATTGTGCAACCTCACCTGTATGTGTATGTGTGTGCATCCTGGTGGGTAGTTAGTTTGTCTGTAGGGTCACTCTGGTGAAGTGGAGGGAGGTTGATGCATGTAGGATGTGTGTGTGCATGTGTGTGTGTTTGTGTGGGTGGCCATGTATGCACATGTGTGATTGTGGGGTTGTTCATACAGCAGTACCTCTCTTTGGGATAGTGCAGTACATGGACATGGACTGCCACATTACACACCAGTAATACTTGTCATGTATGTAATCACAAGACAGCTGATAGCATAATAAGCTCTGTAGCATGAAACAGGCATATAGAGGGGAGGTAGACACCAAGTATACCCTTAATATCGCATTCAGCAGACAAGTGACTGACAACCCACGTATGCAGCACTACAGATGCATTGGGCATCTACTACTCAACACCAGAGAGTGTATCCATATATTACAGTTGTCACATGATAGGCTGATTGAGCAACATATCTGGCATGTACTGAGCAATACATACACATGACACTCCAGTGCATGATATTATGGAGTGAACATAGTAGCCCCCACATATAGGGGCCATGCTTATGATGCCCAGACATACACAGATTGAACACTGAATGACAGCAGTGAGGCCATGTAAAACCACCCCATACAGGTCAGGCAGGTAATGGAATAACAGGTCTTGTGTTGTGATCACTTGTCTAGGCATTTAGAGGACTGCTACATTAATGAGTGGCATCAATGAGTGTATGTTACCAAGTGTGATACAGGATGGGGAATGCATGGGAATGTACGTGTGACTGTCTGTAAAGTCATGGACAGGTAGGTATTAAGGTGGCGTGTGTGTGTGTGTGTGTGTGTGTGTGTGTGTGTGTGTGTGTGTGTGTGTGTATATGTACTGTTATGCAATGCTGTACAGGTCTTAAAGTGCGTTTATTGTTTTGCCCAACAGGTGGTGAGATGGGTCAGGGCCCCTCCTGCATGCAATCTGACATTGGTGTCCATACAGACACTGAAGATGATGATAGTACTTGTTGAGCCACAGGTGGTGTTGTCAGGGGCTGAAACAGCACCGTCATTTGACATCCCCCTTTTAGCCATCCAAACCATGCACATAATTTCAGTGCCTATCCATACCCCATCACCAGTGGCCATAGTGGAGGAACAGCTGGTGTTTGGTGGCAGTGTACAGGAAAGTGTGGTAGCCATGCCTACTGTGTCTGGTCGCAGCATGCAAACGCAGATGTCTGGCAGGGCACCACATAGGCAGATGTCCCAGGGTGCTCGTAGTAGAGCCACTGGTCATCATGCCCCTCGCAGATGCAACACAGCTGGTACCAGCAGATGCATGTTTCAGGCTGCCATGGCAGCACAGGCACATATGGAACATTACACAGACAGGGCCTGAGGCTGCAGAGGGCTGCTCTAACATCTGCAAGTGACAACTCCTGTGAACTGTCTGGTGCCATCCATATGTTAACTGAACTCATGGATAGATGGTTTGGTCAGATGATGGCCCTCATCGACCGTGGTCTGTCCATGCTTGTACATGTGGTGGGAGTGCGGCGACAGCCACGTGGACATAGGCCAGCAAAGCCTACAGCTGGCAGTCAACGTGGATGTGGTTGGACACCAAGGGGCTCCTGTAAGGGCAGTACCATCCCTGGCATTGTGGGGAGGGGTGCTGTCCACACCATAACACAGCAGGCCACAAGCACGCAGTCCTGGCCAGTCCCAGAAGGGACCTCAAACCAGCAGACATTTGTCATCATCAGGTTAGAGTAGCACATCGATGCCTATACCTGGACATGTCCATGGAACCCCAGGCAGGTACAGTCCATGTGTCTGTGGCCGGAGGCAGTGAACTGCACACCCTGCCAGGTATGGTCTGCAGCTATCCATAAACACCTTTGTAGGGCAGCCACATGGCAGAACTGTGTGCATGCATACCCACACACTATACAAGCACACCTACACATACCACATCTCCATGCCCAGTTCACCTCATTACATCCTTCACCCAACACACATGGTGTCAAATGCATGGCCCACCCTCGGCCTCTGGCAAGCCAACACACCCTGTGCATATGATGATACCTGTGCCACATTCCTGTCATCCATACCATCAAAGCAGGCACGGGCTAATATGGTTCTGATGCTCATGGTGACTGTACTACAGTGTACCACAGTACTGCAGTGTAACATGTAAGGAGTAAAGTGTAATGCATATATGTCAGGTAGTGTAGCCTTCCAGCAATGATGCATTATAGCTGTTAGTAACACTGGTTGATTGTGGTCTCTATAATGTTATCCATTTGTGTTGTAGGTGTACATGTGTCAGCATGAGGATGGTCTGCAGTCATACTTCACAAGGGGTATGGCACTGTGGTGACACCATGGCTGTGACATATCTGGGGTATAGTTGAACACATGTCACAGGTTTGTGTAACAGTTATTACTTGTGCCACATGAGCAGGTGACCTGCTGGGATGTGTATAATCTGCAACCTGATGTAGAATCATCCACATACACGCAAACTTTTACTTGGCAATACTGGGACTAGACCCATACCTAGGTATGTAGTGATACTGAAGTGTGTGGCTTTCATTACACACATCACACAACGTCTAGGGTGAGGTGTGTTCCAGATTACATGTTACATGCAGAATATCCCCAGACATGTACAATATGCTAATGGGGGATGTAATGGGTGTATATGGACAATTCATAGTGTGACATACCTTCATATATACATTAACAGACACATAACAGGCAGACACATGTCCGAGAGACCTCGGTCTATCACTGCTAACTAACTTGACCATGTGTCTAATGTGTTACAGGTAGGCTGCACACAGCACATGCATAACTGGCCTGGATTGTGGCATCAGTAACCTGTATGGTTGATGGTGACAGTGGTAACCATAACGTGGTACATGGGACATATACCGGGTGTACCTTGGTGTAATGACAGTGTACACAGCACCTACATCCCCCAGTGGATATTGTACTCCCAGAAACCCATGATGACACTCTGACATACCCACCATCACACATTGGCCACGACTGCGATACAACCCATTGTATATCCCAACAGTGGTACTACAGGGATATGCATCTAATGCACATGCTACACACATAGTAGGGTATTGCATTGTCATGCCTCACCTATGAACAGCTACCAGAATATCTGTACTACAGTGTGGCAATGGGTATTGTAATAGAATTATGTGGCCTCGGAATGCTGTACCCTACAGATATATGAACATGCACATATACACACACACTTGCCAGGACACAATGGGTATCCCATGCCTATTAACCCATTTATACAACACTGTTGTGCTGATGCTGCAAGGTTCATGTACCTGGTATGGAGAGGAGCTTAACAGGGTACATGTAATGCCCCATACAGCAGCAGCCACAACTGGCTATGGCAATGGATGTTGCGGTGGTTGTGAAGGCCCTCATGAAATTCCCAAGTAGAGGTTTGCTAACACACATACACTGCAATACTCAGTCAAGCACATATACACATGTGTCAGTACTGGGGTGCATTGTTGCAGGTGGTTCTAGCTGTGTACCTAGCTATTGTCCAAGGGGAGATGGGTTGTGTAGGGGTTGTGTGTACAGTGGTATCCTGCCACCTGCCTGCGGCAGCAGGCAATCTATTGACAGACACTACTGTGGGGACCCTCAAGGTGAGAGTGACATGCATCAGCCAATCCTCCAGGTGCCTCCTCCACATGGCCACTAAGGTGATCAAGTTGACATGTATGCAACATGCATTATAACACATGCTTAGTGTCTATGATGGAGACCTGTACCGAAGCATGTTCTGTTTACTGTGGTAGTGTACTGGAGGATCCCGTGGCATGTGATGCGTACAGGGTGTTATCCCTTATATGTGCCATTTCTTACACAGCTGGGCAGACATGTCAGTGTGATTCAAGCTTAGGTTGCCTGTACATACCCCAGCTGGATACCTGCCATATGCACATCTGTACAGGGATTGACAGTCATCAGCTTGGCAAGTAGCTATGCAGTTGGAAGAATGTGTTGACAGATAGAAATTTGACAACAATATGTATGCCATAACGACATGTCAGAAGCTCTCACTAACATATGCTGTACAGACGGTAGTCCATAGTTAAATTCCACAAGTTGGATCATTACCCAGTAGGGGTTATATACTGTGATACAGCACACACCCCAGGGATACAATAGGGAGGTCTCAGAGTCCAGCTATGCCTGCAGGTGTGCCTGTTGTTAGTACTGCATTTAGCACTCTACTCTTGCCTGGGTAAGCACTGTCAACAGTAGTACTGCCATGATAAACTACATGGCAGAGTGACAGCACGTACCCTGGGCTACTACCCCTGTATGTAACACATTCACATGGATAGCAGTGCTCTACAGGCCTCATATATGTCTGTGTCCCACACATGACACTTAGACCCCTTGCTACTGAAATGACAGCACATAGGTGCATGTATTGTACATGGCATTACATACACTTATTACAGATGTCATTACCCTGCTATGTTATCAGACTGGGTGAAGTGAACTGGTTACCAGGGCTAAGCCATGCTTAGCAGGTATCAACATTGCTGCAATATAACAGCTAAGCTGATTTCTGCACTGATAAGCGAAGTCTACACTGTGTAAGTGCCCATACATTTACCCGTAGCTTAGCTTAGCACCGCTTAGCTTCAGGCAATCCTGTCCAAACCTGCTTAAAGCTGCTCAAAACTGCCTTAACCACTCTGTATCTAATAGCCCTTGTTCTACCAAGCAATAAAATAGACAGCCCATGCAGGTCTTGAATGGAGGACCCTGTACACTATAGTCGCAACACTTAACCACTACACCATGACCACTGTGAAGACAGTTGTTGTTTTTCTAATATATCTGTCAATACACATATTGATTAGTATTGAACAATTGCCTTTACTTCCACAATCATGTAGTACTTGTTATTAATATGACTGTTGCATCACATATCTTGTTTTATTGTAATGCACACATTGCAGATACATACTGTGAGATACATCTGGGAGGGTATACATAACTGTGAGGTTTACACATCACAGGAATATGGATATATACATATAATAGGTTGATATGTGTCTACATGTACATACACATGTATATTCATACATATGTCTATTTACACATCTGTATAGTGCAACATATATATGGCCATGTGTACATCTCTTCATATGCACATATATATATATATATATATATATATATATATATATATATATATATATATAGATAGATAGACATATGCATATATATATATATATATATATATATATATATATATATATATATATATATAGCTATATATCTATGCACATTTTTGTGTACAGATATGCCTATTTATGTAGATATCTATAACTATAACTTCACAGACATTTTGTGTGTGGGAGCTCTCATCACATCAGCTTTTAACATGTGCAGCATTGGCTATTGACAGACATCCTAAGGACATCATAGTACACTACCACTCCTAGCACAGTTGTGATCCTCTGGGCAACAGCAAAGATATGGCCAATACATTTGGACAGTCTGACACACTCTGGTCAGTCCAGAGGTATACACAGAACCCCTTAGTGCAAGACATGTAGACCAAGCCTGACAATGTGGATGTTAACAGCCATGTAGATGGGTATATCACTTAAATAATGGTGTACATTTCCCCCCATAGGTTTGCATTCACATAACCCTGTCTGTCTTGACACATAATAACCACTGGAACAGAAGTGCCATGGCTACATACTACCCACTAGTATCTGGTGTTTGGCAAACAGCGTCCCACTGCTTTGTCTGACATACATGGCTGTTATGGTGGCCTGGCAGGAGTACATCTGGCAAGTATTTGGAAATAACATCACACTGGTTAAGTACACTAAGCTGCTAGGCATGTAACAAAGCACTGTTCAGGCTACAGGCAGACTGCCACATCACTGGTCTACATTTCTCATGGGGGAATACATATGTACCTGCATATATAGCAGGCTCTACAGTCATGTCACAGTACAGAGTAACAGACACCTGTGTGAAAGTGCATAACCACAACCAATGTGAACACAGCCACAGCCACATATGATAAGCTAGTGTAATACTACAGTATATGGACTATCTGATCAACACCATCCTCATATGTGCCACTCACACACACTAACCCTAAATATACTGGGCCACTACACAGTGTGTTCTGATGCCTGTCTGTGGTATGGGACAAGTGTGTGTTTGAACCTACAAACATGTAAGCCAATAGGGTAACATACAGTGGAGCAGCATGTATCATCAGATAGGATAAGACCAAGAACTGTCCGATAGAACGGGACCAAGTACAATTACATCTACCACAGTCTGTACACAGGCCAAGGTACATATTCACAATACACACACTGTCAACAATCACCATAAGTATGCAGACCTCAGTACTGTACACAAAACCACAGACTGTCCAGGTTATGTCTTCAGATATAACCCCTACTATACGTAACATGTGTAGCAGCCTGATATCTCACTGGCTTATTACATATGATGTCATTACATTATGGTGTACAGAACATATGTACCTCTTACTGCATGACATATGTAGAAAAGGTTGACAGAGTTATGGCTGGAGGCACAAAGACAGGACCAATATTGACATGTTGCTGTGGTAACCTCATACATTTACTGTTGTAACAGGGTTTGTTGTGACATATGTCCTATGAGGGATATGAAGTCAGTAACTCTAATGGCTGTCACAATGTACTGACTGCAATCCTCACACTATGCTTCTGCAGTTCACAGATAGGTGCTCTGTGACTAACACAAGAAACAAAAGGCACCACACACTGCCCAGTCTGAAGATGACCCTACAGATAGGGGTTTCCTCAGAAACATAACACTGTCATGACTGGTATTAAAACATGTAGACCAGCAATATCCACACACACACCCTGTTAAACCAACATTACTCCAAATGCAGAATAGAAACACTTACATTCTGTAGTCATGTCAGGCACATCCCCCTCCTGTGTGTTGGCCTGTTTTCATGTGTAATTTGTTAGAACTAAATCCCCAAGCCATCTGTGATGCAGTTTGCCAAACACCAGATCTAGATCCTGCTCACAGTGAATGAAAAGCCCAACACCAACATGATGTTCCTAGATATTGGAGTGTGTTTCCATGCAATTGGCTATGGGAATGTTACCACAGTTGTTCCACATGCAATCAGCTAGAGGAGGACTGCAATTCATGCAGAGGCCATCAGCTGATCCTGCGCATCAATTACAAAAGACATGCTGCTGCCTAAGCAAAGCAGCTGTAGTTCTTCACATCCACCAGAGGGGAGTGAGAGAGGCAGACAGAGGCAAAGATAAGTCAGGGAGGGGGTGGGAGAGTAAAACCTATGCATGTTTGTGTCACACACCTACCAGTACAGGGTTTCAAACCCTTGACTGACTATGTATTGCTATCACATGTCTATGCAGTTATTGGATGCACCACATAGCTTATATGTTGAGGAGCTCTCCAAATGTATATGTGATGGTGAGTGACATCTGCAACAGTGATATGGTAGCGAGGGTCTATATTAGATCGCTGACCGCTTAAAGAAGTGAACGGTGATTAATCGACCCTATGTAAGCAAAAGCTTACAATCTCAAACTGTCAGATACACATACACACAACACAAGCACACCAAACAAACAGCAATCCACACACATACACCTAAAATCTTACAACTAACCCTACACTAAACTATACACACACCACTAACTATCCACTTACCTTAACCCAAACCCTAACCCTAAGGTCCGTCACTATCGCACACTCACCTCACTGCTCCCTAACCCTAACTCACCTAACCCGCCCTAACCCTCACATCCACACAATTGCACACTTGCGTGAACCCGACCCGTAACTTTCCACCACAGTGCTGAAAATGCTGAAGCAACAGAAACAGACAACCAAAATCTTTCCCTAGGAAAGAATTCGGGTTTCTGCTGCTTTGATATTTTAAGCTTTCGCTCTGTAGGGTTCGATATTAGAACATTAGAAGGTTTTAAACCTTGATGTTCTAATATAGACCTGGTAGCGATACTGTAGGTGTAGTACATGTGCTTGTCCACATGAACAGGTGTCAGCGTCAACACAGCCACACTCTCTCAGGGACTTGCACACATTGACACACTTGGCAGGGTCAGGAATACACTTCCTTACTAGTTAGTTTGCCACAATACAGTACTGTGCAGGTATCACATGCACCACAGGGGTTATCTGAAGGTTATATAGGCAAAGGGTATGTGGAGGTGTCTGACATCAGACAGCATGCTTCAGTATGCCAATGGGGGTTGTAGTGACTGTGAGTGTGGTCAAAAGCATCATACACTGCACACACAGACAGAGGGTGCCAGTACTGACACGCATGCATGGATTGCTTCATGGGTGCATAGTGGTTGACTGTGCCAGAAAGCTATACAAGGCTAGGTGAAGGGTATACCATGGCATCAGGTCACATGATAATGGTCTGCAGTGTGGCTCAGGGGTGTAGTGTCTGGATTGGCCCACACAGGTGGGTATTGTAGTCACTATCCACTCATCTGTGTAACTATTGTGTGTGGCCATTGCTGTTCAATGCTTGCCATGTATGTGTTCTTTAGTCCATGACATGGATGCTGTCTGGGATGTGCACACATCCCACATGCATGTACAATGACATGTGGAAATGTACCTGGGCTGTCTGGCCCATATTGTGTACACAAATTGCTATAATCGGATGTGCCTGTCCTGGTCTCATGTGCTGGGAACAGGTAATGGTCAGCAGGTTGACCCTGCACCTACATTGATAGCATAATACATGTATTCCCTGGTGTCAGTGGAATCTGTCCATACAGGGCATGTGTATAAGGCATGGTATGTCCTTTGTGAGTCACATTTGATGGCACCACAGGTGTTGCAGGCATCCTGTGGGGAGCATAGTGAAGGCACACTGTCTGCATGTACGTGTGTATTTTACTGATGGACAGGGTGCCATGCCCTCTGTCATCCACTGCAATCACACCATGGTTACTATCTGTGGGCAATATGCAGGGTACTACCAACATAGTAATTGTTTCCTAGGCAAGTGTGTTTGTGTATGAGACATGGTTTGAGAGTGTTCTCTGTGTAATACAATGGTTGCTAACTTTGTTCAACAGGTCTTGATGTCACATGCAGAGGTATGGATTGCCACCCCAGACTCTCTAATATTTCACATCTGATATCCTTGTAAGGTGAAAATTGTGACATATAATAGGGTCACCATATAAGAAATTTGCAAAACCCACTCTACAATGAGTCCAGTTGTTACACACTCACAGCCACCTCCACACGGGATACGAATGACAAACACAGATACACTCCTGCCATGTCTGGGATCAGAACTCCTACCTAACTCGTTTATCACACTACAGCATTATGCAGTTATAGGATGCGCCATGGAGATTACTGGAGTACTCCTTCCCCAAAGGTGTATTTCACAGTGAATGACATCAGCAGGCTTGCCAAAGTAGGGCATTTGAATTGTAATGAGTGTGACTAGCCTAAAAAGCATTACACCCCACACAGACATAGAAACACACACACAAACATCCACACTTGCCAGGTGTGGGAATAGAACCACTACCAAAGTACTATATCACACTACAGCATTATGCTGTAATAGGATGTACCACAGAGATTACTGGGCTACACCTTTCCCAAAAGTGTATTTCACAGTGAATGACATCAGCAGCCTTGCCAAAGAAGGGCATTTGAATTGTAGTGAGTGTGACTAGCCTAAAAAGCATTGCTCCCTACACAGAGACACACACACACACACACACACACACACACACACACACACACACACACACACACACACACACACACACACACACACACACACACACACACACACACACACTCACACACACACACACACACAAACACACCTGCCATGTCTCGGATTAGAACCCCTACCTAACTAGTTTACCATGCTACAGCATTACACAGTTATAGGATGCATCATGGAGATTACTGGGCTTCACTTTTCCCAAAGGTGTTTTTCACAGTGACTGACATCAGCAGGCTTGCCAAAGTAGGGCATTTGATTTGTAGTGAGTGTGGCTAGCCTAAAAAGCATTGCTTCCTACACAGACAGAGGCACACGCACACACCCACAGTTACCATGTGTGGGATTAGAACTCCTACCTAACTAGTGTACCGCACTACAGCATTACACAGTTATAAGAAGCCCCACAGAAATTACTGTGCATACACTTTTCCCAAAGGTGTATTTCACAGTGAATGACATCATCAAGCATGCCAAAGTAGGGCATTTGAACTGCAGTGAGTGTGACTAGCCTAAAAAGCATTGTTCCCTACACAAAGTAACACACACCCAAACATCTATACTTGCCATGTGTGGGAATAGAACCCCTAACAAAGTACAATATCACACTACAGCATTACGCTATTATAGGACACACCACAGAGATTATTGGGCTTCTTCTTTCCTGAAGGTGTATTTCACAGTGAATGACATCAGCAGGCTTGCCAAAGTAGGGCATTTAAATTGTGGTGAGTATGACTAGCCTAAAAAGCATTGCTCCCTACACAGACAGAGTCACACAAACACACAGTTGCCATGTCTGGGATTAGAACTCCTACCTAACTTGTTTATCACACTACAGCATTACAGAGTTATAGGATAAACCATGGAGATTATTGGGCTACACTTTTCCTAAAGGTGTATTTCACAGTGAATGACATCAGCAGCCTTGCCTAAGTAGGGCATTTAAATTGTGGTGAGTGTGACTAGCCTAAAAAGCATTGCTCCTTACACAGACAAAGACACACTAACACACACACACACACACACACACACACACACACACACACACACACACACACACACACACACACACACACACACACACACACACACACACACACAGTTGCCATGTCTGGGATTAGAGCACCTACCAAACTAGTGTATCACACTACAGCATTGCGCAGTTATAGGACATACCACAGAGATTACTGGGATACACTTTTCCCAAAGGTGTATTTCACATTGGATGACATCAGCAGGCTTGTCACAGTAGGGCTATGGGGAGGGCAGTGTGTGTGCATGGGCCATAAACCATTAATCAAGAGGTTGATACACCACATCCAGGCACACTCAGGGTTATATTCCGCAGGTATGTATATACAGCTGCTAGATGACTACTGCCTTGTACAGTCATGTTGGATGGCTAGCATTTGCACCACATAGTCTGTAATGCTGATGGATACCAGTGGCTAATTTCTACAGTGAGTGACATTTACCCATGTGGCTGTAGCCATTTGGCTGTGTGCTAGGTGGGACAGGCCTCATGATGGATGGCTCTTTGTCACAGTCATTCTCTTCCACACATCTATGTATGTCTACTTTTGGCATATTATAGTGTGTTGTTCTTGGATATATGTCTGTATTCCTATCCAATGTGTGTGCAAAGCATGACTGGTGCATACTTAGGAGTGTATGCACTAACATCTGCAACTGTCAGATTTGTATGGTCCACTGTTGTTTGCAGACATGGGCTTAATTTGTCTAAGTGTGTGAGCATGCCCAGTATGCCCTTCTGTATTGAATGTGTGGATCCATTCCAGGTAGTTTATACTCCAGTGCAGACCTTTGTGTTGTACACCTACAGGTAGCAAACTGTTTCTGCAGGGTATCTGTAGATCATTTGGCAATATGGGGTCAAACAGTGCAAGGGATAGTGTGTACTGTAGGTGATTGTGTCTGTGCTGCTTCTGCTACATGGTACTGGCGTTAGCAGAGATATTCAGACATGTGTACTGTTATACACTGTGATGTTTTATGTCCTCAAGTACTGTCAGGTGGACATTCTTGTTCACAGTGATGTCCTGGGGAACAAGGGTAAATGCAGCTGTGTCTGGTATTGTGGGAAAACACCTACATATTCATGAAAGGTTATGCCATTCTGGAGGGGGAGCTGCAGAGACTTACTGCTACATCTGTGTATTTAGTTCAGCACCTTGGTACAGTGCTGGCAGAGGATCCCATACTTGTACATCCATCAACATGACAGTATGGCCTTATCTTTCTCTGGGAATACCTCACAGCTGTACAGATTCACAAAGGTTACCCAGAGGCAGGGGTCATAATTCAGGACATTACCCCTATTGTGGTGCATGGGCAGGATTGTAGCCACCCATTTATGTGTTTGCCACCAGGGATAGTGTGTGCACACAGCTGTGTATCGGACTTTGCACATTACATGCTGTCCATGCTCCAACCGCCCCTCTATTATTTTATCATCTTCCATACATTATGCATGCATTCATAGGTTCATAGGTAGGTACTAGGCTATCGGCCCCAGGGCCTATACAAGCCCAGCCAAAAAGGTACCCTAGCTTTTGCCACCCAAAAAAATTATTTTCCTGTGCCACTGTCGAGCAGAGCCACAGAGGTGATCCCAGGGGTGAATTTCCTATTTCCCATCCAATCATCAAGATTTTTCTTAAAGAGTGCTAATAAGGAGCTTTGTTTGATATAGATAGGTTAGGTAGTTTATTCCACAGTATGGGAAGTCACTGGGACAGGAATCTATCCCTCTGGCATGTTCTGTTTATTGTGGTGACAAGGTTTATGTCCCTAGAGCGTGTAGCTCGGAAGGATTGGGGTTTCTTTAAGTGGAGCATGTCCAACAGCTCTGGGTTTGACATAGCTTTGTATGTTAGACAGAGATCACCTCTGAATATGCGATATGCGACAGAGTAAAGCTGAAGTTTTTAGAGATGGTCTGCGTAGGGCATCTGAGGCCAGTAATCCTCTTAGTGAGGTATTTCTGCAGCCTTTCCAGTTGTTGTAGATGTCTTGTGAGGTACATATCAAAAGGGGCATTGTACTCTATAATGGGTCTAATGAGTGATGAGTAGAGGGGAACAATGACCTCTTTTTTCTGGATGAGAAACCTTTTGTGATGAGGTGTGCCACATAGAAGGATTTCCTGCCTACTGTGGCAATGTGATTATCAAAGGAGAGACTACTGTCCACCTGTGTCCCAAGGTCTCTTATCACACTTTTGGTGTTAAGTATACTACCGCCTATGTTGTAGTTCATTGGTACAGAGTTTTTACCAAAGGGGATGACAATGCACTTTTTGGCATTGAGCTTGAGGCCATGGCTTTGACACCGGGCATCTGTCTCAGTGAGGCACTTTTGCAGGATGTCCACATCGTTAGGAGTTTCGATTATGGCTCCTAGTTTGCAGTCATCTGCGAGCTTAGTTAGCCAACGACCTTCTGTGTTAGCCTGTACTTCAGAGAAGTAGATACCAAAAAGGAGAGGACCCAGAACTGAACCCTGTGGTACTCCACTTGTCACTGGTCTGAAGTCGGATTTGAAGTCTGCTACTTTCACAGTGTGGGTTCTGTCAGTGAGCCAGTTTGCAACCCATCTTGTGACATAGGGATTTATACCTAGTTTAGTGAGTTTATCTATAATTCCTAAGGTTATGACCTCATCACAGCTGTGTTTTTTTTTGTTGGTCCACAGTTCATGCAGTGGGACATGGTGGACATGTTACTGTGGTTTGTCCACATGGCTTTGCTTAAGGCATATGTGGGGTGTGTTATGTTGTTATTTGGGTGTCCTTGACATAACATGCATTAGCAGTACGTGTGAGACACAGGCATTTGGCAGAGGCCTGTAAGCCATTTGGTGGAGATGCAGGCCAGCTGTGGCAAGCCATTGCATTCTGTCAGTCCTACAGTTTCAGACCACCATACAGTATCTTCTCCTGGGGTAACAGGGTAGGTGTGCTAGGTGTTCATGCCAATACATTCTATCAGGATTGATCAGGTGGTGTGGATGCTGACAAGGTGCTACCTACAACTAGGGACACACCTGCATGGGACACCTGCACTGCATGCTGCATTCTTTCACTATTGCTATATACAGGTGGGGGTCATATTGTACCCATTCCCAACAGCAGATATATGACCAGAGAGGTACCTGTGGTTGGTGTTTGGGTGAGCTGGGTGCATATGTGCTATGGACACTACTTGCATCTGACACAGATATGCATGGGGCATTCCAGTTATATTGGCATGTGCAGGTACATCAGCTCTTTCCCAGTACATCAGTTCTATCACCTTTGTGATCTGCAAGTGTTTGGGCAGATGACACCAGTATTCCCTACTACAGGCCTAGATAATGTGATGCATACCTGTATGCACAATTCGATGGGTGTGCCCATTTCACAGTTACACATTATATACTGCATGTCTGGGGTACTTTCCCCTATGTACTGCTTGTATATCTAGCCCAACAGCCATGCCATGTCAATCTTTCAGATGATGACACATATTACCACCATACATTTACAATGGCTTACTGCTAGCATGTGTTATACTGGTAGGAATTGTCTTTGACACTGCAGTTGTGAGGACTCAGCCCTGTCATCAGCAGTAGTGGGCAATGGCCACCAGGTCATACCTCAACATGCATACATACTGACCACTCTCACACAATATAAAACACACACCAACCTAACACACACATACCTGCTACTCATGCATGAATCGTGCCATCCCAAATAGAACCAAGATGCTCTCCTCCCAAAAAAGGAATCTAATCTGATGATCCCTTGACATAAACTTTACAACAAAAGGAAGAAACTGATGCAGAAAAGAGGAAAATCCCGCGATGCAAAAAATTATTTTACCAGCCTCAGTAAGAAGCTGAGATCCCTCGTAAAATCCTCCAAAGCTAGTTACGAAAATAAAATAGCCAAAGATTCCAAAGACAACCGCAAGGCATTCTATAACTATGTCAAGAATCTAAATGGCAATGCTCAGATCTGCTCTGAGCTACAACAGAATGGCATTAAATATACTGATCCCAAGGATATTGCCAATATCCTGACAGATCAATTAAGTGACAACTTCACCCCCCCTCACCCCCTAAACAGCCCATCTCAATACCGGAAGATTTCCAAATTCCGGTAATAACAGCCACACAGGTAAAAAAAAAATTCACTCTCCAAAGCTAAGAATACAACATCCATGGGACCAGATGACATCCCGGGCTGTGCACTACATGAACTACAAAATGAACTGGCACCTCACCTAAATGTCATGTTTAATCATACCCTAACCTCAGGCTTTGTGCCCACTGAGTGGTGCACAGCTACAGTTATCCCACTCCACAAGGGGGGATCCACCTTGGATCCTGGGAACTACGGCCCCATCAGTCTGACGAGCCTGATCTGCAAGGCCATGGAACGTATTATCATGGAACTTATAAACAAAGATACTGGCAACCTTTAAACACTGTACCTCGCCCAGTTTGGGTTCATGAAGGGCCGACCTTGCCTCCTGAACCTGATTGACTTCTTTGAATCAGTCTCCGTGGATGAGGGTAAGGCATTCCACACAGCCTATCTGGACCTCGCCAAGGCCTTTGACACCATCCCCCACTCTTGAATCATAGATAAACTTACTAAGCTGGGCATTAATCTCTACATCACTCGATGGGTTGCCATCTGGCTTACTGACAGAACCCACACTGTAAAAGTAGCTGACTCCAAATCCAGCTCCAGACAAGTGGAGTACCTCAGGGTTTAGTCCTGGGACTACTCTTGTTTGGCATCTACTTTTCTGAAGTACAGGCCAACACTAAGGGACTCTGGCTAACAAAGTTCGCAGATGACTGCAAACTGGGAGCCATTATTAAATCCCCAAATGATGTGGATACTCTACACAAGGGCCTTACAGAAACAGATGATTTGTGCCAGAGCCATGGACTCAAGCTCAGTGCCAAGCAATGTATAGTTATCCCCTTTGGGAGAAAACATGTACCCGTGAATTACCACATAGGTGGCAGTACACAACACCAAAAGTGTGATGAGATACTTAGGACCACAGGTGGACAGTGGTCTCACCTTCAATAACCACATCGCCACAACAGTCAGGAAATACTTCTAGGTGACACACCTTATCACAAAGGGCTTTTCATCCAGAAAAAAGGAGGTCATTGCCCACTGTACTCATCCCTCATTAGACCCATTATAGAATACAACTCCCCATTTGGTATGTACCTCTCAAGACATCTGCAAAAACTGGAAAGGCTGCAGGAATACCTCACTAAAAGAATCACAGGCCTAAAGCAGATGCAGTATGCTGACCGCCTTAAAAAACTCCAGCTCTATTCTGTCACATATCGTCTACTCCGAGGCAATCTCTGCTTAACATACGAGGCCATGTTAAACCCAGAGCTGTTGGACATGCTACACTTAAAAAAAATTTACTACCCCTCAGAGCCACACACTTCAGGGATCTAACTAAACCTTGTCATCACAATAAACAAAACATGCTGGGGGGATAGGTTCCTGACCCAGAGACTCCCCAGAGTCTGGAATTGACTGCCCATACATGTCAAGCGGAGCACCTCCTTGGCCCTCTTCAAAAGGAACTGTGATGATTCGATGGGAGAAAGGAAATTCACCCCGGGGATCACGTCAGTCGCCCTGCTAGACAGGGGTCCAGGGAAGTAAATAGTGTGGGAAGAAATAGCCAGGGAGTTGTTATGGCTAGGCTTGCATAGGCCCTAGGGCTGATAGCCTAGTACCAACCTATGAACCTATGAACCTATGCATATTGTACAAATGCTACAATCTATCCTGCTACCTTGGCCACCTCTGGGCATGTGTGCTCTACTGGTATTATACCTACACATACATGTTACTACATTTCTACATAGGATTGGGGGGGGCACACCTGACTGTTACTACATGTCTACATAGAATATGCTGGGGCACACCAGACTATTTCTACATTCCTACACAGGATTGGGGGGGGGCACACCTGAATGTTACTACATGTCTACATAGGATATGGTGGGGGCACACCTGACTGTTACTACATGTCTACATAGGATTGGGTGGGCATACCTGACTGTTACTACATGTCTACATAGGATTTGGGGGCACACCTGACTGCTACTACATGTCTACATAGGATTGGGGTGGGCACACCTGACTTACTACATGTCTGCATCATATATGGGGGGGCACACATGACTCTTTCTACATTGCTACACAGGATTAGGGGGCCACAACTGACTGTTACTACATTTCAACATAGGATTGGGGGGGCACAACTTACTGCTACTACATGTCTACTTAGGTTATGGGGGGCACACCTGACGGTTTCTACATTGCTACACAGGATTGGAGGGGCACACCTGACACTAGTACACATTTGCTATGACTGTACTGGTATGTCAGGTACTCCATTTTATTTTGTTTTCTAACCTATCATGCTGTCTAGAGGCATATCAGTGTACTATAGGTCATACGCCTGATTGACCTACATATTAGTTTCTCACTTTCTACAATTCAGAACTGACATCCCACTGCCTGACCTGATGTAGTCTGTCTGTGTAGGCCTGGGGGGAGGTTACCCATAGGCATCATTCAGAGGCCTTAGCACAGCCTTTGTTTGTGTTTGTCTACACCTGTCCTGCTGGCTGTGACTGTTGCTGGGTATGTGAACCTCCCTGACTGGCATGTGTGTGTCATATGGACACATATGTGGCCCAGCACACTTCCTGCAGTGGGTTTGGTCACCATGTGTATTACTGGCTACTGTGGTGACACCATTATTTGTTACAGATCTCATGCTGCCACTGTAGGTGTCTACTACCTGCTGGCATCCCATTTAGCCACCCATTCCCTTGCATGCTCACATACCATATATACAGGTAACAACACATACTACTACATTCGGCAATTGGTAAGTTGAGTGACTTACCTTATGGGTGTGCCAGTATTGAGGGTAGTGCTGGTGGGCTGCCTATGTCGGATGCAAATAGTACACTCCCTACACATGGTTGAGCACAGGTAGTGTCATGTTTGGCATCCCTTTTACTGTATGTGTGAGTCAGAGAGAGGTGTCATTCCCTGGGTCCCTCCTGTGTCAGTGTATGTGCTATGCGTTGCCTCTTTGCCAAGGGCAGGGCATACTGGGCATGCCTCCTTCTGTCTACTGGGGCAGGTCCAGGTTGTTCCTCCTCTGAGTTACTCTGTGCCTGTGCAGGCCTTGGCAATGGTGGGGGGCTGTGTGGCCCTGCCCTGTGCTGTTCCTGCTGCAGCTGTTTCTGCAGGATCATATTGTGTAGCATGGCACATGCAATGACAATTTGAGTACATGTAGCTGGTGAGTACTGCAAGACTTCACTGGATTTGTCCAGGCATCAGAATTGTGGCTTGAGCATCCCAAACATATGCTCTATTATAATTCTGGTCTGTTCGTGTGCCTCATTATGGAGTTCTTGTTTGGGTGTGTGTGCATTTCTGATGGGTGTCATCAGCCATGTCTCCAGTGCGTAATCAGCGTCCCCCACTAGGTGACCGTAAGGGATGTCCTCATTGGCAAATCTGTGGTACAGCTGTGTCATATGCCAGATGTGGGAATCATGATAGTTTCCAGGGCAGCCAGCATACACATTCATTATTATGCCCTGGGCATCACACATGACCCGGCAGTTGATGGAGGGGGAGCCCTTGCTGTTGATGTAGACCCTATCCCGCTCACCAGGTGGTGCATTTAAATGTATGTGCGTGCAGTCCATAGTACCCACTACCTCAGGGTATTCTGCTATTTGGTGAAAGAGATGCATATTGCTGGCCAACGCCTCACGGGTGTTGGGCAAATATGCGTGCTCACCGGCATGTGCTAACATGTCCTCCAGGAACTGGTGGAGTACCCTGGATGTTGATGTCTGTGAGATCCCCATGTTATCCCCAGTTGGCCTTTGGAAGGTACCTGTAGGTAGTATTCTTAGGCCTACACCTACCTTGGTATCCACTGGGATGGGTTCCCCTCTGTTAGTTCTGTGTGTGAGGCATGGCCAGCACAGCTCAACAATTTGCTGTAGGAGGTCCCTGTCCACCCTATAATGCTCCACTATCTCCACGTCAAGTAGACCCTGGTAGGTTACCCTGGGTCTGTACACTCCTCTCTGTCTCCTCACTGTGGGTTGGTCGACAGCATCCTCACCCTCACCACCCTCAGCCTCTTCCTCATGTTGTTGTATGATAGCTATTGCAGCCCCTATCATTTTGTTGTTTTTGTTTGTTAAAAGTTCCCTGCTTGTATACACTGGTGGTGTAGAGTATGTGGGAAAAACAGAGGAATGGTGTTTGCATAGTTTAATGTAGTGTTTTGGGCTGGGCTGGTCTGCTGCCTGTGTAATTGGCTGATTCTGATACATTTCACCTGCCAGCTATGCTAGTTTTCCTAGATTACCTTCCTACTGCTGTTTTCCCTTACAATTGCCTTCCTGTTTAAGCCCAGGGGTGTGCTGCACAAACACAGTGCTCAAATGTGCAAAGAGCTAATATTTTCTGATTTACTTTTTTTTTCCTTTAAAACCCAGTGCACATCGTGCACACCCACTTAGGCAATGTAAAGAGTGCTAGGCAGCCTCAGACACCCCCCCCCCTTTCTTAGCTCTGCTAAGCTAAGGGCAAACCCAAGCCACAAGGCTCCAATCTACTTACAGTATGCCTGACACCCCACTATGATGTCATCTAATTCCTAGGCTTGCACCAAGCTATTCCTGCTCTTACACTGTTGGGTGCTGACTAGCATGCAGGGGAAATCTGGGATTCAATATCATTCCCCTTATTTGCATAGGATTGCTTGCTGATGCCTAGTTATAGGTCCCACACTGAGCCTTAACAACCACTATTCACTGGCCATGTTGTCTTCTGCCTGCCATTAAGTATAATGGCAAAATAGTGATTTTGGTTAGAATGCTTATTTTAGTTTTTTTTTCTTATTTTTTGCCCGATCCTGTTTGTGCGCTATTGCCCTATGATTAAACAGCCGAGATTGGCTAAAAAAAAATAAAAGTTGATTTTTTTTATTTTTGCAACTGTTTTCCATGCCAGTGGCCTTATACGTGGCCATTGGCATGCTTTCTACATAATACTCACCCTTTATTTAGAGCTGTCATGGCTCTGTTTTGTAGTTTGCAGAAATGTACTCAGTTACTGGTGGAGTACATTTCTGCAGATTACACTAGTCCTGCACAGCCATCTTCCAGCTTCTGGGATCACAAATTCACCTCATTTGCATGGATTTCTCCTGCAAGTGGGGTAATTTGCATACAGGGGCTGAATCCGTGCAGGACTTGTGCAGGAGCGCTCATGCACGTTCCTACAGCTTATTCCCGGATGGCACGGCAGACATATTGCCTGCTGGAGATCCTGCACTAGTCCTGCACACTATGCAGGGCTTGCTGAATCCAGGGTTTAGTCTTTTTGGTTGTTTGGTAAATGAATCTACAAGACAACATACACATATAAAGAAGGGGACCACTTAGATACATCAGTTGTTCAACTTGAATTATTATTCCAAAATTAAGACAGTAGCCTCTCACTGCAGTAACTTCAAAGAACCATTACTTATACCACACACAATAGTTCGCAGTGGAGAACCAAATGTGGGAATGAGACTGGAATCGAGTATCTAATACACTGAAACAATTTATTAGCGCTTAACACTGACAGTACGTTTTCGAACACCTTCTTCAGAACCAAAAAACTGTGTATGTTGTATTTACAGTTTTTTGGTTCTGAAGAAGGTGTTCGAAAAGTACTGTCAGTGTTAAGCGTTAATAAATTCTTTCAGTGTATTAGATACTCGATTCCGGTCTCATTCCCTCATTTGGTTCTCCACTGTGAACTATTGTGTGTGGTTACAACCATTACTTATATCCAAACACAACCTTGCTTTCAGTGTCACTCAGAATTACTAGATATAGCTTTCACCACTCCATCTAACAAGGGTAGAAACTCAAGCATAGGGAGACTCAGCTGCCCACTGTTACCATGCAAGACTTAAACTTGTCACAGTGTGTCTCCCTTTCTTTTTAGAGTTATTCAGAGATCTTTTTTTTTTTTTATACTTCCTCAGATTTCCCTTTGAATGGGTTGAGAGATTACGGTAAACATATGCTGGAAAATAACAACATGAGGTGAATTATTTCTCTAATCTCACTCATCTAGCGCGTGTCATCCTTGGTCTTATCTGCCTGTAGTATAATATTAAGTATAAAAGATGCCCACTACAAAAGAAGTTATAAGCCATGCAGGAAAATAAAACATGAGTTTCTGTATTTTGGATGGAACTACTTTCTAGCAACAAGCTTGTGAAAAACTGAAAGCAGGCTTGTATGTAAGGAAGATATGACTAGCCTGGAAAGATTATTAAATAAGCTATATGATAAAGATTATTTTGTAAGTTTGCTGGTTTGCTGTGAAAATATGGATTGATGGGGTCTGCATTAGTTACATGGCTGAATGTGAAAAACGTATAGAGCATATAGGAAAAGGGAGCATCCTAACTTATAGGCTCATAGGTTCATAGGTACTTACTAGGCTATCGACCTGTAAAGATCTTAAAAAGCTTAGCTTTACATTTAGTTTTTAGCCCTTGTATTTTGTTTGCAAATAACCCAGTGATGGGCAGACCAAGGATATTTTAGAACTTATATGTAGTTCCTATCCCTATCCAAGAGGGTGGTAAACTGAAGGGTAAATTTGCAGTTACCCATCCATTTATCCAAATTAGATTTATATAGAGTAAGAGAAATGCTTTGCTTTATGTGGAATGGAAGATGGCTCCATTCAATTCTCTGTGATTCATTCCTATCTCTCTAACTTGCACTATTTATGTTGCAGAAATGACTGACATTCCTTGAGAAGGTTTCTGCTATGATTGGACCTGCAAATGTGTAATAGGTCTGATATGAGAGGGTCTGTTTAGGCTATATACAAGAGATAGAGGTCACCTTTCAGTAGTGTATGGGATACCGAGAAGAGGGATAAGATTTTAAAATGTTACATATAATTTTTTTTTATTATTATGTTCTTTAGGCTCTTGATTTTCTTAGTGAGGAAGCATTGTGGTTATTCCCATTGTGACAAGTGTTTTGATAACGCCTATTAAAGGAGCATTGTACTCAATGATCGGGTTAATGAGTGCTGTGTACAGAGGAAGGATAACATCACTGGACCTGGATGTCATTAGATATAAGTTGTGCAATAATGAAGAAGGGCTTCTTTGTAGCAGTAGATACATGCTGATCAAAAGAGAATTTGTTGTTTCTGGATCTGTGGCTATGGGACTAAATTTCAGGGGTCTGTTCGGAATGTGATAGCAACAAGTGTTGTCACGCCTGCTGAAGTTACTTAGCTTGACTTTGTAGATTCTTTGAGAACTATAGGCTGTCCAAGTTTGTATCACTGTTCTTGAACCTTTCTAGACATACTTCAGAAGCTATATGAACTTGGGGGGGGGGGCAAAGCATTCCAAACACTGTTAACAATTATTCCCACTTTATACAATTAAAAGCCATCTCTCTACATCTAAGCTGATGAACTGTCTCTTTTGTCTGTTGGAATATTATCACTGCATGCTTAAAACTGTCTTCTGTCTTCCAGCTGACTATAAAAATATAATCCTGGACTGGTCATTTTGAATGAATCCAGCCAAAATTGTATAACCGTTTTATAGTAAATACTACTGAAATTTTACAGTTACTATTTAAGGCAAAGGTATTTAAGAGTCACAAACCAACTTTATTTTGTAACTATATGAATAACCTGTAGAGATTCATTTGTCAAAGAGCTAGACAAGCATTCCAAAAATTAAGCAACATAAAAAAATGAGGACCAGATATATTCAGGAACATGGCATAAAGCTGAGACAGAACACTATCTGATCTGGCAGCCTTCCTAGGATTAGAAACTGTAAAGGATGAATGGAGTTCAGTTTGTGCTACAGGAATATAGTGCAGGGAGACATAAAATTGTCATGAAAAGTATCTGTGTGAGACTTTGGCTCTGTTTTGCAGAGCTTCACTATATATGCTAATGCCTTCTAATTCTTCCTTTTAAGAATTCTTCATTACAGCTGTCAGGGCACCACTTTCTATCTCCACTCTCTAGGATGACTGGTACCTTATCTTAGATCTATCTATTTTATACTGCCTATCAAGACCAGCCTTTGGTCAACTGGTGCCCTAGGCAAAAGGTCTACATAGCTCTCCACAACACCACATGGTGCCTCCATCCTGGTCTACCGACACCATCCAGATTACTGGAAAAGCATTCCTGCTAGAGCGGTGCCCTAGGCAGCTGCCTAATTGACCTCTGCCTAAGGCCAGCTATGCTGCCTATCTCATGTCATAGTTTACCTGAATACTTAGGCAGATCTAGTACCTCCCCCTTAAATTATATTATTTAAGCAGCTCAGATGCCAATTTGGAATCAGCCAAATTTGCTCATCCATCACTGAATAAAAGTCTGTGGAAAAACTTAACTGGACTGCTTTGTCTCCTCTAGAAACAGGACTTTATTTATTTGCAAAGTTTTACTGTATTTTCCTAATTTAGCTGAGACCAGGATTTGACATTCTGAATACTTACCTTTATTCCTAATCTTTAGTGTTGAAATGTAATCAAGGCAGTGGTGAATATAATTTGCTGAAAAAAGATATCCCACGTCTCAATTTTTTAATGCTGAAGGGATTGAAATTTGTAATCCTCACAATGCTTCTGCCTGCTTTTTTTTTAAATACAACATACTAAAGTGATGATTTCAAACCACAGTTAATATCATTGCATCTCTGTCCTGATTGGGAATATAAACAGATATTCTATTGTCTTGAAAAATATGAGAAACTCTTTTTTTGTCTAAGCTGGGTAGTCCTTTAGAGTAACAAAAAATGTATGAAACTACCTGAATATTTGGTTTTCTGACTCATTCCAATGACACAGAAAGCTTTATTTATTGTTTATTTATGTGTGTATGTATGCAAGTATGCATGTATGTATGCATGTATGTATGTATGTACATAAGTATGTATTTATTTATTTATTTATTTATTAACATTTGTCTACAGAGAAAGTCTGACTGGGTACAGATACCCTTTTTTCAGCAAAGCCCCTGGGAGAAAAGCTCCAAAGTATCATATTTAATGCAATCAATATTTACAATTACAGATTTTATAATGCAGTTTCAGATAATACATATCATAATAGTCAGTATAATACAATTTCTATTGATATTCATAAACCTTAAATTTACAGATGGAAGAGTGGTGTATAAGATGGGTAGGAGTAATTTAAGAAATGTATTTATTTATTTATTTCCAGTTTGGTGATCTGGGAGGTCCATTGGGCTCAAAGAGCCCGTTTTCAGTTGAGGCCCTGGTAGAAAAGCTCCATAGTACAAAGTGTACACTACATAATTCAGACTACATGGTACAAAGAAAAGCTGGATAATTCAAAGTTTACAAAATACAGAGAAAAGCTAGATAATTCAAAGTTAACAAAATATAATAAATAGTTAATAAAATACAATATACAGTAGCAAAGAGGTGCAGTAACAACTTGTAAGTATTAAATAGCAAACTAAGAACAGTTAAATTGCAACATATATACAATATATAATACATATTTATATGTTTGTAAATTGAAAACAGTAGTATAGAGTAGACTGTGTTCATTGGTTAGAAATACAATAGAGTGAGGAAATAGAGGAGATAAGCAAGTTTGAGCATTAAAAGTGAAGTAGTGATGGAATAGTAATTAGGTTCTGCTAATTAGATGTAAGTATAGAAGTTTAAGAAGTGTAATACAGTGAGGTATTAGAAAGGGATAATCATGTTAAGTCATTTAGTGCTTTAAAGGGAGCTATAAGAAAGTTGATGAACAGTGCTAGCGAGCCATGTTCCAGATGAGGAGCAGGGATAACTAAAATAAAATGGAAAAGATGTTCAATGACAGAAACAGACTTTAATCCCCTTTGTTATTCACAATCTTATCCAGCTTGTAGTGAGATACTTGCACCACGGTGTAATGTGTCAATTCTTTAGGACTTGTGAACACAGTAAGTCCCATATTTTCACACCACAAATGCAGCAATGTTTTTAAATGGTGTTGTTTGATTCTAGTGAGCAGAATTTTATATATGTTTGGTAATTAGTTCTGACCAGCTCAGACAGGAGATTTCAGTTGATCCTCCGGCCACAGCACAGTAAAAAAGTCACTTCTCTATTTGAACGGCCTGTGTTTATCCGTTTTAGCTTCATGTCAACATGAGTACTGAATGACTCATGCATTTTAGAAGGCCAGTTACAGAAAATGATCAATTGCAGGAGGAGATACTACCTTTCCCATCCCGTGATCTAAGTTTGTTTTTCTCATCAAAAGTAATATGGATTTCCTGGAGGCATGCAAAAAACATGGAATAGTTTTTCAAGAAATTCAAAATAAAAATAAATAATAATTCAAACAGTAGTGTTAACTAACATCTCTTCAATGTGTTTCAGCTCTCTACCATAATAAGGAATTAGTTTTATGACCAATGAGTTCTTTAAGGGAACCAAGATCATTAAAATAGATAAATATGCCAAGCTTTGTTACCACCTAAAAATAATTACTCTGAGCCTTACATCACCCAGATGTTAATTATTCTTTAATATTTGTGGCCTGAGGCTGTTTGAAAATCTATACAATCACAGAAGAAATTAAGTCCTCAGTATTCGCAGGAAGATTAATTGGGCAACATTCAAGAAAAGAAGAAAATGTGTCTTCAGAATTATTAAATGTAATAAAATTATTAACTTATATATATAGTATTATATATTTGAAGATGACTAGAAGTAATCAAGTATTTTATGTCTTTACTGTAATTATATGAAACTTAGTCCAGTTGTGTTCCAAATTATATAAAATTAATATGTAAATCAAATAAATAAATGTTTCGGACACTAAAAGATAACTAATAGAAACTATATACAGGAAAATAAATTTTAGTGCACCTTCTCCCTCTTCATGGAGTTCAAAAGACTCCTGATTCAAACAGAATACTGTTTGAATCTACCACTCTCTCAATAACAGCATTTAAGTCCTCTCCACCATAATAAATGAATAGAACATTGGCTTTAGACAAAACATGGAATTTAAATACTGAATACCTTTTTATGTAGTAATATAAAATCTAAAATCTTAACTATTGTTCAAATGTTATAATTTCTCATAAACTAGGTACATAAATATATTGTTGATTCTATCAACCTAGTAAATGTAAATAGAGTTTCCTAAAAATCAAGTTTTAAAATATAATTATAAAGTATAAAAGGTCTCCATTGAAATATAACATGAGTGTTGAAAGATAAACAGCACAGCAACAGTACACTTTAATAAAGATTGAACTAAGATAATAAATGTTTTGAAAAATTGTAAACTGACTAAGGATGTAAGTAAAAGAATCTCTATTAAAATATCTGTTTTGATTGTTGAATAGAGTAGTACATGTTGAATAGGACTTAAGTCCCTCTAACTAATATTATACTAATATGTTACAATATAAAGTTCAGTTGACCACTTTACTTATAAAAAATAAATTCAATCCTGGAGATATAACTTATACAAACATGAACATAATACAACTTGAAAATATACATGTACTGTAATAATGTTAGCATTTAAATCAAACACTTCTTTAATATGTATAAAACTGGAATTAAATGAAATTAATGATTCCATGTTTGCCAATACAGTACCCATCTGCCTGAGAAAAATTATTAAAGAATGGCCATCCTAATGTTTGTAGAAATTAAAGTCAATAATTAGGCATTTCTGCATTAAACCCCCCATCACATATCCAGAAGCCATACCACCCAACAAAATCTGACTCCAGCTTATTTATACTTTTAACCCCAAAAATCAGAACAATGAAGATAACAACAAGCCAGAAACAGAGGAGATCTAATCATTACTATAATAAATTCAGCAAGAATACAATCAATAGCAACAAGTATTAAGTTATATCAATCTAGGCATCCAAAAAAAAATCGCTTAGCTAAAAGTCTGTTACAATAGTAAGACAGAAATAAAATCATTAGAAATAATACATAAGCCTGAGCATTGTGCAGTACTATACTTATATAATGTATTGTTATTTATAGACAGGGATGTAGGTAGGTGAGTACTGACTAACGTTTTCCAGTCCTTCTCACAAACATTGTCTTCAGTAAATGAGTGAGATTGCTTCCTTATGGTAAGGAGAATGCTGAAACACACAATCTTGAAAGTCCCCTTGGGTTACTCAGTCAAAACAACATCAGAAATTCTGAAGACACATCTGATATGTATATGTGGGATGCTCTGAAAGCATACTTATATGGAAGAATAACTAATTGGTACATAAATAAGAGAAAGTTTTGGGATAAGGAACTAAAAGCCCTTCAAGAAAAGATTGACAAAGTTAAATTACAAAAACAGACATGTAAATCTAACAATACAGAATATATTAATGCCCTAAACAATAAATACATAGAAATATTAAATCATAAGACTAAGATTAGTTTAGAGAGATTTAGACATATACACTTTTCTACTAATCCTAAATCTCTTAAGAAGCTAACAATTAAAACTAAGAAATTAAACAAATTGTATCATATTAGAGAGATTTATTCTAGTAAAAGGAAGAAGATGTTAACTGATATAGAAGATATTTTAAAGGAATTTAGAACTTATCTTAGTGAAATTAATCAGAAACCAACTATTATGGACTCAAAACAAAAAATAAGTGCATTTATTACGAAACATACTAAGAATAAATTAAAAGAACAGCAAATTAAGGCATTACATAAACAATCTCACTCATAGAGATTAAAAAACAAATTAATAAATTAAAACAAAATAAGGCTCCTGGTAATGAAGGAATCATTCCAGAACTTTATAAATTATTTCCCAATGAATCACTTCTTATACTACAGCAAGCTTTCTCTTAGTGTCAGGATTTGTTTAATATTCCTCCCTCCTGGAAATATACTCTCATATTCCCTATCTTAAAAACAGATAAAGATCCTTTTAAATGTTCTTCTTGTAGGCCAATTTCTCGTTTAAACGTTGATTATAAAATTGTTATGTCCATTTATACCAATAGGCTTAAAACATTTCTTCCTGGTCTAGTAGATGATGATCAGACTGGTTTTGTTGTAAACAGGAATACATTTGATAGTATTAAAAGAGTTTTAACTATTATTGATTATGCAACCAAATCTAATAAGAATTTAACCTTAATAAGTTTAGACATAAATTGTGCCTTTGATTCGGTCAACTGGGATTATTTATTTCTTACCTTAGAGGCCTACAACTTCTCTGAAAGTTTCATTAATTTAATTTCTCATTTATATAAAGGTAGTTGTGCATATATCAAGACTGGCCCATATTTATCATAAAATATTCCGATATATAAAGGAACTAAACAAGGCTGTCCCCTTTCTCCCTTGTTTTTTACTCTTTTAATTGAACCCTTAGCTAATTATATAAGAATGAAGCCAAACATTAAAGGAATAGAATTGAATACAGAAATAACTTCCAAAGTACAGCTGTTTGCAGATGACATACTTCTTACAGTTGATGGAACAAATTCAACTTTACAAGCCACTTTTGATTTTATGGAATTCTTTCAAAAAAATCACGTTTATTTTTTAATGGTGATAAAACAAAAATTCTCTCTATAACTTCTGACACTAATCTTTGGAATCAGAAATATATCAAATATTTAGTCAAATCAGAAGGCTTAAAATACTTAGGTATTATATTAACTGACAATTTGAAGGATATAATAAAATTAAATTACACAAATTGCATTTCTTCTATTAACAAGCTAATGTTTAAGTGGAAATATTTTTTGTTTTAATTGGATGAAAAACTTTCAATTATTAAAATGATTATTCTACCTAAGATACTTTATGTTGTTCAAGCTATTTCTTTAATGCCACCAAAAACATTAATTAGAGAATTTAATAGGTTGATTTCAAAATTTTTATGGCAACCAAACAAACTTAAGATATCCCTTACACATCATTTGAGAGATTGGTCCCTAGGTGGTATAGGTTTTCCAGATATAGAACTCTACATTATTTCTTCTATGATTAGGACCGTCTTACTATTATTAGATGGACATTATTCAGCTAAATGGAAGACATTCCAAGAAATTCTGTTTTAATGCAAATGAGGGAACTAACTTAATTAAACTTTCAATAATAAATAATCCATTTATTTGGATATCCAGAGAATACTTTCTCTTAAATAGATTTCCTGATAACTTAACATATTATATGAAACCTTTATTTAAGAACTTCAGAAATTACATATATAAAAATATAATTTATAAAAATTGGATATTTATTTTGTTTCCAATTGCATATACAAAGGATCATATTGCCTCATCCATTATGACTAATATCTTTTTATTGAAAGAAAAAAATCTTAATTTTTGGTTTCAATTCTTACAAGATGAAAAATTAAGTACATTCGAATATCTAATAATTAATCTTGATGTAAATAAATTTGAATGGTTGCAACTTCAATCTCTTAGACAATTTATGATAGATAAAATTAACTTAATTTCTTGATATTCAAGATCAGCAATGCCTAGTTTAATAAATTTTGGGGTATTTTCTATGCAAGAACATAAAGTTTCTGAATGTAATCTCTCTTCTATATATATAGAATAATTAATAAAGAATCAAAACATGTTTCAGATAATTTCTGGAACTATTTCATTTCAATTAATAAAAAGTCACCTTCTGAGCTAGATAAAAAAAAATTCTGGAATCAACTAAGTTTACTACATTATCCCTTAGATGGAGAATATATGCTTGGAAATTTATGGACAGAGCTTTTCTCACACCTCATAGATTAGAACTGATTACTAAAAATAGGGTGTTGTGTTGGAGATGTAAATCAAATGCTAAACCTGACTGGTCACACATGTTTTATTATTGTATAACTCTGAGGCAATATTGGAGAAAAATCAATCATCTTTTACAAACACATTTTAATGATAAGTTTACATTGACCAAATCTTTGATTCTGTTTAACACTCCAATTCCTAATTGTGTTAAGAAAATTAAATATCCTATTTTATGGACTGTTTTAACAGTTGCTAGAAAAGTGATAACCAGAAATTGGAAATCTGAACATACTCCTTCTTTTATGGAATTCAAAAATATTCTTATTGAAACCTGTAGTTTAGAAATGATGACTATTAATTCAAGAATTAATAGACCAGCATTTTCATATAATTTGTGGTCCAATCTGAAATCCATTTTAGATAAAGATTTATGTACTGTTTAAAACAATATTTTATGATTTTTATCAATTCTGTTATGTTTTATCTTTCAGACACTGTTGTAAATACTTTATTTGTTTTGTTGTAGTGTTTATTAGTTTCTGCTTAAAATACAATTTCTTTGTGAATCTTTCTAAACATTTTGTTTTGTTATAACCCTTAATAAAAACTGTTTAAAAAAAAGAAAAGAAGAAAATGTTCACCTCCAAAGCTGGGTGTGGATGTGTGGGTGTCAGGAGCAACAGAGTCTTATATTATACTGTAAAGGAACCAGATCCAGCAGTAGATGAATTAAGCAGTCACCTACTATCCCATGAAGGCTAGGGGCCCAAAAATGGGTAGAATTAAAAAAATATATATAAAATATGCATATTATAAAAATGTACTGTGCACTGCTGTTATTTTCTTTTAAAATTGGATTACAGTCTGGATCCGATGGTTTGCACTGTCGTTCTCTGCTGCTTGGCTTGGCTTCTTCAATTTCCACTTTAGTGTGCATTGGTTTCTACTTCTTCCCAGCTATACAAAGCAAACACCACTAAGCAGGTGCATTGGTCTGCCCTCCCCACTCACCTGACTGACTTAATAGTTCAGTCTTCGCAGGGTTCAGCAGCAGGTCACACAGGCAGGTGTACACATTGACAGTTAAAACCATTATGTTTTATCACTCTTTTTCTTCTTTGTTACTGTGTGATCTTCTGACAGACATGAAATCAGTCCTCCACTTCTGCACATCTGAGTCACTTACAGAACATGCTCCCTCTCATATTATTACTGTCTTGCCTATCATGCAGTTTATTTATTTATCTATTTTCAGTTTTTTAACCGGGTAGGAAAGGCAGTGGGTCTAAGGAATCTTTTAACTGAAGGAAATAGTGATATAATGGCTCTTATTTTATGGCAGCTGGCTTCCAGACATTCTTCTGTGTGTCTATTGTCCAGCAACTAATGGACTTGCAAAGAGGTAGCCTCTTAAGTCAGCATTTCAAGACTTTTTTTTTTTATTTATTTTTCCTGCATCTAATCATATGCTATAGTAAGTACTTCACATTTAACGGAAAGATTTGTATACTCACAATGGTAATAAGCCTGCTTGATCTGTAAATGTGCTTGCTATTTTAGTACTCTGATCCTTAGAAATCCTTGTGAAAATGGCTCTTTTGAGTAAAATAGCATGTCCAGTCATGATAATTAACACAGCCAAAATGCTGCATTATCTCATTATTTCCAATGGGATAAACGTTTTACCACTAGCATCTAAGGTTAGTGAAGCTCAGTGGAGCTGCAATGGTGTGTGTGTCTGTGTGTGTGTGTGTGTGTGTGTGTGTGTGTGTGTGTGTGTGTGTGTGTGTGTGTGTGTGTGTGTGTGTGTGTGTGTGTGTGTGTGTGTGTGTGTGTGTGTGTGTGTGTATTTATGATTTGTATGTGCATGGTAGTGTGTGTGTGTGTGTGTGTGTGTGTGTGTGTGTGTGTGTGTGTGTGTGTGTGTGTGTGTGTGTGTGTGTGTGTGTGTGTGTATGTGTGTGTGTGTGTGTATGTGTATACATACTTGTGTGTATGGGACACTCTGCACTTATGTGGGGGAGTGACCAAAGGGAATGTCTGTGTCAACATTTTGGATGGGCTGCCAGTAGTTATTACCACCAACAAGTGCTATTTATCACTGGCTTTATACAGTTCAGAGATAAGCAAATTAGTCAGTAATGAGGTCTTCCTCAAAATGGCTAAACATGTCTTTGAATTGCATTTTATGTGACATCATAAACTTCATCTTGAGACAGTGCAATTTTTGCAAAGGTAAAGAATTCATTTTGAATCTCAGGGATGATCTAAACTGCAGTGCATAGAATCCTCTAGATAAGGTAAAATAAATTGCAGACTTCATGCCATATCAAGGAGCCAGCATCTTGGATGTGTAAAAAATGGACCAATGTGATTTGGTTATGTTAATTAATGCCACTAAAAGAGGAATGGGTGTTCACCAATGTTAAGTGTATTGAGGACCTGGCCTACTCCAACCTGTGCTAGGTACTCATGCTAAGAGAGGGAGGTATCTATGCTATGTGCTCCCTTGACAAGTGTGTTCCTACCCAGTAGTTCTGGGTCAGTACACTATGGATTGGCTGGTATCCAGATGCCCAGCCTGGGTTATCCACTATACTTCTGTTGACTGAAAACTAACAAAAATGAACAAGGGATTGCTATGCTGAACACAGGTTCATTGGTTCATAGGTACTTACTAGACTATTGATCTGTGAGGATTCTTAGAAGGCTAGCTATACAAACGTATGAAGTTTTTACAGGTTATATTTTAAGTACAAGCAAGCAGAACATTTACATGGTTCCCTTATCTATGTGAGACAAGGATGCTAAACCAGTGGTGAATTTGCAGTTACCTATCCATTCATCCATATTATATTTGAATGCTGTAAGAGAAGGGAGGAAGACATTTCCAAAGAAGTGATATTCTGTGTGTTACATATCTATCCCGCAAACATATTTGAGTTATGTTACAAAACAGACTGAGATCTCTTGAGTGGGTGTTTGTGCCCCATTGGAATTGTAATTGTGCAGTAGGGCTGACAGAATAAAATCTGTTGAGGTTCTCTATGTGAGGCAGTGATTGTTCCTCAGAAGCCTGTATGACACCGAGGAGAGGGACAAGGCTTTGAGATGGTCTGCATAATTTTTATGATTTAGGCACTTGATTTTCTTTGTAAGAAAGCATTGCAGACATTCACATTGTGTTAAATGTTGGGACAGATACATACCAAAAGGGGCATTATACTCAGTGATCAGTCTGATGATGGCAGAATACAGTGTAATGATTACATTCCTGGACCTGGATGCCATACCCTTAGTAATAAACTGAGCAATGAAAAAGGACTTTCTTACAATAGTGGATAAGTAGTTGTTGAAGGACAATGCCATGTTTGTATAAGTTCTCAGGTCCCTAACTACTGGATAAGATTTTATGGATGTATTGTCAATGTGATAGCTACAATGGACTTCTTGCTTGCAATAGAATACTA
>NC_056735.1:544713550-544768550 GCF_019279795.1 Protopterus annectens
AAGTCGGGCATTTATTTTTGATGATCAAACTTTTCTGTAATGCATGCGTTTGGAAAACAAATGTTCCTATTGACAGGATATGTTTCACAGAATTCTGGCATAAATACATTATTTTTCCAATGTACATTACTATCTTTGTTAAACACAACCACTAGCAGCAAAATCCAAGCACTTAAGTCCCATATTCAAAGTTCTGGATTAGTTTCATGGCCTCTAAACCAATACATGAGCTGTACATTTTTTTAGTACTGCATTTTCAGAGTTCATGTGTAACCTGTATAGGAATAGTTACATAGTAGTATATACATTATGATTTATGCATATCCATCTTGCAACAGTAATTTCCCATTCTGACTTTATAATAATTAGCTAGGCATGGCTCAGCCGTTGACATCTACAGCATTATGCTACATTCAGGGATCTCTTAACTGCTGAGTCATATCTTCATTCATCCAAAGCTGCATGAATAATTTAGTGTACCTTTTTAAAAGTTTAATAATGAAACCTATCATATGAATAATGCAGTTTTTTATGTAATTTTATCTTGAATTTTTGAAGTCTCAAGGGCAGTCCCACTTCCTTTTCCAGTTTTTATTTCACATTATAGGAAAAGAATCTGACAGCTTTTAAGTTCTCCGTACATTGTTTGCAGTGATGTAGCCACTGTCTCCTGCCTGCTAGACAATCAGGAACTGTTTAGATGAATAAACAATACAGCATCGTCCTTCTATTGCTGGAATCTGCTATTTGTTATCTAAGTTCAGGATTATTCATACCTTAATGCTGTTGTGACAGAGCTTGAGTCAAGTAAGTCTCTTTAATGACAATACATTTGAGGATTACTGAAAATCACTGAAAGGACAAAATTACAAATATTTTATTTTTTCATCTGCACTATTTGTTAAATTAGTAGTTAAATTAAAGTAACTTAGCAAATCTTTTTTTCTGGTAGGAACTGTAAAGTCTGATGAGAGTAACATAAAATACAGTGAAGAAGTAAACTGTAGTATAGTACAGGTTTTAACTTCCAGATAAGGCATGCCATGTAACAGTATAGCCAGATTTATGCTATGTAAGACATGGTGTACAAATTAAGTTTTAAGGAGACTACATTTTGTACAAAAAGGCTGGATTCAGAGACAGTTAGTATGTGCCTAGACAGTGCTAAATTTCAAGGATGCCACTGTGCAAAGAGCAACATATGAGGTAGTGAATAGCACTACCATACTGAGCAAAGTCTGCATAAAAATAAATACACAGAAAAACTAGATAAACTCAACTGCTCTACTGCATCAAATGTTACTGCAGGTCACATGGTGGATCCAACAGCTAAGCTAGACTAGATTAGTCAATACTCACAAACACGCAATGAATATAATAGTGTATAGCTGCATGTATGGCCAATCTTGTACAAGAAGAGAGGCATAGCAGATAGCAGAGAAAGAACAAAATGCATCTTTGTATTACACTAGCATCCCTGCTCTTCATATAGATTAAAAAAAATGGAACAGAAAGGGAAGTATGAAATGGGACAAGAGCAAGCAGAGAAAAAAAAATATGAGGATAACTTCAGAGTATGAAGGATGGGGTAAAGAAATGCAATTTTTTTTTTTGTTCAGTGGGAAAGACGCCCTTTTGTAAATGCTTTAAGAGATGGGTATATAGAGAAACTAGTAAAGTGCAGCTATGAATGAGGCAGATGGACAAGGGTAGGTAGCAGGGGCAGACAGACAAACTTAGAATATAGACACAGACATACAGACATAGGCAACATTTTCACATGAGGAGGGGAGGAAAATGCATGGACATATACCTATATAAAGAGACAAAATCTGATGGTGAGGGTTGAACAATGGGACAAGAAATGAGGAATGATGCAAAATGAAGTGAAAAGAGCAAAGTGTGAATTGAGTAGGTTCTGTCATTATTGGATGCCATGCTGGCTTAAAAGGAAATAAAGCAAGCCATCACTGACTTGGGTGGTTGATGCTGTGGACTAGCTGTCCTACTGCACAGAAGTCACACCACTTTGTCAAAGCTGGGATCCAATTGCTGCTGTATCATGGCAGCCACCAACCTCTGCAGCTGAATGTGGCAGAACACTAGGGACTCCTCTGTTCCAGATTTAGGAGAAAATCCTTCACCATCTCCTGAGGAGATGATCCAGAGAACACAAATGAACCCTCCAGGTCACCTGGCCCCAGTCCTGATAGGCAGACCTCATGCTTTCTGGCATCCAATGCCAGAGGTACTGGCTGCTACATGCTAAGCTGACTGTGACCTCACCTCCTCCTCTTCTTCCCCAGCTGGTCCTGCAGAAGAAAGATACTGTCGGAAAAATGATTGTTGACATGTGCTACAAACACAGTTTCAGTTGTACAGTTGAATAGTACAGACACAATACACAACTCATTACAAATAGTTGTGTTCCCACTCTCAGATGCACAGAGTCATGATCTGCCATTGATCATTTGGTCCTGAAAAACAAAGCTGGTTCTCTTAAGTATACATGAATAACAAATTACATAGCAGAAGCAAAAAAAATGGGAGAAATGCTTAGTACCTTTCAGTCTTACTCTATTGAATGTTTGCTGCCAAATGATGAAGTAGGTTAGGGTGGTACTACTTTGTGTCACTGTACTGATGCCAGCACATTTCATCACAATGGGTGATACCAACGACATCACTTCCTGTTTGTTCAAACTCATGCTAGTCATTCATCTTTCTCAAGGGGTCATCCTATGTGATATGCAGGTACTTCTTGGAGTTTTTGTGCTGAAAGAACAGGAAAATTCCTCACTGCTTGGCACACCATGCTGCAGCCCTGCATTTCTTACTGTCTGAAGTAGCCATGTCTGATTTCTGAGGCAGAATCAGTGATCACAATGGTTGCCCTTTATGCCTTTATGCAGATTTGTAAATCACAGTCCATGTAACAGACCTGTAATGCAGTGCTAGAACATTGCTGTGGCACTGCAGCATGACACCACAGGAATAAATATGGTGTATGCCTGGGTATACATGTTACATGCTTCCTGCTTAATGGTTACAGTGAGATGCATGGCTAGTGTTGCCCCATCTGGTAGCTTACTGACCAGCAGAAGAGATTCATAGGCAGTCATGCTAAATGCCCTAATTATCATAGCTGCTGAGCCAATGGGTTTATGTTAGCATGTTATAAAGTGGCACTCCATTCTGTACAATACTGCTTGCAACTGTGCAGCTTTGAAATAGAAAAATGTCAGTCTTTGTGAATGTAGAACTTCCCAGAGTAAAGTACTTCAGAAGTAATAATAACAAAACCCTGTGTTAAATGTCTATTCCAGATTGCATGGTCTTTAAGTTGGAACCCATGACAGTGGCATAACAATGTATTGTTTGCCTGTGGCTATCAACAGAGTTCAAATTGTGAAGATAGGAAACCATTGAAAGGACATGCCACAGGAAGTATAGGTTTCAATATTTAGGCATACTACATTATGTAAATGTGAGGGAGGCTGTGCATAGCACTAATTACAGTGGATAATTGGGGGCATGGGGTGACTGTAGCCACTACGTTTGTGCATTCCTCAATATACCATGATCATTTACTGACTGATATGTTTCACCCACTGGTGTACAGACACTGTCATGGATAGATAATGGAGGATGCACCTTGCAAGGTTCATTAGTCAGGAGAAATAAGTGTTACGGCAGACCCTCCACACATATAGCAGGCAAATACAAGGCAGACGTACTGCAGACAAGAATTCATAGGGCCAGATTCAGAAGTGACTGATTTGAGTTTTGAATGATATCAATTGCCATAATATAGCTCTACAAAGATGCAAATAATTGTTATGGCTATGATAATCCATACAAGGAACAAGGAGCATAAGTCTACCATAAGAAGTGAACTACCAACAATAAAGCAGCTCAGGGAGTTTCTGGACTTTTTAATGTCACTTACCAGAAAGCAGCAGCTGCCCCTTATACCTTGGGAGTGGTTTGGAGGTGGAAGCCCAACTGACACAAAACTCATGTGTGTCAGTAGGGAATAAGTTAGTGATGTCCATCACAGTGTAACATATCACAGTATAAAGCATGAATGAAAGAAAGAAAGGATTGACCAAAGCCCAGCTTCTGCCCTTCCAGGTACCTCTGGTCTGCAACTTCAGCAACTGACAAGGCAAGATATGTCTGTGAATGCATGCCGTAGGCATATTTTCATGTGAGATATGCATACCATAGTGAGTTACAGAGACATACGTACCTGCACTGACAATGGTGTCGTGAGTGTTCATGATTTCACAGATTCCACTATTGAAGGGTTGCATATAAGTGAACAACATAGTGCTGACATCAGCAGAGCACCTGTAGATGACACTGACTGTGGTATAGAAATGGCAAGGCCTAATGACACACTGATATTGTTTGCAATACTATAGCAGGAGTGGCCACTGACTTCCACAACTACAGATGCTGCTGTAGAGGTACAATTGAGCACACAGCCACAGCAGTGCATGACAGTCATGCTGTACCTGAGGTTTGCAAACATATACTTCTGTGTGCCAAGCCCTCAGAGCATGTAACAGGAGCACTATATCTGAAACTCACATACTCACCATGGAGAAGAAACACACAATGTGGTGCTATCATGACTAAAGGATTGTCCTTGATATGACTGTAACACTTAGAATTAAACAGTTTGATATGTAGGTCACTCACTCTGCCACAGATGGCTAATACATTCAGCATTGTTATGGTTTGCAAAATAACTAGCACAGAATATACCAAGATGTAGAGTATACTGAGAGAGAACACACAGTGCTGTTGACAAATGCTGCCTCCACTGGTATCTCCATGAGAAACATTGTAGCAGTCATCTGGTCTGAATTGGCAGGCCATGCAGACCATAACTGTGGGAGGGTCTGGTTGCAAGGTGGATGTGTACAGGTTGCCCAAACTTAAACAAAACAGACTAATAGAAAGACAGTGTATGTCTCACCAGTGGGCACATGGTTAGCTTCCCCTGGCCATGGACATCCTCCATGATGCAGGCAATAGTGCTACTCCAGCTCAACACAATTGATGCATGACGAAGTTGCACACACATGGTTTGAGATTTCTGTCCTTCCCCTGTCACCTATGAACAAATAGACTGCCACTCCTTGTGAAGACCATTGTGCAGGTCATGGAAAATACTTTGGTTAAAGTTTAACACATTGAGCATCTTGCAAGGTTGCATGGATCAAATTGAGTCCTGACATAGCAAGCCAAGACTGTGTATAATGCAAATTGTCATGTCATTGCAGCTTATCCCTGTCACTGAAGGATGTGATGCCTGACTCCTTGCAGCCTTCTAGACTATGTCGCTGCCATGCTCATCTCTCATGGGCCTACTTCATACTACATTGTTGCAGTTACAGTTCCCTGTCACTGTGTCTCTCCATCTCTGTATGTGATGATGACTGTAATCTGCTCACCAACTAAACTGTGTGGCATGGTAATGTCAGATGCACAGTGTGGTTAATCCTTCCATTGCCTAAATGGGATATGTCTAATACTGCAGAAATGATTTTGTTCTGTGTTTTCTCTAATATAGTCAACATGATCAAATGTACCCAAATCACAGAAAAACACTAAACCAAAATGAGAAGCAGGATGAAGTGGAATAAAAGGACTCTAATGGATATAAACTCCTTAATTCCTCGGCTGCATACCTTCGGTGGGAATTGAACAATAATACATACTCCGCCTTTAAATATGTAACCAATCAATAATTTGAACACGAATTAAAAGAAGCAGTGCATCACCTAAGAAACAGAACATTTATAAATCCATCATATAATTTATTTAAATATTAAACCAACTCATAAAAAATATGATATTAAATTAAATATTTGCAAACAATTTCACCAGTTAATCCTCAGGGCAATATGGTTCCATATATAATAATCATTCTCGCCTCTAGTTCATTTAACACTAGTGCTATGTCACCCACACCCCCGGCAAGTCACTTTTAGTCAAAATCATAAAATAAAAAGCATTAATATCTCTGTCATGACATTTTAGCACATAGGCACACTGATAGATGTACTTTTATTCGGCGTATTAGAAAAATGCTCTTGTATTCTAACTGTAAGTGCCCTTTTGGCTTTTCCTATGTACCATTTTATCTGTACTCATTTAAAGGCATAAATAACTATTCGAGGAACTGTTACACAATTGTTTTCATTTGTATACTTTACCATTAACACTGCATTTATTTCCAACAAGTACATATTTACATATATTGTATTTCCCATACTTAAATGTTCCTGTTCTTATATCCATACCATAAACAACTGGGGTATTAAAAGATAAAATTCCACCAATATTTAAACCCTTTCTATAAGAAAAAAAAATGGAGCCCTGGTGAAAACATCATGCAACAAACTATTAGACTAGACTGCAATACCTGCCAATTAAGATTAAAAACATATTCAAAAAGATCAGAATATTTTGTGACACAATATAAAGTCTCTCTGTTATGGCTGCCCTATTTGCTGTTTAAAGTATCTCAAGCTTGCCAATACATTTTAATACCAAATACTTTATTTCTTCATGAGTGTCCCTTTTGTTTTAATCTAACTTCCACCTCCAGTATCAACTCAGGTAACTCATCTTTTTCTGCAGTATTCTTTTTTGACAGTATGAACTCCACTAATGGTAAAGAATTAAAATTAAATTTTAGGGACTGCATGAAAATTTTGATCTTGTGGGTAATTTGTAAAGCAGCATATCATCATCTCACTGTCTTAAAAAACATGGACAGGTTCATTAACAACTACACAATAGCACACTAATTGGTATACATTAAGCAGAATGGTAGAATATGCTCATGAAAACATAAAGAGCCAAAGTACATGCTAATTAACCAGTCCAACATGACAGAAGATTTCAGGAAGCTATGAAGCAATTGTGTACACTCAGTGTAGACTTTTGCCATGTACACCAAAACTCTTTGGAATATAGGCATGATTTCACTTAAGAAAAAAAAAACATGAAAGGGGTTGCTGCTGCTGTTATTATGTTGTATGTGTAACAGGTTTTAAAGCATGGTGCTGCTTTTGCTATTGCCAGACTTTGGACAAGAAAAGAAGGATGCTTTGACCCTGGTTAACTTATCATGGACTGTGTGAAACAAAAATCGTTTGAGATTCAGAGTGGACAGGGTAGTACTGAAAGAAATATACAGCCTCTGACGTCCCCACCGCAGGCCCCAGTAAAATCATGATAAACCCTTCCCAGTGAAAACAACGGTATGTTTAACATTACCTATATTAACAGCTGATACTTTCCAGAGACCCATAGGGGATATATTAGGGGAGTCACAAGCATCAACCTCTAGAATATTACATCAGATTTTAAATGCACTGCTTCTACATGCAAGTGAGCATATATGTTTCTATGAACCCTACAAGAGACAGCAAGAAATGTGCAGTAATTCTAAGCAGTAGCATACTTCCCTGAAGTGCTGGGGGCCATGGATTGCACACACATAGAAATAAAAGCCCCACCTGAGGAGCAGGGAAGGAGGTATAGCAATAGAAAAAGTTTCCACTTGATAAATTGTCAGGTTGTCTGTAATGTCCAAGGGGTCATCTACAATGTCTGTGCAGGTAATCCAGGCAGATTCCACAGCTCACACATATGGCACACTTGTGAGCTGTACACCAAGTTTGCTAGGTGTGACATTCCTCAAGGGCATCTAGTGTGGGATGCAGGTTATGTGCTGGATTCCTGGCTCATGACAATCATAAAAAACTCACACAGTCCCCATGAGTAAGGATACAGTGAGCCACACACTCAAACTAGGAATATTGTAGAACATGTGTTTGGATTGCTGAAATCAAGGTTCCATTGTCTAGACACATCAGGAGGTTCAGTACAGTACAACCCAGGTATCTCTGCTGAAGTACTTACAGTCTGTGCCATGGTACACAATATAATACTCACGAAACAGCTTTAACAAGCCCAGCACTGGGCAGGACCACAATTTCAAGGACCACAGGCAGGGCCAGCAGCAGCAGGTACAGATGAAGAGTCTGAGGGAGAACCACCAGCTGCAGATGGTGCTGGCAGATGAAGGCATGCACAATATGCCCTGGCTCTGACTTAAAGAGAAAGGACAGCACAGATAATCAATATCCTGCTCAAAGCCTAATATCCCACTGAAATACAAACAGGAAATATGATGCCGTTCAAACAGCAGAATCTTTACTTTACTTATTTTTATTTATTTCTTTGTCATTTGTTAACCAAGTTGGCCCAACTCAGCCAAAGGCCCATTTTCAGTGGATACCTGAGGAGAAAAGATCCGATTACAATTACAGACATGCCAAAAAACAGTAATTAATACAAAGACTAAATAGTAATATTGACAGGAAACATTTACATAAAATGAAATCAACAAAGACAATCTCCCAGATTTACTGTTCTTCATGCATAATAATGAAGCCGCTCTGCCTGAGCTCGTAATCTTACACGGAGCATGTAAGAGTGCAGGGGGAATGTCTGATAGCAGAGTTCTCAGGAATATACCCGCCCCTGTAATGAAGAACAGCAGAAAGCCCTAAAAGAATGAGGGAGACTGCTCATAGGTGTACGCATACCCCCAGCAACATCCCCCATGTGTGCAAGAGCAATAGTTAACAAAAAATATAAAGATCCTTTTTTTTATGAAACAGGTTAAACTCAACCATAGGTGCGCAGGTTTGCCCATCACTTAGCTATGGTTAATGCAGCTTAAATGGCAGAAGAGGATGAAAAGCAAGATATATGCAACCGAAGCAGTATAGCAATAGTGTAGTAGTCAGAGCATTCACCTTACGAGTAGTCATTCCTGGTTCAAGTCCCACTGCAATACATTCCATTTTCCATGTCAAATCACGTTATGACCAATATTTTTAGTTGCATAACCTACTAAATAACATATATTTGTGAACTGGAGTACTGCATTAAATGCAGATGTGAGGTGCCAGTGTCATAATGTTGCAAAGTCCACAGAAAATCACATGTGCCCCATACAGTATATGTACACAGGCATCAGGGATACAAATGGAAGGTAAAATGTGTAATGAATGATAACTCCATACAGCTTCCAAATCCCCCACCTTCCAAAGAACCATTAGACATTACTGTCTAAATTACTGCAGTGGTAAGCGGGAGTAAGCACTAGTAAGCAATTGTAAGCTGTAGTAAGTGGGAGTAAGCATACTGAAGCACCAGTAAGCAGGTTTAAGCCCGTTTGCCCGGGGGTAAGCAATGCGCACACAGGTCAAGCAATATGGAAGCTAACTCTCTGTAAGCATATTTAACCGAAGCTTGACAGTGCTTACCCTCATGCAAACCCACTTATAAGTGCTTAAAAGTGCCTTAATCACTCTGTATCCAACAGCTGCTGTCCTGCCCAGTAACAAAATGAGCAGCCTTGAACCCAGTACCCTATGCACTATAGTCACAGTCATTAGCTACCAAGCCATGACAGCAGTGCATAAGATTGAGGAATAACCAAACAAATCCTCACTATAGTAAAATCAAACTAAACATGTGAAAGGAATCAGTATAAAGTAATATGTTCTATAACCTACTACATAACAAAGATATGTGTACTGGAGTACTGAAGTAAGCCCAGATGTGAGGTGTAATTGTAATAGAGTGTTGAAGTCTCTTATTAAACACAAGGACCCCATACAGTGTACGTACACATGGATCATGGATACCAGACAGATATATAACATGTTATGAATAATAAATCAATGCCAAAAAGACAATATAATGCAAAGTAAATATTAAGCAACACTAAGCATTGCACATGCCAGCTTAGTAGGTGTAAGCAATGTGTAGGCCAGCTAACTCAATTTGCCCAGTGGTATACCCCTTTAAACAATACCAACTTTAGGTAAGCAGGTTTGCCCATAACTTAGCCTTTTCAAAACCATCCAATCAAGACAAAGTGTGAGAAAAAGGCTCTACTTAAACCCAACAGGTGGGAATACATCTCAAAACTGGTTGTAGCTTCCCCTTGCAGTCAGCATGTCAGGAATGGGAGAGGGAGTGCACTTTCAGGTGCATTGCTGGGGGATGCAGGAGTCCAGAGTCATGGCAGGACTCCTTGACAAAAACCATGAGCAGAGACTGCTTCAGTGCCAGCACCAGGGTTCCAATATAAAGTGGAAGCCTGGGACCATCTCGTCCATGACCTCACCAGTGCCACTGGTGAGCAAGTCAGGCATCACTATGCTGACCAGAAGCAGCAGAAGTGGGATCTCTTGGATCAGTAGATCCAAGAGGCTAAGACGGCAGGGGAGTCCTAGTAAGTATCACTACACTATCTGTTTAATAATTGCCAGCTCATGTATATTATGGATAGGTATGGCTAAATATTCCTCTTATGTCCTTCACAGTAGCAAGTGAGCGGGCCGCGAACCAGGAAGCCCATGGATGTCGCTTGGAGAGGTCGTGACGCAAGGCAGGTTAGTAATACTCTTGCATGTACTGTCATAGGAAATAAATCTAAAAGTATTAGTGCATTAATTGCCAGTATAAAACCTGTGTTGTTTAAGGCAAGTACTGTATATACCAGAGAATATGGCAGGAAGAGTCTCATATAGGTTGTATGTAAAAAAAAGCATAATAGCCTGACAATAAAGGTCTAACTGCTGGACTGCATGTGTTTACTCTGGTATCATATGGTAATGTAGATTTGCAATCACTTCATAGTACTGCTGTATTAAGCACTGTTACTCACACTGTGCAACATAAATAAAATGTATAGGAATGTCTGTATATGACTGGTGTAATCCCCAGAGGTCATTTAGTACAACTTAGACAGACATAGACAGAAAACAGTAAAAAGACAGATGACAAAATCCAAATAGCACCCACAACTGAGATGTGAACTGTTGTATTTTTAGCACACACAGCCATGGTTCTAATCCTGGGAGTGGTAGTAGTCTGCATACAGAATCATACCTCACAACTCTACAGATATGTCTAGAATGTCCAGTAAATTGGCCCATATCTGCTGCCTGTCACTCTGTTCCCCTTGGAAATCAGTGGGATGATACCAGATATATAGGCAGCAAACAAGAAATACTACTGATTGTTACACATCTATAAGAACAAACTTGTCAGTCTAGCAACTCCCCAAACTGTTATGAGAGTAATAAGCCAAGTATGTCCCATCTGCACACCCATGTTGTCAAGCTGTGACCAGAGTGTGTACATTAACAGAGTGAGATGTATGTGCATAATAGTAATATGGAATCTGATAGTTTATGTGGCAACATTAAGGTAGTGCTAAAAAACATTGTTCCCACAGGCACATCAGATACGAACACTGTGCCAACAAATAAAAGCTTGATACCCTGTACTGATCCTGTTTACTCTAGTATTGTATGGCATTGTGAGTGTTGCAGTTGCTCTGAATAATAAGGTATCACTGACCACTGTCAACCACACTGTGCTGCATAATATGACTGTTTAGGAAATCCTGTATAAGAGTGTTGTAAGTCACTAAAGGTTGAAGAAGGCAATAGTCTACATATGCTCCGGTTCACTCACATGTGGTCAAAACATGGCCAGAGTCTGTGCAAAAAGAGATGGAGAGGTATGTGCATAACATCAACCTGGAATATGGGAGTATGTGTAGAAACAGTTAGTGTTAACAAACAATTCCTCCACAGGTATACCAAGTAAGAGGTGTATACTGCAGGTAAAACCAGTCCATGTATATAGTTGTTGACACTCATATCACTGTCCAAACTAAGGCAATAGGGTAGTATAGTAAAACTTGTAAGGTACAGATAACAGCGCTGACTAGGAAAGTAATGCGAACTACAGGAATATACTAGTTGTTATTTAACATCTTTCTCTCCCCCACCATATCTCCAACAATACACTAAATACCCACCTCAACTGGTACACAATGACTCCACTGTAATGTTGGGACACATGTCCTATTGTTTAATAATTATTTAAATCTGTTTCTATGCATGTGCTATGTTGAAATACTCCAACATTGGTGGCATGGTACCATCAATGTACCTGCATGTGTGATCCCATATATGCATGTGCTCCATTTGCTATGCAACTGTTCCATATCTGGTGTCTGGGTTAATGGGAATATCTATGCATGCAGTTATATCTAATCCTGGAATATGTTGACTATTACTAACCCACATATGTTGATAAACCATAAACACCATAGCATGTTTGGGAAGGCCGGTCCCGGCAAACTAACCTGTCCCACCTCAGCTGGCCATGGCACTGGGCACAAGTACATCTGGGGCCCAACCCAGGTCCTCCTTGTCTGTTGGTCCTGCACCACCTTCGGGTGTAACCACCTCAGGGGATGGGGCTCACCTCCTCCTGGAAGTGGGCACGGACAGGAACCTGTCACGTGTTGACATGTCCGGGTTATGGTGCGTAGTGAGCTGGGCATGGACAGGAACCTGTCACGCGTCGACATGTCCGGGTCGTGGTGCGTAGTGAGCTATGCACGGAGGTTGGAGATCTGCTATGCCAGCTCGAGGGCCATGTGTCATGACTAGAGGGTCGGCCTGGCTCTCTGAATCAGCCCCCACCACAGCCACTTTCAGGGCTGTGAAGGTGCGGTGGTGACTGCCCATGGGTGGGGACCTCAGTCCCAGTGTTTCTACTAGGGGGCTGATGGGCTTCCAATTTCCCAACACCCCTCCCCATCAAGGTGTTTACCCCCCACATGTGTCATATGCCACCCCTGTATTCATCTTGTTTGACTTGTCTGCTAACCTACCCAACCTCCCTCCCCAAATATACCTACTATGCCTCCCCAACATCTCTCACCTGAAAGAAAAAAAAAAGTCAGTCTGTTCCCAAAAAACATACTGTCCCATACATAGCTGTCCATTTTGCACACATGTCCACTGGACAGATGTAATCTGGTCTAACTGGCATCACAACATATTATTGTTGTCCTCACCCCTCACTCAGGGGTTTGAGTGTCCAAATCTACCACCAAATTCAGTGTATATGCACAGCTGTTCTGTAGAAGAAATTGGCAGCTATGGACCTTCCCTATACCCTCCTGCACATCCCTAGCCATTTTCACTACAGTCTTTCCCTATTTGTGCCCCTTTTTCGCCACTTTCCTATCAACCCTTTTTTCTTTTCTTTTAAAAAAATTTGCGTGGGGTAAGTGGGAATAAACACTTTTAAGCAGCAGTAAGAGGGTGTAAGCCTGTTTGCATGGGGGTAAGCAATGCCTACACAGGTTAAGCAATTGAGAAGCTAAATCAGTATAAGAAACTGGAACTGGAAGTTAGCAGTGCTTACCTCTGCACAGACACGCGCAAACCGCTTACAACTGCTTAAAAGTGCCTTAATCACTCTGTATCCAACGGCCCAAGTTCTGCCCAGCAACAAAATAAACAGCCTTTGCAAGGATCATTCCCAGGACCCTGCACACCATAACCAAAGTGATTTATCACTAAGCCATGTCAAAAAGAAATTACCTTGATGTTTTCACAAACATATCATCCATCCCAGTCATTCAGCAGTTCAGGAAATGTATTTAAACATGTAGATGTATGTGTGTGTGTGTGTGTGTGTGTGTGTGTGTGTGTGTGTGTGTGTATATATATATATATATATATATATATATATATATATATATATATATATATATATAAGCATAAATATATATCTATATAGGTATATACAGGCATACATCTATAGATATAAAAGAGAACATAACAAAAACATATATGTCCACATGCACCATTAATGGGGTGAGGGGGCCCAAACAAAATACATCTTGTACGTATAGATACTCCCCCCCATAGCCAAACACATCTGCCCTGCAGATCTGCAACACCAAATGTTGCAGATCCCATAACCAGGACCTGACACAACATGGGCAAAAGATGTTAACAGTACTCCATCCCATTTGTATGTTGTCAGGCTGGTATCAGTATCATATCATGCAGTACAGTCTGGTTACTATAGGGAATGTAAAGTGTGGAAGCAGTCAACATTCCTAAGATACATATACACAGGCACATATATGCGGATATATATACATATATATATATATATATATATATATATATATATATATATATATATATATATATATATATAGATATATATGAAACTACACTGAGATACTGAGATATCTATAGCAAGATACATATGTAGAAGGTTCACACAATACAGAACAGCCACTATGCCTACAGTTGCCACCTTACCAACTGGACACTGTATGAGCCACCCATAGAAATGACAATGGTTGTCTGCAATATATACCCAGACAGAGGTCGAAGGATATAACACCCCACACAGGTTTGCATACATGGGAAACCTTTATCTGTGAACTATTACAGTTGTATATGCCATGTCATATAGCTGTTTAGACTCTGACATACATATAAACAGAGTAGTGCAACTGTGGAACAGTTATATTAATACAGTAGTCTGGAAAGGTTTACATATGTTGCTGTCCAGGCTGAGGCCTTCAAGTAGTACAATAATAAAGACAGACTGGCCCACAAGATACCAATCAATCAACAGTAAGTAATGCAGATGTATAGTCCAGCAGCCTCTATCTGTACTCTGTACACAATCCCTAGGGTGTAAAGACCTCAGATGACACAATGGGATGCATCTGTTACATAACAAGGCATAACTTGACACCATCACAATCACACTGACAAACAGAATAGTCTGTATGGCAGGAAGCAGTAGGCCTACATTTACCCAAGGTGAATTGTATGGTAATGTACATCCAGATACCTTAAGGCAGCTTACCCCTGATAACCCCACATGTTGTAACAGCTTAGGTTAGTTATGGTGAATTCCCCCCATAGACTGAATAATACAGGGCCATATACTACTGTTACATACACTGGCCTCTGGACTGCATAAGAGTACACATGTATTGTGTAGATGAAGCCCGCACATATATGAACCAAACCCCACAATATGTGTGGGGGCCACAACAGTAGTGAACTGATGGCTGGAATGGCAGCATGACATACTTACAGCCCACTACATAATCCCTGACAGCATATCATATGTACAAAGCCTGGTATGTAGGTGGAGGACAGAGGCTGGAACACAGGCCCATATGTGAAATACTGTTGTCATACACTGAGCAAGTCACTGGTGTTACAAGATAGTCTGCAACATACCCTTAGTCAGGAATATGAAGTTAGAAACAGAAATGGATCTAGCCATGTACTGATAGTACTCAACACACACACTGCCAGTGATATAGCTGACACAACACCTGTGTGGTGGACAGACAAAAAATAACATGCACACCCCTGGCCATCAATTGGATAAGCCCACAGTTGAGAGCTATGCAGACAGATTGCATTCCAAGTTAAACTAATGTGTACACAAACCCAGTAACACCGGTGCTATACAATGCATACAACAACACTACTCACACTCTGGCTGTAGTTCTGGAACCTCCTCCAAATATGTAGCTGGCATGAGTGTACAAGTTCTCCTGTAAGAGGTATTGCTACCTGCTGTCTGTAACACTGCTGCCCACTCACAGGAAGGATGACCACCATACAGGAAAGGTAAAGGGACTACGCCACATGATGTAGGGATTTATAGTAGTTGGTTGCCATGACAGTGGTTATTGGAAGTAATACACAGCATGCTGCATGCAGGTAGCAAGTGGAGGACACTGATTGGTGCAGACACCATCACCTGATTATGTGCATTACCTACAAAAGCCATGCTGCAATCTATTCAAAGCAGCTCAATCCATTTACTGGAGAGAGACTGAGATAGAGAGAGAGAGAGTGCATGAAAGGGAAAAACAAACACACACAAAAAAAAAAAAAAAACATCCAGCAAAATATCCAGAAGAGACATCATTCCCACAACAGGTATGTGAAGTATATATGCATGTCAATGACTGTAGTACTTGGACCATAATAATGGGATAGAGGATGTGGAATGATTTATATGCCATCAGGTATTGTAATGATGTTCAGCTGAAAACTGCTAAGGACAATAGAGTATGTCCCTGTGGGTAGTGGGCCATACCCTTCAACTGTGCAGAGCAGCACTCACTGATAATATCTAAGCCATCATAGTGTGTGTTGTGTAATGGGAAGTATGTATATTACTGTGGCCAATAGCTGGTTGTGGAAGTAATGCCATAATGATGGACATGTGGGTCCTACAGCCCACCTCTTGCAGGATACTCAGGTTAACCTGTATTGTAGGATGCAGGAATGCCATAGGTGAGTAATAGGGTTACCTGAAATCTGGCCCTACATATACCCCCCTAGTGTGAGGCTGTGTCCTTATGGGGCACCTGTCTGTGTTGTAGCAAGGCAGAACAGTGCAGCTGTGCAGGAAGGTGTTGTGAGACTGTGGACCTGATGTCTGTATATACCCCATATATAGGTATGCATATATGTGTGTGTGTGTGTGTGTGTGTGTGTGTGTGTGTGTGTGTGTGTGTGTGTGTGTGTGTGTGTGTGTGTGTGTGTGTGTGTGTCTGTGTGTGTGTGTGTATATATATATATATATATATATATATATATATATATATATATATATATATATATATATATATATATATATATATATATATATATGCATGTATGTCCACAAATATACAGATACCCATGTGTCATATATATCTACACATATATAGATATATACCCATATGCACATGCCCACATATATACAAACACACACACAAACATATATATATGTAAATACATGTCCCCTATATTAACATCACAGTGCTGCATGCTATGTGTGAGGGAACAGCACACATAGCAATACACACAGATATCTACAGCTGTCAGTGTGTGCAACATGGATGGGTAAGTCACATGTAAACTCCTTGTAGGGACCACATTGCCATTTGCTGTGAAGTATGGAATGTGAATATGGGGAAGTATGGCAGGTATGGTTGTGAAGGTGGTCAGGGATGGTAGATATAGAGGACAGCCTACAGGGGTGGTATGTGACACATATGGTGGGTAAACACCCCGGATGGTGTGTGTGGTCTGTGATGTGGAAGCCCCATGGGCCACAATATGGACACAATGGGAACAACCCTCCTACCCACTGCTACTTACAACAGCAGTCCACATCCCAAAGGTGCCTGGTCAGGTGGATGAGCAGGAGGTGCATGTGGGCCCTGTGAATGTGTACTGGGTGCCTCAAGGTGATGTAGCCCACCCCACGTGTGGCTGTGGAGCCCGTTATGGGACAGACCCTAGACCTGACCTCAGGGGACAAGATCATGTCTGTGTTTGCCCCCAGGGGTGGGGGGCAACATCCCCTGAGTTGGTTCCACCTGAAGGTATTGCCAGTCCTGTACATGAGGAGGCCTCAGGGTGGGTCACACATGTGATGTGGCCTGGTAATATGGGCAGATGCATTTGGAGAGGTGGTTCTGCTCGCCAGTAGTACAAATACATGCTATTGTGTCAATGTTATAGAACATATATGGGTAGTAATAGTCTACACAATCCCGGAACATGTCTAACAGCATGCATAGATATCCCCAATAACATAGAATGTCAGATGTGCAGCATCCCCAAAGCAAGCATACCACAGGCATATATGGAACCATAGTGGCCCTTACAATGGAATGCAAGTGAATAGTCTGTAACAGGCCAGCAATGATAGCATCCACACAGGGAACATGGCTACATACACTTTGCACAAAGTGTGGTACAATACAATATCTGCCCACTGGTAGATAAGCTATAGCCATACCTACTGAGTTGTGTGTATAGTTTATTGTTGCTGATATGGTGGTGGGAGGTGACAGTGATGGGCATTATGAACTGTGGTTACCTTGCTGCATGACTTGCTCACACCTGTGTCCATCTTTATGTCTTTCAGGCAAGATGTCACATGGAAGGCTTCCGGCCTTCTCAGCTGCCGAGAACGACATTGTGGTAAACCACCTAATACAACACTAACCTGTCTTGTTTGGCCGGACCGAACATGATCAGCAGGAGTGGACCGCCCTGTGGAATGACCTAGGCCACAGGGTCAATGATGTCGGACTGCACAACTGCAGTTATGAGCAAGTCTGGCATCATTTTTCTGACCTGCTTCCCAATGCCCATCGGTGTGCTTCTGCACTCCAGGGAGATCGCCTCACAACAGGGAGGGAGCCATGCCATCCATACCCGACATGTGTGGAGGAGCTCCTAGCCAGCCTCGGGTCACCTGCCCGTCTGCATAGCCACCTACTGCTGGACACCTTTGTGGAGGTGTGTGCTACCTACACACTGGCTGAGGATTGTGCAGGTAAGGCCACAGGGTACATCAGTAGACCACTGTTGCATATACATCCGTACAGGTAGATCATGCATATCTGACATGTTTTAGATATAGTTTGTTGCTGCATAGTAGTGATAAACAGATGTGCATATGTGGCAGTATTGTAGACATGTACTGTTGATGTATTGTAATACTGCACCCACCCTTTAGCAATGCCATAGGTGTGACCACCGACTTTGTATCACTCACCCTCTTATGTAGGTTCCTCCGGTATACTACCAAGGCCGCAGCCTGTAGCTGGTGAGTATGGTTTATGTAGATGCTTGCCAATACACCAGGCATCTAATGGGTATGGTATATTCCATGCAGACATCTAACACACCTACGCAGAATGCATGCTGTACATGTGCATGTATTGTTGCTGTTAAATGCATGGCATCACAGTGGTGTCCATGATGGGGTATTGGAAGGGTATGTCAGACACCTGCAAGATAACTAACATCCTGTAATTGTGGAATGTGTCCAAAGGGAGTAACATAATGGTGGGAGACATGGCCTACAGTAGGGACATATTTGGAACAACACCCATATACAGTGCAACAGCAGTGTATATACCTGTAGGACAATGGCAACTGTTGCAGAGTTACATTATGACATACCGTGTTACTGTGGTCCACATTATCAGCTGGGACTAGGTTGTGACATGTGGTGTTCAGCATATGGGACACTGCAAACTGACACACATGTTTAGACCTTACTTGTCAAGCATCTGCAAAAAGGCTGAAGGTGTAGGGTCAGCATGACACACCAGTACACTGCAGCAGGGATCCTAAGGATGCTAAGAATGGTTGTATCTGCACAGAGTCAGGTTCAGGAACTGTGTCAGACATAACCCTACCCCCACAGCAATAGTGACAGTAGTGTGTGAACACCAAGGGATGTGCACATGAGTAGACCTTGCAATCATGCAGATTAGGGGGACATGTGTAGGGCAGACTGAACATACACTGGCAAATGCAGATGGGCCATGCTAGTATACCCCTGCTAGGAGTAGTGCCTGCTGTAGTACATATAACAATAGGTGCAACAAACTGTCATGATAAGGGTGTGCACGCATATGCCCACACATAGTGTATGCATCTCGGTCAGCATCCTCACACCTAACACATTCCGTGGACACTTCATGTGAAAGTGCAGGACACATCTCACATATTGGCTCATGTACTGTTAATATATGCAGTGATGGGGTCCCATGGCGGATCAAGAAAGGGTGAGTCATATCAGTAAGGGTGTGTAGATGCCCCATAGCCATGATATGCTCTAGTGGTTGTCAGTGTAATAGTATTGGACTGATCACACATGGTCCGCTGATGTTGAGAGCTGTATATCAGACATCGGGCATTCACAAATTACATCTGTCCAGATATCATCCCAGGTATGTGTTGCTGAAAAACATAGTGGCTCTGAGCGTTAAAGCTAACATAACTGACACAGTACTACATATTCAGCAATGGGTTGTACACCTGTGAGGTGTGGTGTACAGTACATGGCAGGGTACAGAACAGGTGCACAGCAATACTGTTTACATGGGTGCAGTGGTATCCAGGGGAAGGTGCATCACCTAGTGACACAGCACATGCATCATTCACATGTATACTGTTGCTAGCATGGATTGACTATAGCTGCACTGCATGCTGTTTTGTAGCATATGTTATGCATGTTGACAGATGGGTAATAGGAGGACTGTGTGTACTATCATCATGCATCCTCACCTGTATGGGTGTGCGTGCATTCTGGTGGTTAGTTAGTTTGTCTGTAGGGTCACTCTGGTGAAGTGGAGGGAGGTTTAAGCATGTATGATGCATGGGTGCATGTGTGTGTGGGTGGCCATGTATGCATACGTGTGATTGTGGGGTTGTTCATACAGCAGTACCTCCCTTTGGGATCATGCAGTACATGGACATGGACTGCCACACACACCAGGAATACTTGTCATGTATGTAATCATAGGACAGCTGATAGCATAATAAGGTCTGTAGCATGGAATAGGCATTGAGAGGGAAGGTAGACACCAGGTATACCCTTAATATCGCATTCAGCAGAGAGGTGACTGACAACCCACGTATGCAGCACTATAGATGCATTGGGGAATTACTAGTCAACACCAGGGAGTGTATCCATATATTACAGTTGTCACACGATAGGCTGATTGAGCAGCATATTTGGCATCTACTAAGCAATGCATACACATGACACTCCAGCGCGTGATATTATGGAGTGACCATAGTAGCCCCCACATATAGGGGCCATGCTCATGCTGTCTGGACATACACAGGGTGAACACTGAATGAAAGCAGTGAGGCCATGTAAAACCACTCCACTCAGGTCAGGCAGGTAATGGAGTAACAGGTCTTGTGTTGTGATCAATTGTCTAGGCATTTAGAGGACCGATACGTTAATGAGTGGTATCAATGATTGTGCATTACCAAGTGTGATGCAGGATGGGGAATGCATGAGAATATACATGGGACTGTCTGTAAAGTCACAGACAGGTAGGTATTAATGGTGTGTGTCTGTGTGTACGTGTGTGTGTGTGTGTGTGTGTGTGTGTGTGTGTGTGTGTGTGTGTGTGTGTGTATGTTTGTGTGTGCGTGTACTATTATGCAATGGTGTACAGGTCTTAAAGTGTGTTTATTGTTTTCCCCCACAGGTTGCAAAGTGGGTTAGGCTCCCTCCTGCATGCAGTCTGATGGTGTCCATATAGACACCAAAGATGATGATAGTACTGTTGAGGCACAGGTGGGGTTGTCAGGGGCTGAAACAGCACCATCATTTGACATCCCCCTTTTAGCCTCCCCAACCCCACACACAGTTTCTGTGCCTAGACATACCCCATCATCAGTGGCCATAGTGGAGGGACAGCTGGCATTTGGTGGTAGTGCACAGAAAAGTGTGTTAACCATGCCTATTGTGTCTGGTCACAGCAGGCATAGCCGAAAGTCCAGCAGGGCACCACATAGCAGATGTCCCAGGGTGCCCGTGGTAGGGCCACTGGTCATCATGTCCCTGGCAGACGTGACAAATCTGGTACCAGCAGGTGCATATTTCAGGTTGTCATGGTGGTGCAGACATGTATGGAATGTTACACTAGACAGGGCCTGAGGCTGCAGAGGGCTGCTCTACCATCTGCAAGTGACAACTCCCATGAACTGTCTGGTGCCATCTGTGCATTAACTGAGCTCATGGATAGATGGTCTGGTGAGATGATGGCCCTTATCGACCATGATCTGTCCATGCTTGAACTTGTGGTGGGAGTGTGGCGGCGGGCATGTAGATGTACACAAGCAATGTCAACAGCTGGCAGTCAATGTGGATGTGCTAGAACACCAAAGGGCTATCATATTGGCAGTACCAGCCCCAGCACTGTGGGGGGGGGTGCTGACCACACCACAGCAGGCCATGAGCAAGTGGTCCTGGCCAGTCCCAGGAAGGACCTGATTCCAGCAGACATTTGATATCATCAGGTGAGAGTAGCACATCAAGGCCTGTACCTAGACGTGCCCATGTTTCCCCTGGCAGGCACAGTCCATGTGTCCGTGGCCAGAGGTAGTGAACTGCACACCTTACCAGGTATGGTCTGCAGCTGTCCATAAACACCTGTGTAGGGGTGCCACATGGCAGAACTGTGTGCATGCATACTCACACACTATACAAACACACCTAGGCAACCCCATACCTACACACACCACATCACCAGCCAGGTTCACCTCATTATACCCTTCACCCACACACATGGTGTCAAATGTATGGCCCACCCTTGGCCTCTGGCAAACCAACAACACACCCTGTGCATATGATGATACCTTTGTCACATCCCTGTCATCCATACCATCGATGCAGGGACAGGCTAATATGGTTCCAATGCACATGGTGACTGTACTACTGTGTACCACAGTACTGCAGTGTAACATGTTGTAAGGAGTAAGTGTAATGCATATATGTCAGGTAGTGTAGCCATCCAGCAAGGATGCATTATAGCTGTTAGTACCACTGGTTGATTGTGGTCTCTATATTGTTATCCATTTGTGTTGTAGGTGTACATGTGTCAGCATGAGGATGGTCAGCAGTCATATTCCACAATGGGGCATGGCACTGTGGTGACACCATGGCTGTGACATATCTGGGGTACAGTTGAACAAATGTCACAGATTTGTATAACAGTTATTGCCCGTGCCACATGGACAGATAACCCACTGGGACATGTATACTCTGCAACCTGATGTAGACCCATCCACATACACTCACACTCTTACTTGTCAACGCTGGGACTAGACCCTTACCTAAGTATGTAGTGATACTGAAGTGTGTGGCTTTCATTGCACACACCAGACAGCGTTTAGGGTTTGATGTGTTCCAGGTTACATGTTGCATGCAGAACATCCCCAGTGGATGTTGTACTCCCTCAAACCCATGATGACACTCTGACATACCCACCATCACACATTGGCCATGACTGTGATACATCCCATTGTATATCTCAACAGTGGTAATACAGGGATATGTATCTAATGTACATACCACACTCATAGCAGGGGGTTACATTGTCATGCCTTACCTATGGGCAGAAACAACACTATCAGTACTACTGTGTGGCAATGGGTTTTGTAATAGGAATATGTAGCCTCGGAATGCTGTACCCTACATAGATACGGACATGCACACATACACATACTGGCCAGAACACAATGGGTATTTCATGCCTATCAACCCATTTGTGCAACACTGTTGTGCTGGTACTGCAAGGCTCGTGTAGCCAGTATAGAGAGAAGCTTAACAGGGAATGTGTCATTTCCCATATAGCAGCAGCTACAACTGACTATGACAATGGGTGTTGCCATGGATGTGAAGGCCCTCATGGAATTCACAAGTACAGGTGTGCTAACACACAGACACTGCTATACTCAGTCATGCACACATACACATGTGTCAGTACTGGAGTACTTGGGGTAATTGTCAGTACTACATTTAGCACTCTACTCTTGCCTGGGTAAGCACTGTCAACAGTAGTACCACCATGATACACTACATGCCAGTGTGACAGCACATACCTTGGGCTACTACCCCTGTATGTAATGCATTCACATGGATAACAGTTTTATACTGGCCTCATATACATCTCTGCCACACATGACACTCACACCCCATGCTACTGTAATGACAGCACATAGGCGCATGTATTGTACATGGCATTACATACACTTATTACAGATGTCATTCCCCTGCTATGTTATCAGACTGGGTGGTGTGAACTGGTTACCATGGCTAAGCCATGCTTAGCTGGTATCAACATTGCTGCAATATAACAGCTAAGCTGATTTGTGCACTGGTAAGCGAAGGCTGCACTGCGTAAGCTCCCATACGTTTACCCATAGCTTAGCACCGCTTAGCTTCACGCAAACCCAAACAAACGCACTTAAAGCTGCTCAAAACTGTGTTAACCACTTTGTATCCGACAGCCCCTGTTCTGCCCAGCAACAAAATGAACAGCATTTGCAGGTCTTGAACCCAGGACCCTGTACACTATAGTCACAACACCTAACCACTACACCATGACAACAGCGAAGACAGCTGTTTTTCCACTATATCTGTCAATAAACGTATTTGTTAATATTGAACAATTGCCTTTACTTCCACAATTGTGTAGTACTTGTTATTAATATGACTGTTGCATCACATATGTTGATTTATCATAATGTACATATAGCAGATACATATGGTGAGATACATCTGCTAGGATGTACACAACTGTGAGGTTTACACATGACAGGAATATGGATATATACATATAATAGGTTGATATATGTCTACATGTATATACACATGTATATTCATACATATGTCTGTATACACATCTGTATAACACATATATATATATCTATATATATATATATATATATATATATATATATATATATGTGTGTGTGTGTCTGTGTGTGTATGTATATATGGGTCTACTGTATATATTCGAAAACTCTCTTCTTCGAATACAAAGAGTAGACCCGTAGTTATGGTGCACAAAGTGCACTTCCATGAACATTGGTTCAACAAACCAATAAAAAACACAGTAACATTGCTTTTGCAGGGGGCAAGCCCCCCTGTACCCCCACCCCTCTACTTAAATATACCAACTCCGAGATCACACTACAGTGGGGAAACACATAAATTCACTTTCCCCACTGTAGTGTGCTTCAACACCTGTGTTCCTTAATGGTTCGTTGAACCATTCTTCGCAGAAGTGCATTTTCGCTTAAGTGCATTTTCTCGTAACCGAGAATCCACTGTTAATTTTTGAACGAGTGGATTTTCGGTCTTTTTTTGTAGACCCGTAAATACATATATATGTGTATATATATATATATATATATATATATATATATATATATATATATATATATATAGATATATATATATATATATATATATATATATATATATATATATATATATAGATATATATATATATATATATATATATATATATTTATATAGATATATATATATATATATATATATATATATATATAGATAGATATGCGTATATATTCCTATATATGTATGCACATCCTATGTGTACAAATATGCCTTTTAATGTAAATATATATGTAGATATCTATAACTATATGTCCATTCATTGATATACCTATTACTGTCAATATATATATAGATATCCATAAGTATATGTGCATATGTATCTCTTTCTGTATATGTGTAGACATATATTGCTGTGTATATGTATATATCTGAGTGTTTATATGTATATATATATATATATATATATATATATATATATATATATATATATGATATATATATATATTTATATATATGTACATATACATATCCAGCTATGTATGTCAATATGTATATGTGTATATATCTATATAGATATATGGATAATTATATATACATATATGTTCACCATATGTCCTGAACATGGAGTGGAGTGCTACCTCAGCCCCAGTGGTCCCAACCTCTTCGTGCAAGGGGATGTCAGGTATGTATTGCAGGTATATATATATATATATATATATATATATATATATATATATAGACTATTGCTACTGTAATAGGGGTTGTCTTCACAGACATGTTGTGTGTGGGAGGCCACATCTGCTTTTAACATGTGCGCCATTGGCTACTGACAGACATCCTAAGAGCATCATAGTACAGTACCACTGCTAGCACAGTAATGATTATGTGGAATCCAGCAGAGATATGGCCAATAAATGTGGACAGTCTGACACACTCTAGTCAGTCCAGATGTAGATACAGAACCCCTTAGTGCAAGACATGTGGGCCAAGCCTGACAATGTGGATTTTAACAGCCATGTAGATGGTTATATCAGGTAAATACTGATATACAATTGCCTCCATAGGTTATGCATTTACACCCCCCTGTCTGTCCTGACACATAATAACCGCTGTTACAGAGATGCCATGGCCACATTCTACTCACTAATTAGTGACATACATCTGTATAGCATCCCACTGCTTTGTCTGACATACATGACTGTTATAGTGGCCTGGAAGCAGTACATCTGGCAAGTATCTGGACATAACATTACACTAGGTAAGTACACTAAGCTGCGAGGCATGTAACAGTGCACTGTGCAGGTCTACAGGCAAACTGCCACAACACTGGCCTACATTTCTTATGGGGGAATACACATGTACCTGCATATATAGCAGGCTCTACAGGCATGTCATAGCACAGAGTAACAGACACCTGTGTGAAAGTGCATAACCACAACCAATGTGAATACATCCACTGCCACATATAGTAAGCTAGAGTAATATTACAGTATATGGACTATATGATCAACACCATCCTCATATGTTCCACTCACACACTAACCCTACATATACTGGGTCACTACCCAGTGAGGTCCGATGCTTGTCTGTGGTATGTGACGTGTCTGTTTGACCCTACAAACATGTAAGACAATAGGGTAACATACAGTGGAGCAGCAAGTAACATCAGATAGAACAGGACCAAGAACAATGAAATCTACCACATACTGTACACAGGCCAAGGCACATATTCACAATACACATGCTGATGACAACCACCATAAGTACACAGACCTCAATATTGTACACAAAACCACAGAATGCCCAAGTTATGTCCTCAAATATAACCCCTACTATACATAACATGTATAGCAGTCTGATATCTCACTGGCTTGTTATCAGATATGATGTCAATAAATTATGGTGTACAGAACATGTACACCTCTTACTGCATGACATATGTACAGAGGTTGACAGAGTTGTGGCTGGAGGCACAAACACAGGGCCAATATTGACATGCTGCATGATAACCTCATACATTTACTGTTGTAACAGGGTTTGTTGTAACATATGTCCTATGAGGGATATGAATTCAGTAACTCTCATGGCTGTCACCATGTACTGACTGCAATCCTCACACTATGTGTATGCAGTGCACAGATAGGTTCTTTGTGAGTAACAAAAGTAACAAAAGGCACCACATAGTGCCCAGTCTGCAGATGATCCTACAGATGGGGGTTTCCTCAGAAACATAGTACTGTCATGACAGGTATTAAAACATGTAGGCCAGCCATATCCACACACACCCTGTTAAACTAACATTACTCCAAATGCAGAATAGCAAAACTTACATTCTGTAGTCATGTCAGGCACATCCCACTCCTATGTGTTGGCCTGTTTCCACAGTGTATATAGTTAGATGTAAATTTGCTATCCGTCTGTGATGCTGTTTGCCAAACACCAGATCTAGGTCCTGCTCACAGTGACTGAAAAGGCCCAACACCAACATGATGTTCCTAGATATTGGAGTGTGTTTCCATGCAATTGGCTATGGGAATGTTACCACAGCTGTTCCAAATGCAATCAGCTAGAGGTGGGCTGCAATTCTTACAGAGGCCATCAGGTGATCATGAGCATCACTTACAAAACACATGCTGCTGCCTAAGCAAATCAGGTGTAATTTTCCACATCCACCAGAGAGGGGGTGAGAGAGGCAGACAGAGGCAAAGATAAGTTAGGGATGGGGTGGGAGAGTAAAACCTAAGCATGTTTGTGTCACACACCGACCAGTAAAGGGGATCAACCCCCTGACTGACTATGTATTGCTATCACATGTCTCTGCAGTTATTGGATGCACCATTTAGCTTACGTGTTGAGGAGCTTTCCAAAAGTATATGTGATGGTGAATGACATCTGCAATAGTGATATGATAGCGATACGGTAGGTGTAGTACACATGCCTGTCCGCATTAACAGGTGTCAGTGTCAATACAGCCACACTGTCTCAGGGAATCATACACATTGACACACTTGGCAGGGTCAGGAATATACTTCCTCACTAGTTAGTTTGCCACAATATAGTACTGTGCAGGTATCACATGCACCACAGGGGTTATCCAGAGGTTATATGGGCAAAGGGTATGTGGATGTGTCTGATATCAGACAGCATGCTTCAGTATGCCAATGGGGGTTGTAGTGATTTTGAATGAGTTCAAAGGCATCATACACCACACACACACAAACACACGGTGCCAGTACTGACATGCATGCGTGCATTGCTTCTCGGGTGCGCAGTGGTTGTCTGTGTCAGAGGGCTATACAAGGCTAGGTGAAGGGTATACCTTGGAATCAGGCCACATGAGAATGGTCTGCAGTGTAGCTCTGGGGTGTAGTGTCTGGATTGGCCCACACAGGTGGGTATAGTATTCATCATCCAGTCACCTGGGTAACTATTGTGTGTGGCCATTGCTGTTCAATGCTTTCCATGTATGTGCTCTTTATTCCATGACATGGACATTTTCTGGGATGTGCACACATCCCACATGCATGTACAATGACATATGGAATTGTACTTGGGGTGTCTGGCCCATGTTGTGCACACAGATTGTTATAATCAGATGTGCCTGTCCTTGCCTCATGTGCTGGGAACAGGTAATGGACAACAGGTTGACCCCACACCTACATTGATAGCATGATACAGATATTCCCTGGTGTTAGTGGCATCTGTCCATACCGAGCATGTGTAAAAGGCATGGTATGTCCTTTGTGGGTCACATTTGATGGCAGCACAGGTGTTGCAGGTGTCTAGTGGGGGCCATAGTGAAGGCACACTGTCTGCATGTACATGTGCATTTTACTGATGGACAGGGTGCCATGCCCTCTGTCATCCACTGCAATCACACCATGGTTACTATCTGTGGGCAATATGCAGGGTACTACCAACATAGCAGTTGTTGCCTAGGCAAGTGTGTTTGTGTATGAGACACGGGTTGAGAGGGTTCTCTGTGTAATACAAGGGTTGCTAACTTTGTTCACCAGGCCTCAATGTCACATGTAGGGGTATGGATTGCCACCCCAGCCTCTCAGCTATTTCACATTTGTTATATTTGTAAAGTGGACATTGTGACATATAATAGGGCCACCATGTAAAAAGTTTGCAAAACCTGCTCCACAATGAGTCCAGTTGTTACACACTCACAGCTACCTCCACACAGGATACAAATGGCAAACACAGACACACACACACTGCATGTCTGGGATTAGAACTCCTACCTAATTAGTTTATTACACTACAGCATTACACAGTTATAGGACATGCCACAGAGATTACTGGAGTACTCCTTTCCCAAAGGTGTATTTCACAGTGAATGACATCAACAGCCTTGCCAAAGTAGGACATTTGAATTGTAGTGAGTGTTACTAGCCTAAAATGCATTGCTCCCTACACAGAGACACACACAGTTGCAATGTCTGGAATTAGAATTCCTACCTAATTAGTTCTGCACACTACACCATTATGCAGTTATAGGACACCCCGCAGAGATTACTGGGCTACATCTTTCCAAAAGGTGTATTTCACACTTAATGACATGAACAGCCTTGTCAAAGTAGAGCATTTGAAGTGTAGTGAGTGTGAATAGCCTAAAAAGCATTGTGCCAGACACAGACAGAAGCACACACACACACACAAACAGACACACACACACACACACACACACACACACACACACACACACACACACACATACACACACACACACACAAACACACACACACACACAGACACGCACACACACACACACACACACATACATGCACGCACACACACACACACACACACACACACACACACACACACACACACACACACACACACATGCAGTTGCCATGTCTGGGATTAGAACTCCTACCTAACTAGTTTATCACACTACCTCAGTACTCAGTTTTAGGACGCACCACAGAGATTACTGGGCTAATCAATTCCCAAAGTTGTATTTCAAAGTGGATGACATCAGCCGGCATGTCATAGTAGGGCTATGGGGAGGACAATGTCTGTGCATGGGCCATAACCCATTCATCTAGAGGTTGGCACACCACATGCAGGCACACGCAGGGTTATATTGTCAGGTATGTGTATGCAGCTGCTAGATGACTACTGCCTTGTACAGTCTTGTTGCACAGCTAACACTTGCACCAGATAGTCTGTAATGCTGATGGCTATCAGTGGCTACTTTCTACAGTGAGTGAAATTTAAACATCATGTTGTTGTAGCCATTTGGCTGTGTGCTGGGTTGGATGGGCCTCATAATGGATGACTCTTTGTCATAGTCACTTTCTTCCACACATCTATGTATGTCTACTTTTTGCATATTATAGTGTGTTGGCCTTAGATATATGTCTGTATTCCTATCCAATGTGTGTGCAAAGCATGACTGGTGCATACTGAGGAGTGTATGCACTAACATCTGCAACCGTCAGATATGCATGGTCCACTGTTGTTTGCAGACATGGGCTTCATTTGTTTAAGTGTGTGAGCATGCCCAGTATGCCCTTCTGTATTGAATTTGTAGATCCATTCCAGGTAGTTTGTACTTCAGTGCAGACTTTTGTGTTATACACCTACAGGTAGCAAACAGTTTTTGCAGTGTATCCATAGATCATTTGGCAATATGGGGTCAAACTGTGCAAGGCATAGTGTGTACTGTAGGTGACTGTGTCTGTGCTGCTTCTGCTACATTGCACTGGTATTAGCAAAATTATTCAGACATGTGTACTGTTATACACTGTGATGTTTTATGTCCTCAAGTACTGCCACATGGACATTCTTGCTCACAGTGATGTCCTGGGGAACAAGGGTGAACACAGCTGTGTCCGGTATTGTGGGCAAATGCCTACATATTTATGGAAAGTTATGACATTCTGGAGGGGTGGCTGCAGACACTTGCGCTGGGTTTGTGTATCCTGTTCAGCACCTTGGTACAGTGCTGGCACAGGATTCCATATTTGTACATCCATCAACACGACATTATGGCCTTATCTTGATGTGGCAATGCCTCACAGCTGTACAGATTCACACAGGTTACACAGAGGCAAGGGTCATAAGTCAGGACATTACCACTATTGTGGTGTACGGGCAGGTTAGTAGCCACCCATTTATGTGTTTCCAGCAAGGGATAGTATGTGCACACAGCTGTATGTCAGACCTTGCACATTCCATGCTGCCCATGCTCCCACCCCCTCTATTATTCTATCTTCTTCCATACATTATGCATACATTCTCTGATACTTTCCCTAAGGTTATCACCTCATCACAGCTGTGTTTTTGTATTGGTCCACAGTTCATGCATTGTGACATGGTGGACATGTCACTGTGGTTTATCCACATGGCCTTGCATATGGCTAATGTGGAGTGTGTTATGTTGTTATTTGGGTTTCTTTGACATAACATACATTGGCAGTACATGTGAGACGTAGGCTTTTGTCAGAGGCCTGTAGTTCATTTGGTGGTGATGCAGGCCAGCTGTGTCAGGCCATTTCATTCTGTCAGTCCTAATGTCCCCGACCACCATACAGTATATTCCCCTGGGGTGACAGGGTAGGTGTTCTAGGTGTTCATGCCAATACTTTCTATCAGTATTGATCAGGTGGTGTGGATGCTGGTAGGGTGCTACCTACAGCTAGGGACACACCTGCATGGAACACCTGCGCTGCATGCTGCATTCTTTTGCTATTGCCATATACAGGTGGAGGTCATATTGTATCCATTCCCAACAGCAGAGATATGACCAGGAACCTGTGGGTGGTGTTTGGGTGAGCTAGGTGCATGTGTGCTCTGGACACTACTTGCATCTGATGCACGGATATGCATCGGGCATTCCAGATATGCTGGCAGGTGCAGACGCATCAGCTGTTTCCCAATACATCAGTCCAATCACCTTTGTGATCTGCAAGTGTTCAGAGAGATGACACCGGTATTCCCTACTACAGGCCCAGATAATGTGATGTGTACCTGTATGTACAATTCCAAGGGTGTGTCCATTTCACAGTTACACATTATATACTGTATGTTTGGCATACTTTCCTCTGTGTACTGCTTGTATATCTAGCCCAACAGCCATGCCATGTCAATTTTTCAGATGGTGACACATATTACCACCATACATTTACAATGGCCTACTGCTAGCATGTGTTATACTGATGGGTATTGTCTTTGACACTGCAGTTGTGAGGACTTGGTCCTGTCATCAGCAGTAGTGGGCAATGGCCACCAGGTCATACCTCAACATGCATATATACTGATCACTCTCACACAATATGAAACACACACCAACCTAACACATACCTACATATTGTACAAATGCTACAACCTATCCTGCTACCTTGGTCACCTCTGGGCATCTGTGTTCCACTGGTATTCTACCTAGACATACATGTTACTACATTTATACATATGATTGGGGGCACACCTGACTGTTTCTACATTGCTACACAGGATTGGGGGGCACACCTGACTGTTACTACATTTCTACATAGGATTGGGAGGGCACTCATGACTGTTACTGCATGTCTACATAGGTTATGGGGGGAAGACACATGACTGTTTCTACATTGCTAGACAGGATTGGCGGCGGCACACCTGACTGTTACTACATTTCTACATAGAATTGGGGGGAGGCACACTTCACTGTTACTACATGTTGACATAAGATATGGAGGGGGGCATACCTGACTGTTTCTACATTGCTACACAGGATTTTGGGGCATGCCTGACACTTGTACACATTTTCTATGACTGTACTGGTATGTCAGGTACTACATTTCATTCTGTTTTCTAACCTATCATGCTGACTAGAGGCATATCAGTGTACTACAGGTCTTACATTTGATTGACCTACATATTAGTTTCTGACTTCCTACCTTTCAGAGCTAACATCCCACTGCCTGACCTGATGGAGTCTGCCTGTGTGCAGGCTTGGGGGGGGAGTTTACCCATAAGCATCATTCAGAGGCCTTAGCACAGCCTTTGTTTGTGTTTGTCTACACCTGTCCTGCTAGCTGTGACTGTTGTTGGGTATGTGACCCTCCCTGACTGGCATGTGTGTGTCATATGGACACACATGTGGCCCAGCACATTTCCTGCAGTGGGTTTTGTCACCATGTGTAGTTCTGGCTACTATGGTGAGACCAGTATTTGCTACAAATCTCATGCTGCCACTTTAGGTGTCTACTCTCTGCTGGCATCCCATTCATCCACCCAGTTCCCTTGCATGCTCACATCCATACCATAGATACTGGTAACAACATATGCTACTATATTCGACAGTTGGTAAGTTGAGTGACTTACCTTGTGGGTTTACCAGTATTGAGGGTGGTGCAGGAGGGTTGCCTATGTCAGATGCACATAGTACACTCCCTACACATGGTTGAGCACAGGTAGTGTCATGTTTGGCATCCCTTTTATGTATGTGTGAGTCAGTGAGAGGTGTCATTCCCTGGTTCTCTCCTGTGTCAGTGTATGTGCTATGTGTTGCCTCTTTGCCAAGGCCAGGGCATACTGGGTATGCCTCCTTCTGCCTACTGGGGCAGGCTCAGGTTGTTCCTCTTCCGAGTCCCTCTGTGCCTGTGCAGGCCTTGCAATGGTGGGAGGCTGTGTGGCCCTGCCCCATGCTGTTCCTGCTGCAGCTGTTTCTGCAGGATCATATTGTGTAGCATGGCACATACAATGACAATTTGAGTACATGTAGCTGGTGAGTACTGCAAGGCTCCATCAGATGTGTCCAGGCACCTGAACCATGACTTAAGCATCCCAAATACATGCTCTATTATGATTCTGGTCTGTGTGTGTGCCTCATTATGGAGTTCTTGTTCATGTATGTGTGTATTTCTGATGGGTGTCATCAGCCATGGCTCCAATGTGTACCCAGCATCTCCCAGTAGGTGACCATAATGGATGGCCCCATTGGCAAATCTCTAGTACAGCTGCATCAGATGCCAGATGTGGGAATCGTGATAGCTTCCAGGGCAGCCAGCACAAACATTCATTATTATACCATGGGCACCGCACATGACCTGGCAGTTGATTGAGGGGAAGCCCTTGCAGTTGATGTAGACCTTACCCCGCTCACCGGCTAGTGCTTTGATACATATGTGCATGCAGGCTATAGCACCCACTACCTCAGTGTATTCTTCTATTTGTTGGAAGAGATGCATATTGCTGGCCAATGCCTCACAGGTGTTGGAGAAATATACATGCTCACTTGCTGACATGGCATCCAGGAACTGGTGGAGTACCCTGGATGCTGATGCCTGTGAGATCCCCATGATATTGGCCTTTGGAAGTACCCGTAACTAGTATTTTTAGTCCTACACATACCTTGGTATCCACTGTGATGGGTTCACCTTTATTAGTTCTGTGTGTGAGGCATGGCTGACACAGCTTAACAATTTGCTGTAGAAGGTCCCTGTCCACCCTATAGTGCTCCACTATCTCCTCCTCATGTAGCCCCTGGTAGGTTACCCTGGGTCTGTACAATTTTCTCTGTCTCCTCACTGTGGGTTGGTCGACAGCAATCACATCCTCACCACCCTCAGCCTCTTCCACATGTTGTTGTATGATAGCTATTGCAGCCCCTGTCATTTTGTTGCTTTTGTTTGCTAAAAGTTCCCTGCTTGTATACACCGGTGGGGTAGAGTATGTGGGAAAAACCAGAGGGATCAGTGTTTGCATAGTTTATAGTAGTGTTCTGGGCTGGGCTGGTCTGCTGCCTGTGTAATTGGCTGATTCTGGTACATTTCACCTGCCAGCTATGCTAGTTCTCTTAGATTACCTTCCTACTGCTGTTTTCCCTTCCCATTGCCTTCCTGTTTAAGCCCAGGGGCGAGCCACGCAAACACAGTGCTGAAATGTGCACAGAGCTACTATTTCCTGTTTTTTATGTTTAAAACTGCTTAGGAAACGTAAAGAATGCTAGGCAGCCTCAGACAGTGTGCTCTGCTAAGCTAAGGGCAAACCTGAGCCACAGGGCTCCAATCCATTTGAAGTATACCTGGAACCCCCCCATGATATCAGCTAACTCCTAGGCTTGCACCAAGCTATTCCTGATCTTACACTGTTGGGTGCTAACTAGCTTGCAGGGGAAATCTGGGATTCAGTATCATTCCTCTCATTTGCATAGGATTGCCTGCTGATGTATAGTTATAGGTCCCACACTGAACCTCCCCCCTTAGCAACCACTATTCACTGGCCGTGTTGTCTTCTGCCTGCCATTGAGTATAATGGTAAAATAGTGATTTTGGTTAGAATGCTTATTTTAGGTTTATTTTATTATTTTTTGCCCAATCCCGTTTGCGCGCCACTGCCCTACTTTTAAACGGCCAAAACTGGCTAAAAAAAGTAGATTTTTTTATTTTTGCTACTATTTTACCTTATATTTCATAATTGGCATGCTTTCTACATAATATCCATCCTTTATTTGGAGCTTTTATTGCTCCGTTTTGTAGTTTGCCGAAATATACTCCATTACTGGTGGACTACATTTCTGCAGATTACACTAGTCCTGCATGGCCGGCTTCCAGCTTCCTGGATCACAAATTCACCTCATTTGCATGGATTTCTCCTGCAAATGGGGTAATTTGCATGCAGGGGCTGAGTCCATGCAGGACTAGTGCAGGAGCGCTCGTGCACGTCCCTACAGGTTATTCCAGGATCGCACGGCAGACATAGTGTCTGCTGGATCTCCTGCACTAGTCCTGCACACTGTGCAGGGCTTGCTGAATTCAGGGGAATATATTTATATATAAGTTTCAAAAAATCCAGGACAGCAGCAGCAGGATAATCCGCGAGTAGGAATATTTACAAGAACCTGATTGTAGATATACTGTAAAGAAGAGCAAGAAAGAAAGGCAGATAAAAAGACAGAAAAAAAAATTTAATCAAAAGTAGAATTTAGGAAGAAATGAATTAGACATCAGGTTGGAGCTTGGCAAGGGCAGGACCAGGTCTTAAGAAGGTAGTGTTTGAGTTGTAGTTTGAAATGGAACTTATGGGGGATACTTCTTATTTTAAGTGGAAGGGAGTTCCAGGTGTGAGCTACAGAGTAATTATATAGGGACTTACCGATATTTTTTGACAGTTTGTAAATGTCTAGAAGATGTTTGTCAGATGTACGAAGTTGATGTCGGGGGTTATATCGAGATATAATATTAGAGATGGAGGGACTGGAATTGGGATTATAAAGAAGTGAGTGTGTGATCTGCAGTTGGGAAAGAAACAATTGTTTAGGGAATTCAAGCCATTGTAATGATTTAAGGGCAAGGCAGTGATGGTATTTGTAAGATAGATTAGACGCAAATCTAGCTATTTTATTGTATGTTTGCTCTAGTTTATGGAGAAGTGAAGACTGAAGGTTAGTAAAAACCAGAGCTGCATACAGAAGACAGGGTAATAGGAGAGACAGGGCCAGGTAGGTTTGGTGAAAGCAGTTTGTGGTTACGGTACAGGAGACCAAGTTTCTGGTGTTTTTTTTTTTTTGCAATGATGGATATGTATGTCAAATTTTAATTCATCGTCAATTATAACACCAAATAATTTAGTATGTGGTTCTGGTCTGATACTGGTATTGTTGAGAGAGGTAATAGAGAAAGTGGATTTGTGTGTTGCCAGTGTTTTAGGAAGGAAAAGTAGAAGTTTAATTTTTTTTTGCATTTAGAATTAGTTGATTATCAGTGAGCCAGGTTTCGATGGATGTAAAAGTGTCTTGGGTAAGAGCAAGGAGTTCTGGGATGCTGTGGGCAGTGGTTATAAGGGTTGAGTCATCAGCATATTGTAAGAGTGTGGAGAGGATGGTAGCAAAGCATAAACTACTAGTAAAAATATTAAACAAAGGAGGACCCAGTATAGAGCCTTGGGGGACACTGGTTTTAACAGGAAGAAATGGGGAGGTGACAGTTTTCCAGCGTATAGATTGTTTTCTATTAGATAAGTAGCTAGAAAACCAGCTTAAAGAGGGGGTGGAGAGATGAAGGTCAGAGAGTTTAGTTATCAGTTTAGAGTGAAAGACAGTATCAAATGCTTTGGAGAGGTCAAGGAATAAGCAGGAAACTAGTAAGTTGTCATCATGGGCTTCTGCTAATGTTTGGGTGAATGAGAGTAGAGCTGTTGATGTACTGTGGTGGGGTCTGCAGCCATGTTGGGTGGGAGTAAGAAGGTTATTATCTAGCAGGTGTTTAAGTAGTTGAGTGTGGACACACTTTTCTAGAATTTTGGAAAGGGGGGGTAGTATAGCAATGGAACGATAGTTGGATGGGTTAGTGGAGTTTCCTCCTTTGTGAAGAGGGATTGTGTCAAAGGATTTCCATACATCTGGGACAAGAAATTCAGTAATTGAACAATTAATGATAGAGACAGAGTAAGTGACAGCATTGGCAGCAATTTTAAGAAAGTAGGAAGCTAGATTGTCAACAAAGAGAGAGCAGGGCTTAAGTTTATTTAGTTAGGATTTGATGAAGACAATGGGAACTGGTTATAGGGAGAATGTATTGGAGGAAAGAGGACTGGGATGCAAAGGTAGAGAGGAGACAGTAGAGCTTAGAGTTGGAGTGTTGGATTGTTTCAATAAAGTAATTATTTAAAAGAGCAGCAGTCTCTGAGGCAGTATTGAGAGGGAATGGGTTGGGGGTAGGAGGATTGCCAGGGTGGAGGATTTTATTTTCGTAGACCAAGATATTTTAGGGTTGTTATGTGGGCTACTTTGGTTGGAGGCAAAGAAAGTATTTTTGTCTCTGATAACTAGTTTTTTACACCTGGTTCTAAGTTCCTTGTAGATTTGGAGTAAGGGAGGAGTTTTATTTCTGATCCAAGTTGGTTAGGCAGCATCCCTCTGACGCATGATAGAGCGTGTTTTCTTAGTTAACCAGAGATCACATTTTGATTTTACTCTGATTTTCCTGGAAGGTCCAATGGAGTTTAATACATCTAGAAATAGAGTATTGAAAGAAGTTACAGCATGATTAAGAGGGAGGTTTTCAAGGAAGGACCAGTTTATGTTGAGTCAGGTCACAACATTCTCAGTAAAGGTGTTCTTTGGGAGGGTGTTGGGAGTATCTATGGATTTAAATAGGGGAATGGTCACTTATAGAGTTAGGAAGAATGCCAGGGTTATGGTAGAGATAAGGGTCAGAAGTAAGGATCCAGTCTATTATAGATCCTGAAGTAAAGCTTCTGTTGTACCTGGTAGGGGAAGATATTAGTTGGTGGAAGCCACACAGATTGAGAGACTATGAGTAGGAGATGAGGAAGAAAGAGTAGTCCAATCGATATTTATGTTGCCACGTATAATGGATTTGTAAGGAACATTTAGGGTGAGCCAAGAGAGAAAGTATTTAAGGATAGGGATGTTGTCCCCTAGGGGATGAAGATGGATATAATGGCAAATTCTTTATAGGGGTTAAGGTGACAGTTTACTATTAGTATTTCAGCAGGTGCAAAGCTAGGTATGGAAATTGAGAGTGGAGAAAGAGTAAGTTGGTTGGAGTAGGGGATTGCAACACCTCCACCTCTTTTATTTACTCTGTCTGCAGGGAAGTTATTGTAACCTGGGGGAAGGATTTCTGAGTTAGAGATGTGAGGTTTTAATCAGTTTTCTGAGAGGGTTAAGATGTGTGGGGAGTTGAGATCATTTAAACATGTAATGGCTGTGTTTTGATGGTATCAGACAGGGACAATCCCCAAGGACACAATGTGTACTTGCACAAATGACAAGTTAAATGTGAAACCTGTAATGAAAAATAAATATGTTATATAACTGACTACTCCCATATGGAAATATGTATATGCCCCTAAGCAGAGCACTTCTCTAAGGTTTATAGTTTTGTCTGTAATATCTCTTCAGTCAGATTTTTGCTATATTTAAATACATATTGCAAGCAATAATGTGCATCAGACATTTCAATTGATCATCATCTATAATACAGGAATCAGCTCAATTATACCCTGATGTGCACAATTATACCAATAAGCAAGACTGCAGTACCTAATGATTCCATTTCTGTTATGACAGCATTAACTGAAATACAATGAGATTCAACAATTATAGGATCATTCACAAATAAGTATGAAAAAGAAATCAACAACTTTTCTACTGCAATGCATATTCATAAATGCAAGCTTGTGAATAAGCAGACATTACTTATTCACTGTGTGCATAAGACATACATGCAGCCCTGAGTCACAAAGACATGTGCAAAGGGCAGGGCGCAGTCATCATCATTTACACAGGGTGGGGGGGGGTGAGACAGCAAGGCTAACACCAAAGAAATGAGTGTCTGAAGTAAAAAACACGTGTATTCTTCGTAGTATACATTGTTGAAGGCTAATAACAACACATGGATAACACTCAAGAATACCGTTTTGATAGTTTGTATGTGGGTGAATGGGCATGTGAAAAACTTTTTTTTTATGTGTGTGTATTTCTGCATGAACTCAATCAATCACTGTGCTAACAATATGTCCTGGCATCTCTGACGGGCATGAGTCTTGTAGGTAAAGTACTCAGTTCCCCGTAGTCACCCCCAAATATGAAAACTACCTATGCCAGGAGTTACACTGCTAATTCCATGGCCCTGGCTATCTGAAAGTGAGTAATGTCTGCTATGCAAACTCTCTTCATGAATACATCCAGGACACCGGCCCCATGGCCTTCCACATCTGGATATGGGCAATTGTTAGAAAAATATGTATTAATGTATATGTTTAGTGCTTATTAAGAAATAAGAAAGATATAATGCATTTTATTCTATTAATGTTATGACAAGAAAAATGAATTCATATGAAACTGCAAGAAGCTTTTGGAAACTGCAGTGTGCCTTTTGCAAGTTGGTCTCTGAACCCAGCAGCTGCTAGCTCAGCAAGAATTAATGTTTATGCTTCTCACAAGTGATTATCTGCTGGGTCAGGAAATTAAATGTGTGAAATAATGAGAATCTTCTGCTCTTTTCCGCTTGAGCAATCGACCTTGTATATGTTGCTAGATAAAGCACCGGCTGCACGGAGGAAGTGATAACATGTAACAAGAGAAATGTATTGAGAACTGTATCTACTATTATGTTCGAATTAATTTAGAACCTTGAGTGGAAACTTTTGTAAAAGGGTATTGTAACTAACCAAGTGGCTAGCAAGGCCATGTTGTTTACCAGAAAAAGTTTTTAAGCAAAATGTAGTATCAGCATTTTAGATGAATAGAATATTGTAAGCTAAAGTTGTGTAAAACCCCTTGTGACTGACTACGTCAGCCTGGTGGGTTAATACTAGTAAGAAATACTATAAAAGTTGTGTTCTTCCTGTTTCATTCAGACAAAATTCTGTACTTGTACGTTTTTTGCCTCCTGGTGTACACTAGTAAAGAACCTGAACCTGAACCTCCTGTGCATTGATCTTTTTATTACAGTATTTTTTTCATTGAACAGATTGGTCCTTCAGACCAGAATCCCTCAGAAGCTGCGGATCAGAGCGTAGCAGTGGTCGAAGACTGCATGCAGGAGAAGATACCGAAATGGTTCTTCTTGAGTGAAAAGACCTCCGACTGAATTGTCGTTTAAAGAGGCTGGCCACTTTCTGATCTGTGGCTGAAGAGGGGATCTCCACTTTGAACCACGACTGCTCAATACTGGAGGCTCAGGTAGGGAGACTTTTTGCCTTTTTTCTGTTTTAGATCAGGGACTAGGTTACAGTAAATATAATTTTTTTTGTCAGATTTGTCATACAGATCAGGGACAAGAAAAAATTACTGTTTATTTGGTCATAGATCAGGGTAACAGAATAAGGTAGGCAGTTATTCTAGATAAATTGTGAAAGGAACTGAAGTTGTGGTACCACGTGGTAAAAGGGTTACGTAACATTTATTAACATGGGAAATCAGTGCACTAAAACATCGCGAGACCCGCCACTAACCGAAGACGCAAAATATATGCAACTACAACGTGCAGGTAATGTTAGATATTAAGCAAAATGGGTTAAAAAATATGAATTTAATGGGAAATTAGACAAATCTTTGCTTGCTAAACTTCTTAAACTGCTTAAAAGTGATACAAAAGGTCAGGCAAGAAAACAACAACAATTAGGCATTCCTCAGACACACAGGTGGATTGAGGAAGCAAACCGTAGGGAACAAAAGAGTAATAATTCAAAGGCATTGTTTTTAGACAAATAAGATAATAATATAGTAGTAGCAATGGCTCCTCCCCCCCCACTCCCTTTTTCAGGATATGAAGCAGGTGGACAAGCTGGTCCACCTCCGCGGTATCCTGATATCTCAGTGAAACCGAAATTGTTTGTTAGAGATCCCATTGAAACTAGGTCCCGAACACGTAAAACACTGGGGGACATAGAATTGTATCAAATGGAGAGAATTTTACAAGCTGAGTGGGAAAGAAATATGTCCACTTATAGAGGTACCAAATCCTCAGGCAGGACAGGTTGGACAGGACTCAACCCTCTTGGTATATAGGCCGTGGACACCGGAGGATATCCGGAAGGCTACTAAGGGAATTCCCCATCCAAAAGTTAATTTTACAAAATTCCTAGAAGATTTACAAGGCATGAGGTTAAGTTACCACTTAAATGGGGAAGAAGTAGAAAAAGTAGTTAGACAAATTGTAGGTCCAGATTGGCACATGATTTGTGGCACCTGGAATCCTCGTAATGCAGAATTTAAGCCACTCCCACATAGTGACGCAGAACTAGACAATAGAGTGAAAGGCCTTACAGACCGAATCTCTGAGAAGTGGAAACCTAGAGCAGACTGGACTTGTATTAATCAATGCATACAGCAAGAAAATGAAACAGTAGATGGGTACTATGCCAGATTATTAGCATATTTTAATATCCATAGCGGTATGACAGTTCCCAAAAGTCAGACAAATGATTCCCTGTATGAATAACAATTGAAAAATGCATTTTTAAAAGGTTACATTGCACCTATTAGTAGCTTCATTACAAAGCATATGATAGATCATCGAACAAGTAGGATACAAGCCTTACTTGAATATCCTAGACATGCTGAAAGACATTTTAATAGCAAAAAGAAAAAGAAAGCGCAAGTCTTCACTGCTGAAGATGGAGCTGCAGTTTATGTATTACAGTCTGGTAAAAAGGGTAAGAAAAATGCACAGGGAAATAAACAGTCTGACAAACGGTCAGAGGACTTTGAAGAAAGGAAAAAGAGAGGTGAATGCTTTAAGTGCAGGAAGACATCTAGCTAGGGATTGCAAACAAAATAGGAAGGTAACCACAGAGGAGATGAGGACTGACTATATGATGGTGAAGATACACCATACGAGAGTCAGAAATCATTGGGAAAAGACAATAAAGAAAGAACAAATGTAAATGTGATAGAAGGAGTAGAGGAAGTGCAAGTAGACATGTAGGATGAAGAAAATGAGATTTTAGATTTAGCATTATTGAGCCTAGAGCTCTACCTAGCAGACACAAAACCGGAAGCTACACTTCTGGTGGAGGGGAAGAAAGTTAATTTCCTGTGTGATTCAGGAGCATCACAGACTCTGATACACCCCTCCAAGTTACCAGAACATTCATAATCACCTGATTATATATTAGTGAAAGCTGCAAATGGACAGCTATACCGGGAACCACTTTCCCATGATATAGCAATAACTGACCCTGTTTCAGGGATGACTCAAAGGAGTAAAATTGTTGTTTCTGCAAAATGTCCAGTGAACCTATTAGGTAGGGACCTTATGCAGATATTTGGCATAGCAGTAGTTTCGACTATGCAGGGTATGGAGGCACAGTGACAAATGAATACTTTTGTGGTGCGACCGGAGGGTGAAACTTTTTACTGGTACAGCAAGGACTTGGTTACGACTGGTCCAGGGGCAGTGACCAAGAAACTGATGAACATAGCCATCAGTAAATCCCCCGCCCTTGACACTGACAGACAGCATTTGTTGCATTGCACTCTGTATTACTGTAGCACACCAGGACCTGATAAGGAATATGAGCAAGAATTGTTCAGAAATCGTGCAAACAGATTAGTGTTACGTAATCTGTACTGGGATACTGAGGGAAACAGTGTTGTTAGCTGTTCATTACCTCAAGAATTCCTTGCACTATACAAATCTAATCGATTACCACGTCAGTTTAACTAAGAACAAAAATGTAAAATGGGCAGACCTAGGAGAAAAGGTAACGAGATGAGAGAAACAAACTGATTTAGAATTATCAGAGCAGGGAATACAGAAACAAAAACTGAATTGGCTAACACAGGCACACCCAGCTGTACACTTGCAGTCTAGCGAGGACAGCTGATTAGCATTCTTATTAGAAGAAGAGGAGAAAGCCTTATGTAACATAACAAAGACTCTTTGGTCAACAGGCAAGTCAGATGTAGGACTTATTTGAACAGCAGGACCAGTTACTATTACACCAAAGTCAGCATTCAGACCACAGAAGAGACAATATCCTTTGAGAAAGGATGCAGAGATAGGAATCAAACCTATAATAGCAGCATTACTTAGAGAAAGAGTACTGGTAGACTCTTCTGATTCACCATGTAATACACCCCTATTTCCTGTTAAAAAGGCAAATGGGGAATGGCGTATGGTTCAGGACTTACAAGCTGTAAATAATGCAGTAATACCTAGAGCACCTATGGTGCCAGATCCACACACTTTGTTAAATGATTTGAAACCTCACCAGAAATATTTCTCTGTGGTAGATATGAGCAATGCTTTCTTTTCAATACCTATACATCCTGATAGCCAATATTGGTTTGCATTTACATTTCAGAGGAAAAGGTATACCTATACTCGACTACCACAGGGATATTGTGAGAGTCCAACAATATTCGCACAAGAAATGGCTAGTAATTTGGCGGGATTCACCCCACCAGGGGGTAGTCAAATTCTACTTTATGTAGACGACATCTTGCTAGCAGCCCCCACCCAGCAGCAATGCAGGGAGGATACCATAACACTGTTACAATTCTTAGCAGCACAGGGACACAAAGTAAACAAAAGCAAACTACAGCTTTGGAGAAAACAAGTTAGATACCTAGGATATGTAATATCCAAAGAAGGTAGAATACTAGATGAGGATAGAAAAACAATGATTTTCAAGCACCCAAACCAGCAACCAAGAAGGAAATGTTGTCCTTCCTGGGAACAACTAACTTCTGCCGGAGTTGGATACCAAACTATGCTTTGGAATCTGCTCCACTGACTGACCTCATATACAAAAAGCCGATGGCAGCACAGGATTTATTACAATGGACACCTGAAGCAAAAATAGCTTTCTGCAGTTTGAAGCAATTGAGAGCTTCTTCATTAGTCTTAGGACTACCAAACTATCAAAAAACGTTTCTTTCAAACTGTAGACTGTAAGCAAGGATATATGACATCACTGTTGACACAACAACATGGGGATAAGCAACGCCCCATAGCTTACTATTCATCACAGTTAGACCCAGTGGCGCGATCCTTACCCCACTGTTTACAAGCAGTGGTCACAGCTGCAATGGCAGTACAGGCTTCAGCCTCAGTGGTGTTATTCCACCCTCTCACATTAAGAGTGCCTCATGCAGTCGTGATAATTTTACTGCAAGAAAAAGTAGCATATCTCTCTCCTGCTAGGCATCTTTCCTGTATGACTATACTGTTGAGCCAACCTCATATGATAATTGAATGATGCATGACATTAAATCCATCAACTTTGCTCCCAACTCCTGCGGATGGCACACCACACAGTTGCCTGCAGGAAATTGAGCAGAAAACCTTACCCAGACAAGATCTCACGGATATTCCCTTGGATAAGGCCAAGGTGACATATTACGTGGACGGCTCATGCAGAAAGGGCCCTACAGGGAAAAATCTAGTGGGGGATGCAATAGTTACAGACACTGAAACCTTAGAAGCCCAATCCTTACCACATAACTTGTCTGCACAAGCAGCAGAACTGATTGCCTTAACACGAGCTTGTACCTTAGCAAAAGAAAAATGTGTAAACATATATACTGACAGTCAGTATGCTTTTTCTACTGTACATGTTTTTGCACAGCAGTGGAAAAATAGAGAGATGATAACATCTAGTGGTAAACCAATTAATCATGCGCAATTTATTTTAGAATTGTTAGAATCTATTCAGTTACCTACTAAAGTAGCTATTTGCAAATGCTTAGCTCATACGAAACAGCAGGACAGAATTTCAAAAGGTAATGCGAGAGCTGACACAGCTGTGAAGTAAGCAGCTTCAGACTCAGAAACTTTACTTTTAGACGAGGAATTACAACCCTCTGAAATTTTAGACCTAGAAATGTTAAAAACAATGCAGACGCTTACTACAAAAGCAGAGAAACAAAAATGGGAAAAACGAGGAGCAATCCTTGAAAACGGGCTGTACATCTCCAAAGAGAAAAAAACAATTTTGCCATCTAATTTGTTTAGATATGCAGCTTTGTTGAGCCATGGGCAGTGCCATGTCTCAACAGGGGGGCTGGTACAGTTAGTAAACCGAATATTCCAAACATATGGATTCACAAATTACACAAAAAAATTTTGTGCGGCATGTCATATTTGTAACAAACATCATGCACAAGGGGCATTTAAACCTAAACAAGGAAGTTTTCCTACACCGCCATATCCGTTCCATACTATTTGTATGGATTTTATAGAACTGAACAAATGCGATAACAAAAAGTACTGCCTTGTCATTGTAGATATGTTTTCTAGATGGGTGGAAGCTTTTCCGACCAAGAATCCGGATGCAACAACAGTGGAAAAACCCTCATAAAGGAGATTATTCCCATATTTGGCATACCGGAAAGAATTTATAGTGACAATCGTACACATTTTGTGAATCAAACCATACAACAGTTGGGACGCTTCTTTGGGATTTCCCTTAAAAACCATTGTGCTTATCACCCTCAATCTGCAAGACTGGTGGAGAGGCACAATGGAGTCCTCAAGAACAAACTTAGAAAGTTAGTCAATTAAACCCAAAAGAACTGGGTGCACTGTCTGCCTCTGGCGCTGCTGAGTATGCGAACAGTTCCAAATGCAAAGGGTTTAACTCCTTTTGAAATGGTGTTTGGGAGGGCATATTATGTACCTCAGTGGAAAGCTCTCATGCCTGCAGACCAGGAGGCTGATAGTTCACTAGCTAGTTATATGAGGAAACTGTTAACAAATAAATCTCTCTTGCAGTTTAACTCTTTTTCAGATAAAGAATAGACCAGACCATTGGAAGCGATTCTAGCCCCGGGGTCCAGGATCTGGGTGAAGGTAACAAAGAGGAAGAATTGGGCAAGCCCGAAGAGGGAAGGACCATACCAGGTGCTGCTGGCCATGCCTACTGCAGTCAAAATATCCAAAAGGTCATCTTGGATCCATTTGACGCACTGTAAACCGGTAAAGAACTTTCAACTTGATAAAAACATTGCAACTGTTACGCAACAAGAACAAAATGGCCAAAGATAACAATGCAGACCAACCTAAAAAATGTTGCATAATCATATTATTGAGCGTACACTTGTTGACTGTACTTTTGACAATTTTCTTTTTGTTGTGGTTTTTTCATTTCTCAACCACACAAGTAAAACTGGATAAATGTGATGAGACATCCATAGACTGGCATCCAAACTTTAACACATACCTAGCAATTAAACGTGTATATGCTGAGACTATGAACATTTCAAACTGCTGGGTTTGTACAGCTATACCAACAGCATATGGAGGACTACTAATGCTCACTGTTCCTTTAGGGATCAATGAGACTTGGGAAAATTTGCTTTTTGACACAGGAACTGTGAGATCACAGGATAAAATAGCATTGTATTTACCTGCTACACAAAAAGGGATTGTGTGTTTATTCAAGAATGATACTCTCCAGGTGGGCTGGAGTAACTGTAACATAACAATATCTTATAAATGTTATATTAAGACTAAAAGTGGGGGTACTGTTTGCAATACTAACTATGATTCATATTTGAACTCAATGAAAATGACATTGAATGAAGTACAAAGAAATCCTGTTTTGATTAAACAATTGTCAATCATAGATAAGAAAATGTTTCATGCAGGGTTGGTGCATATTAGCACTAAAGTTGAAAACTGTTATTTTGTGTGTGGGAAAAAGGCATACAAATGGCTACCTGAGAATTGGTCTGGCAGTTGTTTTTTGGGCTACCTGGTTCCAGCCATACGACACACTGTGGAATTACCTCTGGGTAAAATACGGAACGTGAGAGATGTTTCCAAGAAAACCAAAGATCCAATCGAGAAACCTGTGAATCCAGTAGGACGAGTTGAAGCAGGTTGGAAAGACCATAATTCCATGAAGGACAAAGACAAATTGACTCATATGGACTTGAGTGACAGTGTTATATCTTGGGCAGGTATACTCCCAGCGTATGGTGCAGTCAAATAGATTTGGGAGCTGAGAAAACTGTCGAAACCTCTCGAAGTAATGAGTAATGCAACTTTTTCTGCTCTTGAATTAGTGACTGATGAACTGAATGCCATGATAACTGTTGTGTTGCAAAATCGGATGGCTCTTGACTTCACCCTAGCGGTGAGAGGTGGTACGTGTGCGCTTATCAAAGAAGAATGCTGTGTGTACATACCAGATAATAGACATGAAATCAACAACCACCTGGAGGTGATTCAGCAAGTGTCGGCCATGACCAAACCAGGCCCAAACCCTCTGATGGATTTTTTCCAGAATCTGTTTGGGGGGTGTGGTTCCATCCTAATGAATATTCTGATTGCCATTTGTGTGGGTTTACTCCTATTAGGAGCATGTGTTTGTTGTGGAATCCCCTGCATGAAAAGATTAATTCAAGATTTTATAGATATGTCTGTCTCTGAAACCTTGTATCAAGACATTGAACTTGAGGAACTGGTTCCAAATGAAATTCTCCTTGAAGTCTAAACTGAATGACTCTCTTAACTGCAAGTCCCAAGTGGAAGAGGTTAGGAGAAGAAATAAAAATTGTTTAAACTTCTGAGAATAGAATAAAAAGTATTAACAGGGGGGAAAATGTTAGAAAAATATGTATTAATATATATGTTTAGTGCTTATTAAGAAATAAGAAAGATATAATGCATTTTATTCTATTAATGTTATGACAAGAAAAATGAATTCATATGAAACTGCAAGAAGCTTTTGGAAACTGCAATGTGCCTTTTGCAAGTTGGCCTCTGACCCCAGCAGCTGCTAGCTCAGCAAGAATTAATGTTTATGCTTCTCACAAGTGATTATCTGCTGGGTCAGGAAATTAAATGTGTGAAATAATGAGAATCTTCTGCTCTTTTCCGCTTGAGCAATCGACCTTGTATATGTTGCTAGATAACGCACCGGCTGCACGGAGGAAGTGATAACATGTAACAAGAGAAATGTATTGAGAACTGTATCTACTATTATGTTCGAATTAATTTAGAACCTTGAGTGGAAACTGTTGTAAAAGGGTATTGTAATTAACCAGGTGGCTAGCAAGGCCACGTTGTTTACCAGAAAAAGTTTTTAAGCAAAATGTAGTATCAGCATTTTAGATGAATAGAATATTGTAAGCTAAAGTGATGTAAAACCCCTTGTGACTGACTACGTCAATCTGGTGGGTTAATACTAGTAAGAAATACTATAAAAGTTGTGTTCTTCCTGTTTTAATCAGACAAAATGATGTACTTGTATGTTTTTTGCCTCCTGATGTACACTAGTAAAGAACCTGAACCTGAACCTCCTGTGTATTGATCTTTTTATTACAGTATTTTTTTCATTTAACAGCAATGCAGCATCAATACAGGAGGAGGATCTTGCATAGCCATGTCTGTTGACACCAGATGATGTAGCCACTCTCTGGCCACATGGATGCCCACCCTCTCCCAACAGATGTTCCATCACAGACACTGTCTGATCCAATGTTTCATTCATCCTCTCTATGTAGTTGCTGACATGGTTCAGGGAGTCACTAACATGAGAATGCACAATGTCTAGTAGTCACACTATCTATTCCAGTGCCCAGGTGGAATGTGCCTCTGCCTCCACCATAGCCCTGCACATACATTTGGTGGCACCTGATGACACCATACCCCTCAGCTGTGCAGGTTTCTGCAGAATGACCAGATTTTTGCCTTATATTTCAGTCCATTTTTCATGAAATGGTAGTTTTTTTGGCAAATCATTAAACATTGAAGTCTGAAAATAATAATAGATATTTGAGTTTCAGACTTCACACCCTTCAGAAAATAGACACTTATGAAGACCATGTTATTCTATCAACATTCTAAGTCTAAACGTGCAATATTTAATAATTGTCCCTATTTGTGGACATCCACCCATTATTTATAGCTTTGTCCAGATTTCCTGTTGTAAGAGGTTGAGAGGGATGAATGACACCTAATGGCACACCAGCATCAGGAGGAAAGTGGACAGCAGGCCTCCTCTGAGCACCCCTATCAACCTTCCTTTGTGGCACCATGCTCTCACAATGGCTACCAGAAAAATCAACCAGGTCTGCCACCACATTAGCCACACTAGCCAGATCAACAGTGTCATCCTCAACCTGTCCTATATCAGATGTCTCTGTGTCACAGAAAAATGTGGGCATACTGACTGTATCTGAACTATGGGCTGGGGATGTGGAAGTAACAACTTCAGCGTCAGACTGATCATCTGCAACACCAGACTGTGCCTTTTCATTGCCATCATCATCATCATCATCATCATCATCATCATCATCATCATCATCAGAGATTACCAATACTCTGACATCAGGTGGCAAGAATTCCATAGTGCCAATCTCAGGACCACCTATGATAACAAGCTATAAACACAATGAACAGAAAAATGATGAATTAAATTGATAACATACTTTCCTTATTTGAATGATATGTTAAACTCTAACAGATGTAAAGGCAGCACAAACTATATTATCATATAGACCCAAATCTTCCTTATATAGGTTCATAGGTAAGTACTAGGCTATCTGCCCATGGGCATTTATAAGCCTAGCCACAGAGTGATGGCTTTCGCCTCCCCATTAGATTAGTAACCTGGGCCTCTGTCAACAGGGCTCCTGAAGTGATCCCAGGGCAGAACTTATGATTACCCATCCACTCATCAAGATTTCTCTTGAAAAGGGTCAGAGAGGAGCTCTGTCGAATATGGATTGGGATTCTATTCCAGAGTGAGGGGAGTCACTGGGACTTGAATCTATCCCTCCAGAATGTCCTGTTTATTGTTGTACATAGGTTCAAGTCGCTAGAACGAGTGATTCTGAGGGATCTCGTTTTTTTTGAGGTGAAGCATGTCCATTAGTTCAGGGTTTGACATGGCCCTATAGGTCAGACATAGGTCACCTCTGAGAAGATGGTAAGCGACTGAGAAGAGCTGGAGCTTTTTTAGTCGTGCTTCATAGGGTAATTGTTTAATGCCCTTAATTCTCTTAGTGAGGTACTTCTGTGGTCTTTCTAGTTGTTGCAGGTGTCTAATGAGGTACATCCCAAATGGGGCATTGTACTCTATTATCGACCTAATGAGTGAGAAGTAACGGAGCACAATCACCTCCTTGGATCTGGATGAGAAACCCTTTGTGATCAGGTGTGCCACATAGAAGGATTTCCTGACCGTTTTGGCTATGTGGTTATCAAAGGAGAGCATGCTATCTACTTGGGTACCAGGTCCCTAATTACTTCTTCTGTACTTAGTGGATTCCCATCTATGTGGTAGTTTGTACGTACTTTGTTTTTCCCAAATGGGATTACTATGCATTTTTTGGCATTTAGCTTGAGGCCGTGACTTTGACACCAGGTGTTTGTCTCTGTGAGACCCTTTTGCAGGATGTCTGTGTCAGCTGGAGAGACAATTATTGCACCCAATTTACAGTCATCTGCGAACTTGGTTAGCCACAGTCCCTCCGCCTTTGCCTGTATTTCAGAGAACTATATACCGAACAGGAGGGGTCCCAGGACTGAGCCCTGTGGGGCTCCGCTTGTGACTGGTTTAGAGTCAGACATGGCGCCTGCCACTCTTACCGTGTGGGTTCTGTCTGAGAGCTTATGCATTACTAACAATAACTAAATGTGTTTACCATGTGCAGGTGAGCTGGCAGCCTGCAATCCAGACGTGCCTGTATGTGAGGAGTGGAAGGGAAAGAAATCTGCTAAGTATGACAAAACAAATGAATCCAGAAAAAGAGAGCAATTCCATTCAAAAGTGCAGATTAAAAATGTACTCAGACAAAAATGTAGTATATATGTAGTATATAAGTAACTGATTTGTCTGCAGTTAAAAGCATTCTGTATCTTTACAAATCTTTATCTGTTTGTGCTTTCTCTAGTGCTACTGTCTGTAGGCTATTGTTTCTAGCTGAAGCCTCTTTAACTTTGCTAGATTGTGTTAATAGTCTGCTGAGTGGGGGCTGGTTCTTTTGTGTTCTTGTAAAAAAAAAAAAAGTTGTTCTTCTGGTATTTAAGCCCTAACTTTGATAGGTTTTCTGTCTATACACATTGAGCAGAGTGGATAAGTTGTTGACCACAGCTGTTAGCTGAGATATCCTGTTGTTTTTTTATTATTTATACAGATTATTGTTTTTAACAATTAATATATAGCACTTTTATTGTCTGTTTTTAGTCTTCAAGTGTATTTTATTGCTATTAACTAATCTGTACAAGTAACTGATTTGTCTGCAGTTAAAGGCATTCTGTATCTTTACAAATCTTTATCTGTTTGTGCTTTCTCTAGTGCTACTGTCTGTAGGCTATTGTTTCTAGCTGAAGCCTCTTTAACTTTGCTAGATTGTGTTAACAGTCTGCTGAGTGGGGGCTGGTTCTTTTGTGTTCTTGTAAAAAAAAAAAAGTTGTTCTTCTGGTATTTAAGCCCTAATTTTGATAGGGTTTCTATCTATACACACTGAGCAGGGGTGGATAAGTTGTTGACCGCAGCTGTTAGCTGAGATATATAAGCATCCTGTTTTTTTTTTTTCGATTATTTATACAGATTATTGTTTTTAACAATTAATATATAGCACTTTTATTGTCTGCTTTTTAGTCTTCGAGTGTATTTTATTGCTATTAACTAATCTGCACAAGTAACTGATTTGTCTGCAGTTAAAAGCATTCTGTATCTTTACAAATCTTTATCTGTTTGTGCTTTCTCTAGTACTACTGTCTGTAGGCTATTGTCCCCACCCTCCCAGTTAGTGTCTTGCTCTTATACTTGGTGGCTTTGCAGTTGCCCGCCCCTACTGTAAATCTGATCTGTGACACTCCTCCCAGTCTAGTGTCATGAGCTCATTGCCTTAATATTGCTACAACTCAAGTGCTCTAGGTTGCACTGCATCTGAAGTGTTTGTGTGTTTTAGCTGCTTTTCTGTATATATAGACTTCTCTATTTCTTTAACTAAATACGCTCTGCAAAGTTGTTTTATTGCATTCCTGCCTGTATTTCTGAGGTTTTTTGCACTTTTAAAGTTTGTTTTTGCTTAGTTTAACTGGTAGGCTACACACTTAAGTGCGCTAGCTGAATTAAAGCATTTACTGTGCTTCTGTACCCAATTTCCGCTACTTTGTAAAAAAAAAAAAAAAAAAAAAAAAAAATCCTTGTTTCCCGCCTTTACTGAACTAGAATAGTCCAGTCTTCAGGTATTGCTGATCTCTGGGCTGTGTCATAGTTCCTGTGTTGCCCATATCCTTATTTGGATAGGAGGAAGCTTCTTTGTTCACCAGTGAGAGTGGGGAGCTCTGAGCAGCCTATCTGTCCCTTGAGGAGTGGTTCCAGCCCAGTGACCTGTAGCTTATTGGCCATTTTGGGCCATTTCCTATCTCTTTCTAAACCCCTGCTTTAAAGCCAGCTTTAGCGCGCTTTTGCACTTGTAATTTAAAGTTTGTCCTGTTTGTTGCATTTACCTGTTGAGGCTACACATTCAAGTGTGCTAGCCGGTGTACATATTTATTGCATTTTTCTGCTGTTTGTTGCAAAAAAGAAAAAAGAATTATCCTTGTTTCCCATCTTTACTGACCTAGAGTAGTCCAAATACAGGCTTTGCTGTATTCTGGACTTTTGGAAAGTTCCTGTGTTGCCCATTTCCTTTCTTGGATAAAGGGAAGCTTCTTTGTTCACCAGTGGCAGTGGGGAGCTTGGAGCAGCCTATCTATCCCTGGAGGAGTGTTCCCAGCACAAGAATCTGGTAGTTCATGTGTTGCCCATTTCCTTTCTTGGATAAAGGGAGGCTTCTTTGTTCACCAGTGGCAGTGGGGAGCTTGGAGCAGCCTATCTATCCCTGGAGGAGAATTCCCAGCACAAGAATCTGGTAGTCTGTTTGTTGCAAAAAAGAAAAAAAAAATATCCTTGTTTCCCATCTTTCCTGACCTAGAGTAGTCCAAATACAGGCTTTGCTGTATTCTGGACTTTTGGAAAGTTCCTGTGTTGCCCATTTCCTTTATTGGATAAAGGGAGGCTTCTTTGTTCACCAGTGGCAGTGGGGAGCTTGGAGCAGCCTATCTATCCTGGAGGCATGTTCCCAGCACAAGAATCTGGTAGTCTATTGGCCGTTTTGGGCCAATTTTTAGCTCTTTCAAGTCCCCCTGTATAAAATCCACTTTGGTGCGGTTTTTGTTCTTGTTACTACTCAGCCAAGCTCCTTGTGGTCCTGCAGAGTGGTGCTAGCAGCAGAGAGGCTAAAAGAGTGACTGCTAACCTGATAAAAGTGTTTGTTTTCCTGCTACTACCTGGGCGACTGTCCGATCTAGCTAAACTGCAAGTATTTCTGCTTCTTGAACTGTTTTAAACTGTTTAAAGTTGTTTTTGCACCTGCACTTTTAAAGTTTGTCCTGTTTGTTGCTTATACCTGTTGAGGCTACACACTAAAGTGTGCTAGCCTGTGTTACATATTTATTGCATTTTCCTGCTGTTTGTTGGAAAAAAAAATATATATATTATCCTTGTTTCACGTCTTTCCTAACCTAGGGTAGTCCAAATACATGCTTTGCTGTATTCTGGACTTTTGGAAAGTTCCTGTGTTGCCCATTTCCTTTCTTGGATAAAGGGAGGCTTCTTTGTTCACCAGTGGCAGTGGGGAGCTTGGAGCAGCCTATCTATCCCTGGAGGAGTGTTCCAAGCAAAAGAATCTGGTAGTTTATTGGCTGTTTTGGGCCAATTTCTAGCTCTTTCAAGTCCCCCTGTATAAAACCCACTTTAGCATGGCTTTGCACGATTTTGCGCATAGCGCAGCATCGGGCAGCACCGCTTAATTGGGTTTAAACCATTCTCGGCTCCACAAAGTCTGCTCTTCACTTTTTCCCTTAGAACTGATCTAGTTCTCATAATAAACACCATATTCCCACTCTAAAGCCTGGCACTTGCTCACTAAAGCAATTATATAAGTCAGCACTAAAAAATTAAAAGCACTACACCCTCACAAACTCCCCTTGAGTACTTTGTTCCCATTTGGCCCTTTTTTTCAATTATAAAGGAATTCCCAGTACTATTCTAGCATGTCCAAAGGTCAGTTGTCAGTCTCCTCTCCGGTCCAGCTGGTGAATCTGGGAAGCTTGAGGCAATGTTACAACTGCCTCATGTACACAGACAACCCTCTCCTCCTCCCAACAAATTCCAACACATGTGAGAGATGCAACCATGCAGCCAAACTGGAGGCTAAGCTCTCTCAACTCAGTACTGGCATAACCAGTCAGGAGGAGAAGGAAACCACACTCACTACAATTTCAGTCACACATAGACCTACCACGACAGCAAACCAAACACATAAACACACAAAAACATACTCGGAGGCTCTAAATAAAAATCTTCCTAAGCAGCAGAGACCTCCAAAGCAGACACCCAAGCAACCGCTACCCCAAAACAAAACACGTGCAACACATAGCTCACAAAGCCAGTGTGCCGAACAGTCACAGCCCTTAAGGCTAAACAACACACCTGATACACTTGTAATAGGTGACTGTATCGTTAGGCACACTGACGTCCCGCTCACCAGTCTGAACAAGGAGAAGGTCACGGTGAGCTGCCTGTCGGGCGCTAGGATCCGCCACATAACACAAGCACTCAGGTCACTCCAAGGCAAGTACAAATATGACACAGTCATTGTCCATGCTGGTGTGAATGACCTGAGACGTACCTCCCTGGACTACATGAAAAGAGACATAGAGGAGCTCTCTGAGCATGTAGCCCAGGCCGGTATGACCCTGACCTTGAGTAGCATCTTACCCTCACCAAGAATGATGCCACAATATGAAGACAAGATGATCAATTTCAACAATTGGCTTAAGTATTGGTGTCATTCAAAGGGGATCCAATGCCTGTCTGCCTGGGATGACATGCTCGACAAGCTATGATGCTTCGCTAG
>NC_056735.1:544773550-544928550 GCF_019279795.1 Protopterus annectens
TATAAGAAGAAATTGTAGATAAAACATTCCTCATACATTCACAATATGTTAGAACAAACTTTAACATATGAGCCTGACATTTTAAAATTCTGAAATTAAAAGTTGCAGATGTATACACTTTTATCCCATACCTATCAATAATTTATCCTCCTTGTTATGTAGAATAGGATTGGAATTAATGAAGAGTTTAGCAGCAGTGGAATCAGTTAAGGCTAAAGCTACTGGGTCAGGTTTAGGAATAGTGTATACAAATTTAAAAGACTGAGAGACTTTGTACATCCTATCAGCCTTTTTAGGGGCAGCAATCTGACTATCAGTGAATTGCAGGCAGTGAGACACATCCTCTAAAGCAGACAGGACAGGAGGAATAAGTGTAGGTTCTGGAAAGTCCTCCTGTTAGAACTACTATTATATGAAGGACAGAAAACTCTGTGTTCTCCCACTGAAAACACTAGGACATTCTTGCAGTAATCTCAGAGAAAGAGGAACCCAACATGAAGAATCAGAAACTGAGCTCTCCCCAAAGTCTGAATCATAAATCTGAGGACAAAACCCTGATTCTATCCTTGCATCTTCTTGCTCAGATTCAGAATCTTGAATCTCTTCAGGAGAAGAGGTGTACCTCTTCTTTCACCAGAAACTACTCTACAAGAAGGATCAATAGCTGAATTAAACCCTGATCCAGTCTCAGTAAACTACTCCTATCCAAATAAATTTCAGGAGGAGTGGATACATGTTTTATTTATGTTTCTTTTTGCAGGAAAATGGGACCTTTTATGTTGCTAATTGCAGTGCTGCTTCCCCAGAGATGGGCATATCATTCTGACACAGTAGGGAAACCTTCCCTGTTCCCTTATTCAGGACCAACAAGAGTGGCTCTCCCTTGCCCACTGAGTTGACTCCAATGGCTTCATCGGACATGCCTAACCCTTCATCCATAGTGGCTCTAGGTGCTACACCACAAGGACCTGGGGTGAAAGATGAGTGGTGTGACACTCAACAAATGGCCACAGCAGAGTCACCCACCTGCAGCTTATTTAAATTGCTAGCCTGCTGCAGTGACAAAGTATGTTTGCTCAACTTTTCTTTTTGTAGCTGGAAGAAGGCCCTACTATGGGATTGGTGATCTGTTCCATGGCCAAGCCAAAACTGCTGCTTTTTTCCTGGGGCAACAAATAGCAAATACCAGTAAAACTACCAGTTGGCAAAAGTTACTTTTTTGACAGAGAAATACAGTAAAAGTGCTTTCAAACACTATGGCAGCCCTACAATGGAAAATTAAACATAATTTCTGCACAGAAAATATGTTATAAGTTAGTTTACACTACCTTAAAACTGACAGAAAAAAAGAACACGTGCTCCATTCAAAAGTAGTTACAGTCTTGAAGTAGTCCATTAGACCACAGCCCTCCTGGCTTTAAAATAACTTTCCTGAAGAGGAAACTAAAGAAACATCAGTAAATATAAGAAAGGGGGTGTTTTTCCTCCAAGGGGAACTTATTTACCCAGCAAAGGTAAGCACAAGCCTCCTGTCGATGCTCAAAAGCCTCAGAGAACAGTATTCTTCAGTGGTGGGAAAGCTCCAAAAAGCTTTGTGCATAAGCTTGTCTTTTATATAGCTCATTTTAAGCTGTTTGACAATTTAAGTGCATGGAAGGTGCCCTGAACAGTTGGAAGGTGGACGGCTTTTATATCCTTGGCAGGATATAACTTGTATAGATAAGGCTACTGCAACAATGATCAGTATGAAGAACATAATTTAGTTTTGTATGCCTAAGGTACAGCAAATACGGCTCATACCATTGTGTAGTCCTCTGTAACATGGATAGCATTTACTCCAGAAGATGTACCTGACAGATGTCAAATTCTGTGGTACTAGATATAACTGAAGTGAACTGATAGAACTCAGGTACACGAGTCATTGCTCATATCCTAATTAGAGATCACATTGCAGTTCACAATATGTACCTTTCTTTCTTTCTTTTTTTTTTTTTAATTTTATTGTGCTTTTGCCATCTGCTTGGCAGTGCAGAAACATGGTTCTCTACCTAAGGAAAAATAGTGAAAAAATTAGTTTAGGCTGCCTTATGTAGAGTAAATATGCATGCCATTGTTATGCAGCCCACTACAGCATGGATAATACTTTGGAAAATGCACTGGGAGATGACAAATTCTGTGTTACAATGTGTAACTGAATAGAACTGAGAGAAATAAATCACATGAAGCATTGTTTGAATCCTGCTTAGAGATCACATTGCACTTACTCACAATATGTATCTTTCTTTTTTTTTCATTTTAATGTGCTTGTGGCAGCATGTAAACATGATTCACTACTTAAGGAAATAAGTGAAAAAAATTGTTTTGACTGCCTTAGGTAGTGCAAACACATGTGGCAATGGTGCACTGGACAGTACTGAGAGAAGAAATGCCACCTCTCATACAACTGTGCTTGTGGCACAAGATGTAAAAGTGCAGTGACTCAAGATAATGAATGCAGCTTTTTAAGTTTTTGAATCCAACTACAAGACACTGTTTACAAAGGGTGTAAGAAGCCAATTTCTCACAACTTTTTAATTTGGACAGTAACAATAATGAAAAATGATAATGTTAAACCTGTTTCTTGCAAGCAATTTTTCAGCAATCCTTGCATAATTAAGCTTTTCTATTTAGCGTATCTAATTAATTTTCCAAGCTATGGTGTGTTAAATTTCCTAGACATGACAGTGATCATATTCAATATAAAATTCACTTGCATATATCTGATGGTCACAGTACTTTTGTTATACTCATCCTGACTTATCAGATATCCCAACTACCTATTTAGGACACTTACAGATTGTGCAGCATGTATGTAACAAAAACTAACCTGCATTAATAAGCACATTTAACTGCATCCATCCAAAATATATTTACAAACAGAAATACTGACTTTTACATAGGGATATATTCCCAAAAATAATTAAAGCGACACGCATGCAGGCCACTCTGAAGTGTATCTCCATTCATTATGAAATTACTATATGCTGAATGTAGGTCTCCTGTGGCAATGTCAGTTGATAAAGTAAGGTTTCAATGTTTGCATCCTTTATCCCATGAGTTTGATTCCCAGTTGTTACAATACTTTTTTAATTTTGTGCAAGTCCCAACATGATGATATGTTAGAATTTGTCATGTTTCTCCTTCCAAACTTAAGGTCTTAAAAGCCATAGCATTGAGCATTCCATTGTTGAACATTGGAACCTGTGTCAGTAGGTTGAGCGTCACACATGGCAAAGCTCAATGCCATGTTGCAGACCTCTACTGATATGTGATGTCAGTATTGTCAATGTATCTGTCGAGTAATCCATCTGATTTCATTTGTGCAAATTAATTTGGCTAGGATGTGCATCTTTGTGCAATACCAGTAACATGCAGTATCTACATATTTTGTTAGCTTGACTTTTGCAGACATGGCTGGCAAGGGAGGTAAGGGTTCTAAATTTAGAACACAAAGGTGAGTTGTTGAGGAGTCCAGGATTTGTGACACTCCTTGTGAAGCACTACGGCCATTGGCTGCTGCAGGTGGAATATAATGGTTCTTAGTATAAGGCAGAGGCTTGGAATGGCTAACCTAAAGCAGCAAGCATTCCATGCAATGGAGAACAATATCATCAGCACTATAGTGACCTTAAGAAGTGCAAGTAAGATCTTTTCTACTGATGGTTGACTGAATTTATGACTGGGAACAATCACCTTTTGTGTATGTATACAGACCCAAAACCTGTCTATGATCTGGCATTACTGATCTAGCCAGCAAATGAAGATGCTCATTATGCTTTCATATATTTTTCTTTTTGTACAGCACAAATGCAGAAGAGATAACTGGAAACCATGAGGTGCACCAGGAGAGATTAACTCACTTCAGAGAGGTATGGGGTAAGTGTGACTCAGGTCTAAATGCAAGCCAGAATTTCATTTTCATTGACTTAAGCACTATCATGTTGAGCAGGCGTGCATCATCCTTCATCTCAAGCATACATGCCTTTCCCAATAATTCTTGCTGTTTGCATTAGGCAGTGAGACCACTAGCTTAACTATGTATGTGGGTTTAGTCCTCAGAAGCAGCAATTAATTTTTATTAATCTATAATTATTTATAAAATATTAATAGCAATATGTCTGAGATAATTAAATTATTTAATTGCTATTATTAAATTAGAATGCATATTTCCTATTTGTCATAGGGAAATAAAAGTTGCTCTTTTTTATATCATAGCAGTGAGATGTGTTTATTTTATGACACATAAATACCTTTCCATCATATATGGATGTGGCAAAGATATAGAATAGTAAATTGACAATTGTTTATGTATTGCCAAACCAAGTTTATTTAAAAAACACTATAATGTGACTCACAGTATATCTAATTAACTCTTTTGTTTTTCTTCCCCCATCCTTTTTATCTATCTTTTTCTGGGGGGGGGGGGTTATAATTTATTAACAATCTCCTGTTTGCATAACTTGCAGCTGCACAGAGAGGTACATGGACAACTACAGAACAGCCCACTATACCTCAACAGATGGCATCACAGACACAAAGCACTTCAGAGTCACAACCTGACAGTGTCACCTGCACAACCTCTACCCTACCTGCTCCAACTGTATCCAGTAGCTCTGCCCTGGCTGTTGGTGCAGTGGTACCCACCAGGAACAGTATGATTGGAGGTGATGATTTTGTCACCTGGCAGTAGCTGACAATTCTGGTGGAGGATATAATGGAGAGGGACCTTGGTGCACATACCAGCAGGTCTGATAAGGTCCTGTATTGCATTGCAAATATGATGCCATGTCCAGCAGTTGCACAGGGAGCTATTGCATGAGACAGAAATGATAGTTATGAGGGTGAGGACTAGATCCTCACTCTTCTTAAGCTGAAAATGGTTGCACCTCTGATGTTCCCTACCTACCTATCCCCAGTCATGGTGTCCCAAAACCTTTTGTTTCCATCACCATCCCTGGCTGTCTTTTATGTCCTGTATGTATTCATATGCTTCATAATCTATACTACCTACCTGACTCTTTCATTCCTAAGCACCTTTCCCAATGTTTCTCAATATTCCAAAAAAAATAGTAAAATAATTATGCCCCATGGTTGACGCAGTGGTACAGCGGTAGCGTTGTTACCTCACAGCAAGAGGTTCTCCCGTTTGATTCTCGGCGTGGCTTGGGAGTGCTTTCTGTGTGGAGTCTACATGTCCTCCCTGCAGTTGGGTAGCGTTCGAAAGACATGCGTGTGTAAATGGGCATGCCTTCATTGAAGGTTGGGCATGGAGCTGGCACCTCTGCATTTCATAAAAATCTACTGCCAATCATTAGCGGACCGGAGTTCCGCTGTTGTGACCCCTTACCAGGAAAAACCGAAAGACAAACAACAACATAGCTCTCCACTTTGTCTACATGTCATCATTACACAATTGATTTGATCCAACTGGCCATATAACATTATTCTGTTGTCATTCATCACTGATTTGGTGACTCTACAAAGTCATGAAATTGTGTGTACAATCACACATTTAAGTTGTGAAGTAGTGGATAACTATGGTGATCTCCCACAGCCCTCATGCAAATTCCTGTATTCTTCCTCCAGTGGTCTACCTTCTGCTTGCCAGTCCAGTGTTCACTGTTATCTTATCCACCCCTTTTCACACTCTTAATCTGTTCAATAAAGAGATTCACACACAGCACACTTGGCCAGAAATGGCACACGGAAAAGCTTTCACTTTATGCACTAGGTATTTATGCAGAGTTTGGCACAGTGCAACAATGCTAAGTGACAGTGAATATCGTTTCACTTTTTAAAGCAAAAGCTGAAGATTTCAATTTAATCTGAGTGGTCCAATTGCTTTTGTACACAATGTGCTTAAATCCAATGTGCTATGGGAATAAAGACTAAAGGCAGACATTTTAGAACTGTGATACCCTTACTGGAACAGTTTTTAGGCTGCTGTATATAGTGAAGTAGGAGATCCTATGTGGTGTGCTGTGATAATTACCTTGTTTGTATCCCGGTGTTCCTTTATAGTGTCATGGGTTTCATCACAGCTAGATGTCAAGGAGTTTTCATATTCCTATCATTTTATTTAACTGCAAATGTCTGAATTTCTCTCCTTATAAAACATTTTTAACATGACATTGGAATAGTGCAGCAAGACATATTTTTCAAAAACACTGCAGGCCCAGCAGGGAGATTTGTTAAGTCAGCATTGGCTTTGTTAGGTATTCATGTTTATTACACTTTCCTACCCCTTATTTGTATCTATAATGACTAGTGTCTAACATTGAGCAGAATAGTGACTAACATTGAGCAGCTTCCCTGCCCCCCGTAGAGGTGGTTACTGACTTGAAACTGTAGTTTTATTTTCCCTTTTGGGTCTATTCCTGCTTCTTTCCAGCCCCTGCCATCAAGCATGCTTTAACGTGCTTTAGCGCGATTTAGCGCGGAGTTGCCACTAGAGCAGCATCGGGCAGCGCTGGTTAAACAAGGTTAAACTCTTTCTGGCTCCAGAAAGTCTGTTCTTCAATTTTTCCCTTAGAACTGCTCTGTTAGGAACCTAAACAGTTTACACCTACACTAAAAAGTGCAGCACTTGCTCCAAATAGCTTTTTCTTCTCAAAAAGCTCAGCACTTGTCTTATAAGCATATCCCTTGTCTTATAAGCATTCTCTTTGCAGGTCAAGCACTCCTATATTATACAAATCTCTCACTAGCAAAACCCCCCAGGAGTGCCCACTTCCCTGCTAAGCCCACTACTTTTCTGTCTCATACCAACTCATAGTTCTTTCTAGCATGTCGAAGGGTCAGATGCTGGCGTCCTCTCCTGCCCATTTGGTGAATCTGGGAATTCTGAGACAATGTTACAATTGCCTCATGTACACGGACAACCATCTCCTCCTCCCATGTAACACTAACACTTGTGAGAGATGCAGCTATTTAGCCAGACTGGAGGCTGAGCTCTCTCAACTCAGGACTGGCAAGACCAGGCAGGAGGAGAAGGCAACTACACACACCACAATACCAGTCTCACATAACTCAACCACACCACTGAATCAAACACATAAACACACTAAGACATACTCGGAGGCTCTGAGTAAAATTTACCTAAACAGCAGAGGCCTCCAAAGCAGACACCCAAGCAACTGCAAACTCAATACACCACACAAACAACACATAAACAACAAAATCAGTGTGCAAAGCAGTCACTGCCCTTAAGGCCAAATACAACACCAAACATACTTGTCATAGGTGACTCCATAGTCAGACACACTGACGTCCCGCTCACCAGACTGAGTAAGGAGAAGGTCACAGTAAGCTGCCTGTCGGGCGCTAGAATCCGCCACATAACACAAGCACTCAGGTCTCTCAACAGCAGGTACAAGTACGACTCAGTCATTGTCCACGCTGGTGTCAACGACCTGAGACGTACCTCCTTGGACTACATGAAAAGAGACATTGAGGAGCTCTCTGATTATGTAGCCCAGGCAGGTATGACCCTGACCTTGAGCAGTATCCTACCTTCACCTAGAATGATGCCACAATACAGTGATAAGATGATCAGCTTTAATAATTGGCTTAAATTCTGGTGTCATTCAAAGGGGATCCAATGTCTGTCTGCCTGGGATGACATGCTGGACAAGCCACGCTGCTTCGCAAGGGACGGCTTGCACCTGTCACCCCTAGGCTTCCGGATATTGGCAAAGGCTCTTGCCACCCCCATAGTGCCTTTTTAGGCAAGGCTCAAATTCTAAACCTACCACCCTAGAACACAAAAAGTAAAAACTAAGGGTAATGCTGCTCAATGCCAGAAGTCTCAATCTCAAGATGCACGCACTCGAGGCCCTTCTCAGTATGGAGAACATCGATGTCTGTGCTGTGACAGAAACCTGGTTCAAGGCTCCTGAGAGCACCCCAGCACTAGCAGGTTTCACCTCATATCATGCGTTCCGGCCCCAAAATACGGACAACACCAAGAAAGGAGGGGGGTGTCCATATTCATAAAGGACACCCACACCTCAAGGTTGGTGGCAACGCACGATGCATCGGAGACCATCCAGGTGCAATTAACCATAGGCAAGACTGCTCTGCAATTTGTAGCATGTTACAGGCCACCCTCTCAAACTCAGGAACCTCACATGGCCTTCCTGAAAACAATGGAGGGGATAAATGTATCTCCAAACACCATCATACTAGGTGACTTCAACTACCCTAATATAGACTGGGAACACTACTCAAGCCCAAACACTCTAGCCCAAAGGTTCCTGGAGTTCATAAACTCAAATGCCATGGAACAACTAGTCACCATCCCCACAAGAGGAGAAAACATACTTGATCTCATCATCACGAACATGGGATCACAATGTTCAACACCAGAAGTACTGGTGAGATCAGATCATAAACTAATCTCGCTGGAGGTCCTCATCCCGCCCCCACCTGAAACAAAAAAGACCACAGTGAAAAACTTCTCAAAAGCCGACTTCACACTTCTAAAAACTAGTGTGGTCTCCTTTAAGGCCCCTGAGCCAGTGGTAAACATTACTCAAACCGCTGAATCACTTACAAATGCCTTCTACCAGCACCTACAGGACTGCATGGATCAGGCAATCCCAAACAAAACTAAGACTCTTTGTACCAAAGGCAAGCATCCAGTCTGGTGGACCCCAGCCATAAACAAGCTCTACAACAAAAGGAGGAAGCTACTACAAGATAGAGCAAAATCCTTGAAAGGTAAGACACCCTTGATCATTATAAGTAAAAACTAAGAGCTCTCATAAAATCATCCAAGGCAAATTTTGAGAGAAAAATCGCCAAGGATTCAAAAGACAATCATAAGGCCTTCTTTAGCTATGTTAGAAACCTAGGAGGAAACTCCCAGATATGCTCAGAATTAGTTCAAAATGATGTGAAGATTACTGAACCTACACACATTGCCAACATACTGGCTGACAGGTTCAGTGCAAACTTCTCCCTCCCCCAAAAGGAGAGATATCTATACCAGAGGATTGTAGCCCCCAAACATCTCCAACGCCCAGGTGAGAACTGCTCTCTCCAAAGCAAAAACAACGCATCCATGGGACCGGATGGTGTCCCCGGCTGTGTGCTCCATGAACTCAATGAGGAATTAAACCCGCAGTTAGGACAGCTGTTTAATCTTAGCCTCACCTCAGGATACGTACCCAAGGAGTGGCGCCGCGACTGTGGTCCCACTTCACAAGGGCGGTGCCTCCACCGACCCTGGAAATTACCGTCCCATTAGCTTGACAAGCCTTATCTGCAAAGCCATGGAGAGGATCATAATGGAACTCATAAATAAAGACATAGGGAACTTGCAGACTTTGGATCCAACCCAGTTTGGCTTTGTCAAAGGCAGATCATGCCTTTTAAACTTGGTTGACTTTTTCGAGACAGTCACCAAGGCCATTGATGAGGAAAGGCAGTCCATACAGCCTACCTTGACCTGGCAAAGGCCTTCAACACAATACCCCACTCAGGTATCATCATAAAACTCATCAGCTTGAATGTAAACCCATACATCACAAGATGGGTTGCAAACTGGCTAAGTGACAGAACCCACAGGGTCAGAGTTGCTGGAGCCATGTCAGACTCAAAGCCTGTCACAAGTGGTGTCCCACAGGGCTCAGTCCTGGGTCCACTCTTGTTCGGCATCTACTTTTCTGAAGTACAAGCAAACACAGGAGGGTTATGGCTGACAAAGTTTGCAGATGACTGCAAACTGGGCCATAGTCGAAAACACATCTGACACAGATATCCTTCAGAAGGGCCTCACAGAAATGGATAACTGGTGCCAGAGCCATGGCCTAAAGTTAAATGCCAAGAAATGCATAGTCATACCCTTCGGGAAAAACAAGGTTACCCCTAGCTACCATATAGGTGGCAATCCACTGAGCACAAAAGAAGTCATCAGGGATCTGGGGACCCAGGTTGACAGTAGCCTTTTGTTTGACACTCATGTTGCTAAAGTAGTTAGGAAAACCTTCTACATTGCCCACCTGATCATGAAGGGATTCACATCTAGATCAAGGGAGGTCATCGCCCCCGTGTACTCATCACTCATTAGACCTATGATTGAGTACAATGCCCCATTCGGAATGTATCTGACCAGACACCTGCAGCAGCTGGAAAGGCCCCAAAAGTTCCTCACCAAAAGGATAAAGGGTCTCAAAATATGTCTTATGCTGCCCGACTGAAAGAACTCCAGCTCTATTCAGTCTCATACCGCTTGCTCAGAGGTGACCTGTGCCTGACATATAAGGCCATGTCAAACCCTGATTTGATGAATATGCTTCACCTCAAAAAATCTAGATCCCTCAGAACCACAAGGGTGGGAGACTTAAACCTTGACACGGTTATTAATAGAACATGCTGGAGGGACAGATTCATCACCCAGAGACTCCCTATGCTGTGGAACAAAATCCCGGTACATGTGAGGCAGAGCACCTCGCTGGCCTTGTTCAAGAGGAATCTTGACCAATGGATGGGGGATCACAGATATACCCCAGGGATTACTTCAGTGTCACTGCTTGACAGAGGCACAGCAAAATAATAGGCATAGTTTTATTCAAACTAAAGGGGTGGCGAAAGCCAAATAACTATGGGCTAGGCTTATAAATGCCCTTGGGCAGATAGCCTAGTATGAACCTATGAACCTATGAACAAGCACTTCGTTGTACATAGAATGATAGATTGATAATGATTTAATAAATAACACTAAAACACCATACAGATGTTCCTATATGTCCCACAAAACAAATGTCGTTATTCCTGTCTGAAACTGTCTCTCTCTCTCTCTCTCTCTCTCTATGTTCACCCCTTCTGCTTCAGTAAGTTGTGACTGTGCTTCAATTGTGTTATTTTAATGCTTGAAGTAGTAATTCCTTTGTGGTGTGATGAGCTGATGCTCACATGTTTAGAAGAATTTTTGAATAATTTCATGGGTTCTACTACAGTCATTAGCTAAGTGTTGCTTCCTCTTTTTTCTACACTAATCCATGTGTCCCTGTTAGCTACCTATTGCTATGAGCCATCATTATCCTTCTTCTGTCATAATTTACTTTGTCTCTGCCTTAATCTCTATCTGTATATGTATCTTCTCCCTTCTGTATCATTAATCTTCCACCTCTGCATTTGCACAATGCCTGGTGCAGGGCAACAAATGCAACTAATGCAAATGGAAGTACACAGCTTATGGCAATACTGTGTGGTTTTATTGCCTTCATCTGCATTACTCTGTCACACCTAGTACCACTGTACGAAGCTATGTTCGGTCAATTTAATGTACTTTTGAACAAGATGAAGAGTTGTTTGTACAGATTACAGTGGTCAATAGGGTAAGGAAGATGAATACATACATTCATATTTGCTGAAATCTACTGTCAAATAGTAACTATCAAACGTATGACTTCATAAGTAGTGCTTAGATAATACTCAAATATAATTGCTTTTCTTGGCATGCTGTAAATGTTTGAATAGATATAGATGAAAAAATATTTCAGGATGTCTTGTCTGACTCCTGTAGAAGTAAATGTTGGCTGCAGCTTTAGTTAGCACATCATTATCCTGCTGCTATAGCAATGTACCCAATTCCTATTGTGGAGCCTGTCTTGTACAGATATTTCTGCAGAAGTTGGCACAGAGCAACACAGAGTACTGCTAATTCCCATTCCAAGATCAACACTACAAGATATGATTATGCATGTGCTAACACTTCACCACCAGTAGCACGATTAAGCTTAGTAATCAGAAAATAATACAGAAAACACGACAGGGATGTTAAGAAAACATAAAAATAACAAAATGACTCACTGAAAATATCCACGACTTCTTTTATTATAAAAAACAACTAAGGTTTTTTTGCTCTTAACTTAACAGAACTTCCTCAAAGTTAAAGGTAGTTACATTACTTCCTGCTGTTTAAATATAAATTTGGTACCAAAAACAAGAACCAAATGTAAAGATAAATGTACCTTTAAAACAACTAACTTCCATAATTTAATATTAACTGTAATAAAAAACAATAAACAACATTGTTAGTAAAAACATTTCATAAAAAAAAGATATCATTTTTCAAAACACATCTTATGGAAATAACATCACTAATACCTGGGGTATTTGCAGAATTAAAAATAATCATCCAATAAAGTTCCCTTTCCTCCAAGGAAAGCCCCTACCCCTCCCCCCCAATTGGGGGAGGGGGGTGGCCTTTTTCCAGTACACAAATAGAAATTTTTCTAAAGTCAGTACAGACTATAGACTGTTTCTGTAATGCATTTCTACTATCTTTCATATGAATAGTGTAAGTATGCTGGTAAATCCTTTTCCTAAGGGACCCCTTGGTCTTACTTACATAGAATGCAGGACAGGTGGTGCAAAGGGCCAAGTACAATACTCCTTCAGTATTACAGTCATAACTCCCTTTAAGTGAAATCACTCTATAGAAGCCAGTTACCTAAAAATGAGTACTTGTAATATAAATCTGCCCTGTTTACATTACCCACACTGCCTTATACCAAGTTTGTTGGTAGAATTCATACCTCTGCTTTGATTTATTTCAATTATTGCTGTCAAGTTAAGACTGTTTTTATAAACAAACCTAGGGTGCAGTCCCCATTTGATCATATGATCAAGTACACCAAAAATGGTGATCCAGTGGGATCTAATAATCTTTGCTAGGGAAGGTACATCCCTAATATAGCATAACATCATGACCCTATACCGGCTGTTGTCATTAATAGTTCTCCCTGCTACTATGCTTTCACCATAATACAACAAGGGTTTGTAGTGTACATGTATCTGACTTTCCACTGACTCTCTTAAATTCAACAATATATCTTGTGGGTGGCCTCAGTCCAGGAACATATCACAAGGAATCATGGTCTCACTGTTGAAAACTTGGTCATCAGAAATAAGCCTGCTAAAATGGATGTTGGCTATCATAATGGAGAAAGCTTTTAGAGTATGTCTCCTTCCTAAAAATGTTTGAATCGAATTTACTACTTTCAATATTTTTAATGAGTAAGACATCAAGGAAAGATATGGAAATCAAATTAAGTTTGTATGTAAACTCCAAGAACATGATTGTTCAATTAATATAGGCTATAAAGGCCTCCAATTCTTCAGCATCCCTTTTACATAGAATAAAAATGCCATCCAGGTACCTAAAGTATAACTGGATTTTAGACCAGAAAGAGGATGTAACTACCATAAAGCCAGGTTGGCAAACATTGGTGCTAAGGCCATTCCCATGTCCATCCCTTTCAAAGTCTTGAAATATTTGCCTTCAAAAAATACAAAATTAGATTTTAACGCAAGCTCCATGCACTGATAAACAATATCAGTCTCCTTTTTGTCAATGGTAGCCCCCATAGAGATGACCTCAAAGAAGCATTCAAGGCATTGATCATGGGATATTACTAAAAATAAGTTCTTGATATCAACATTTATAAATCAAACATCTCCAGAAAAAGCAGTTCTTGAAATAATTTCCAAAAAGTGCCACGAGTCCTTCAAAATATGTTCCTTCTCGATCAAAAAATCTTTTAACTTGTGGTCAGTAAATTTTTGCAAATGGTTTGGTTTAGATTGAACTGAGGAAATTACAGGCCTCAATGGTGGGTCTTTCACAGATTTATGAATCTTTGGTATCCCAAAAATGGATGGAATTTTTGGCTTCTTAACCACCAGATACTCGTTCAGTTTAGATGCCATGCCATAGATACAACACGTCTTTAAGCCAAATATCAATCTGCTTCCGGAAAATATTAATTTCATTAAGGAATACCTCAGAGAAACATTCAACATTGTTCAAGGTCAGCAGGACTAAGACAGAATATATGTGTGTGAATGAAAGGGAGGATAGAGGAATGGTGAGGATGCAGGGAGTAGAGGTGGCGAAGGTGGATGAGTTTAAATACTTGGGATGAATAGTTCAGAGTAATGGTGAGTGTGGAAGAGAAGTAAAAAAGAGAGTACAGGCAGGATAGAGTGGATGGAGAAGAGTGTCAGGAGTGATTTGTGACAGACGAGTACCAGTAAGAGTGAAAGGGAAGGTCTACAAGAGGGTAGTGAGACCAGCTGTGTAATATCGGTTGGAAACAGTGGCATTGACAAAAAGGCAGGAGTCAGTGCTGGATGTGGCAGAGTTAAAGATGTTAAGATTTGCGCTGGGTGTGACAAGGGTGGACAAGATTAGGAATCAGTATATTAGAGGGTCAGCCCAGGTTGGAAGGTTTGGAGACAAAGCCAGAGAGGCAAGATTACATTGGTTTGGACATGAACTGATGAAGGATGCAGAGTATATGGAAAAAAGAAGCTAAGGATAAAGCTGCCAGGTAACAGGAAAATAGGAAGGCCTAAGATAAGGTTTATGGGTGTGGAGAGAGAGGACATGCAGGTGGTTAGTGTGACAGAGCATGATGCAGAGGACAGCAAGAAATGGAAACGGATGATCCGTTGTGGCGACCCCTAATGGGAGCAGCCAAAAAAAGAAGTTCAAGTAGTCCAGAATTTTCTGCTGGTAGATATGATGGTCCATAACCACCATTCCCACATTTTTCTGGCTTCATGATTCTTATGTTTTTATCATTAGTGATCTGGCTCAGTAGTAGCCTCTCCTTACTACAGAGGATATAAAAGAATGTTTTCTTTTGGCTACACCAATTATGAATATTGTTCTCACATAATCTTTCAAAGATAGCAATAGGAGGTAACATGGGAGGGTTGAAAGTACTAGTTCTACACAACCCTCTATGTTCTTCAACAGTGGCCCTGGGAGCAAGCAAACATTCAAGGTTGAGTTTCCTAGCAAACAGATTAGCTCGATAATCAAATCAATGATACTTCAGTTATTAGAAGGAATGAATTTAATACCCTTCTTGAAAAGATCACCAAAAACTGGAGTAATGTCAAAGCAGGAGTAGTTTTAAACCTTAAAACCCCTGTGATGCCCGTGCACTGGCCCAGCAATCAAGGAGCCTCAATCCTCACCACTAACACCAGTGAAGGGCATCCATATAGGGAAAGGATAATAAATACAGAAACAGTAAAGTACAATTTCCCTTAAGAGCTCACAGAGATCACAGTTAGTCTGGGGCTGGTTTCTCCCTTTCTCTCCAGGTCCCCAATAAGACTCCCCACTGGCACAGCTATAACGTCCAGATCTCAGCCTAGTGGGCAAGCTAAAACCTCCAGCACCCTCTTCTGTCCAACCAGTGTTTTGTGCCCCTGCCCAAGTAGCAGACACACACACACTTTGAGATAAGAGTTATATACAACCACACAGACACTTCTGGGAAGGCTGACACAGGTTCTCCAGCTGTGCCCCTTTTTGCCCACTCTAAAAGGTAGTCCCAGCTGCCACCACCCAATAATATCAGCTACTCAAAGGCCCTTCTGAAAGGGTGTCCAATTATTACTGCGCAATATTATTATGCAAATGGTAAGTGTGACTGAGCAGTCAAGGCTAATTAGAGTGACTTCGTACAGTATCACTATATACATGCAATGTAGCTTAAATTAACTCTACATAAAACAGCCACAGTTGAAAGGTTTACAAATATTTAATAATAAAAACACAAGACAATACTTCTTACTACACAGTGCTAGTCAAGAGTTCAGATATCACAGAAAAATACTAAAAATAATACTGTAGAAAAGTTCTGACATCAACACAGAAAAACACTTAGTCTAATCTTCCTAATTTCTAGCTATTTCTAAGAGAAAACAGTTCTAAATAACATACATATAGAAAAAAGCAGTGCTGGTGATGTTGGATGTTCTCAAGACAAAATGCTCTGAGCTCTCTGATTCTCACTCTTTAAATTGATAACACAGAGCTGTTTCACATGACATCATTCTTCACACTTCTCTGGTGTTCCCAGGCTAGCAGAAACTACATTAACATTCTTTACTCCTGGTCAGAAACCAGAGCAATAAAGGACGTTTATACATGCAAATTCTAGCCATTAACTCTGGTCTTAACACAATAGGCAGGATGCTTCCCTCTAGACATATTGGCTCCAATTTTTGACATCAAAGACAGTCATAAAATGCTTCACTTAGATTTCTTACACCAGAGTGTACTGTTATTACATTTTTGAAGTTCTATTTCAAATGCAATCTTTTCACATTTAAGATAACAAGCCTGTGGCTTACATTAATATTTACAAATGACAAAATTATCTGCAAAATTCTATCTGGCTAGGCTGGCAGCCTTCACCTATCTTCACAATCCCCAAAATCAATAATGGTACCTTGAGATGGGCATAAAGGTTCCAAACCCTTAGGTTCCAGTTCTTCCATCAAAACTGACCCTTGTGGTGGAGGATCCTTTGATGATTCTTTCTCAGGCTGCTTGAAGGACCCCTGCCAGCCCTGTCTCACTCCCTCCTCCTCGTTTACTCGAGTCGCCTCAAACTTCGGGGGGGGGGTGCACATCCAAAAATCATCATTAAGTCCTTCATCATCCAAATTGTCAAAATTACTATTAGTGTCAAACCTCTTTTCATAAAGAACTCTTTCTGTCTTATGACAATGATTGGGATCCAAGTAAGCCATCTTATTCTCATATTCCATCTTGTCCCTATGACTTTTCCTTTGCTTTTTTTTAAAGATAATAGAATCATAGTCTTCCACATGTCAAAACCGATAGTTGTCAAAGATTATCATGGGCCATCAACTTCATAAGTTCTATACCTGTTTTGTTCTTCTGTTAAAAATCTCCAAAAGCTCATGGAGTAATACTGATCCTGCACTTAACCCATTTGCGTATTTGTAATTCCACAGCCTCTTAAGGACTCACTCATGTTGAATACAATAATTAAGAAAGGAATTGTCCAGCTGTTCAGCTAATTGCCTTTTTAATAACTTTTCAAAGCTATTAATTTTAACTCTGAGGTAAGGTCCTTATCATTAAATGAACTACTCCCACTAACAATAACATGCTCAAAATCATACCTGTGGGAGATCCATTGTTTCAAGTCTGTTTCCCAACCCCTTTTTGGGCTTATTCCTTGACCCTTCATCACTTCTGCCATTGTGTAAGTTTCTAAGGCAAACCTCAACATAAGTAGTATAGCCTTTAGAGCCTTCACCAGGTCTACAATTAAAGTCCTGCCAAACTGGAACTTTTCAATGCTGCAAAAATATTGTCACTATGTTTCTTCATCATTCCCATACATTCCAGGAGCTGTGTAAGGTCCTTCGGCTCATCTTGACCACTAGCACCCTCCTTATCTCCAGAAAACAGATACAATTGTGACAATTAAACATTCCTGTGATTTCATGCTGGGACAATTACCCACTTGTGTTGTTTATTAGTTTTTATTACAGTTATTAAATTATTGAAGTAATTTATTTTTATATGTAAATTTCTCTTTAAATTTGGTTATTATGTTTGGTGCCAAAATTTGTATAAAACAGCAGGAAGTGATATAACTTCTTTTGACTCTGAGGAAGTTCAGTTAAGTTCAAGAATAAAAGTGTTCAATTTTTTATAATAAAAGAAGTTGTGGACATTTTCAGAGTGGTGTTTTGTTATTTTTAAATTTAGCAGCATTGTGCTTAAAGAGTACAATAAAAAATAAAGACATGAATATAATTATAGTTTTATATTGCACTGTGTTCATTTGTCTATTACTTTTGTAATCTTGATTTCAGAATTATGCTGACTCACTTAATTCAATCATTTAAAGTATGTCTGCTGTACAGTGTTTGCACTGACAACTGTGCTATAAACTTGATTAACCTATTCCACAAAATCCATCACCCCTATTCTGCAGTACACTGTCCTATGTATGACTGGCATGTTTTTCTTGCCAATGCATGTAGTGCAGGTATGTAATACAAGTGCGCAATCATCCACAGTCAATGTGTATGTCATCCCATAATTTGGAGCATGTCAATGTCCCTCACAGAGATGCAGTGTACATTAAGGACCGTATCTACATTTCAGTAGAGAAGTATGTCATTACATGTGACAATCACAGTGATGTTACATTGTCCTATGCACATATATGCATTTGCTGTAAAACCTGTGGTGCACAGTACCATCTCTTCCAGACAGTAAATTTTACAAATATTTAAATATCCTATTAAACACTGGTAATGCCAGTCTTCACCTGTGGCACTTGCAAGTAGTACAGTGCTTCTAGATTGTCTAACTACTTAGAGTGGAGGTCTGATGCCAAAGATTGTGTGTGTGTGTGTGTGTGTGTGTGTGTGTGTGTGTGTGTGTGTGTGTGTGTGTGTGTGTGTGTGTGTGTGTATGTGTGTGTATAAAATGCCTTTTGCTATATACACTTCCTCTGAAGAGAATGCATTTAGATGCACACATAGCTTCCTTATCCAATTTCTTACTGAAACTTCCTCTATGAAACGCATTGATGAGGTAATCATGACAAAAGTACACTCTGTACCCTTAAGAGTCAGACTTCTCCTATGATGCATCTTACTAAAACAGTGTTTATGCATTGTGTAACTAGATAGGCTGCTGGTTCATTGCTCAATACGGAGAGCTTGTGTATGTGAGTGAGGGTGCTTACAGTGAGGTGAGCAGGTGTTCAATCAGTGTCTACTCTGGTGAAATGTTTTAAACTGTTAGATGACTCCAACTTCTCCCAAGCCCACCTTTCACATTCACAATGTCTTTGCAAAATAAGACTGTAACTATGTATACAGTTTACTCTCTACTGAGTACAATTTTCTAGATGTTACTTAAAGGAAACATGGATTTTTTAGGCGATCTTCTGTCCACATACGTGTAAATTAATGCAAGTACCATTGACTGGAAAATATCCATTTAATATTTTTAGAGGGAAAATGATGCCAACATTTGTTAAGTGGGGTGGGGGAAGAATGTTACTATTTTTCAAATGACAGGTGTTTTGTGACGCAGCAATAAGACCACACAATTACAAAATTATATTGTCTGCCTACACCCCTGGTTTAACACACTGAAGAGGTCTTTCTTTCACAAGTGAACTGTCATTATTTAACTGCCATACATTTCCTGTGGTGTTTGCATATCTTACACTATTCTGCAGAATGTGTAAATAGGTAGGATGTTCAAATGCAGCACTGCTTAGCTTCTACAATTCCAATAAATAAATACATAAATAAATGGTGCTCCAGCATCATCTTGTTTGGATTCATTGTGTCTTACTTTGGTATTCAAGTAAGTTGTATATAGCACACTGGCAGCATTGACATTCTCTGTACATAGTCAACCAATTTCTATGCTTTCCCCATTTTGATATTGTGATCTCAATAATATGCTGCATGATGTTTTTAATGTTTGACATTCTCAAATATGCCTATATATATGTGTCTCTGTGTGTGTGTGTGTATATATATATATATATATATATATATATATAAACAAGGACGAAAGTGAGTAAAATAACAGTAGTCATCCTCTTATTCCTCAAGTCTAATGTTTAGTATACCAGTATGACAGCATTCCAATTATGACATTCTGAGAATTGCTTAACTTGACATCAGAAACTGTAGATGTCCCAGAAACTAGCATATGCCAAAATGCTTATAACAGAAACACATCTTTGATATCAGTATAAGAAATAACACATTTTAAATAGTTTTAAAAATGTACTATTTGAAAAACAGTACTGTTTCAATAATTAGATGTGTGCTTGTTTCTTTGGGGATTTGATATTTATAGTGAGTGAATATATGCAACGTTTAACTTCTTCATGCAGCAATATTTACACTATAAGCAAGGGAAGTAATTTCTTGCACTTCAGCTGGCAGTTTCCTAAATTCAAATATATGATAAAATGCACACACACACACACACACACACACACACACACACACACACACACACACGCACACACGCACATATGCGCACACCCACACACATATGCACAAAGATGACAGTAAGTTAATAAATACACAATCCATTTTACAGAATAATGAACAACCCTCAGTGGCTTTATGCAATAACAGAAAACCACTCATGCTTAACGACAGTTGATGTCAAAACCTCTCAGGCAGGTATGTAAGTATAAAAAATAAAATAATTTTTTTCTGACTTTTCACAAAAATATAGATGTTGCCAGTCAAAAAAGAATTAGTACAACTATTACAGGCATTGTTGTTTTTAGGGTTTGGACATTTACAATCATACAGCTTGTGAATGTTTCTGCTTCTGTATAAAGATTTTATCTGTGTTTTGAGAAGCTGAAAGCAATGGTTTCTTATTACATTGGAGGCAGTTGATAGCTTACCAAACTGGAAAAAATTTGTTTGGTTTCAGAAGTTACTGGGGAATTTAATGAAATGTATCTAAAGGTAGAAATTGTCAGTTAAAGAAAAATATGTAGTTTTACTTCATTTTCTCACAAGTGGCATATATCTTATTCTGTTTCCAGTCTTTCCCCACAATGATTATGTAATTCACTCATGGAGAAAAGCAGGCTAGGCCCAATCAGGAGGTATAAAATTATCTAGCGAGAGTCTATAAAAATATTTTCAATTAATCTGTATAGCTTTCAAGTGCTATTGAGAAAAGCTTCCACTATGAATTCTCAAATTCAAAATCAACAAGGACCTATCCCACATAATTGAACTCATTAAAAAGTAACCCAATAAAAAAGTTGAAAAACAAACTGTTTTTACAGAGAACAAACTCCCAACACTCTTCATATGGGGACTTGGAACTTATAAATACCGACCCTGAAATCACACAGACTAAAAATAAAAGTCAAAATCTCGGGAACAAAGGAATCACTACCAACACACATTTCTAAACAATACCTGCATGGGCTTTCTATGCAAAACAGAACTGAGAATTTCAGCAATGGGGAGTTTAGGTTAAACAGATGAAATTTCAAACATATGATTCTGAATGAGATGTAGGTAGCTGAAACTAAGTTATGCAGTACCACATTCCGAGATTATTGAAAATTTCTGCTGACAAAATACAGACTAAATATCTTTTTTTCTTTGGTGCTTGTGATGTAATTGCTGGGTCTCAGTCAGCAGTGGATTTGCAGATCAGGTGCAGAATTCTTTAAAACCTGTATTATTCTTTGTGAATTTGAATTATCCTTGCACTATACTACTGTCAGGAAAAAGGAAAATACAAGTGAAAAGTTTATAAAATAGTAGAGTGAGCTTATACAAACTGTGCACACTCTCTTCTTGCAAATAATTTACCATGTAACATGCCATGTACAAGCATGGGCACTGGTGTCTGAAGTAAATGTCTGAGAGATTAAGTAATAGTATAATGTACTCCTTCTCCAAGAAGATAAAACATATATAGTTTTACATCCTAGTGCAGGCATATCCCTATGCCTGCATAACACACGCGGGCGCGCACACACACACACACACACACACACACACACACACACACACACACACACACACACATACACACACACACATCAATATGGATTTCCTTAGATATGAATGCAGGCAACACTGTTTCATAACATTTGGCACCTAGTGCATGGAGAGTATGACATCTGCATTTAGTTAACATGAAAATCATTACCTGTATTATAAAAAAGAATCAGTTATAATGATAATGCGTTTGCTGCTAAAATATGATGTATGATACCCAGTTTGAAGTAACAATGTAAAATTACTCTTTTTATTTGTCATACATTTTATTTAGCTTAGCTTGACTGTCAAATAGAGCTCATGTTTTAAAGATTTCTAGACCCATTTTATCTGCCAGAATATTCAGACTATATGCACTCCTCTTGAAGGAGTTAACAGCTATGTAATTTGGTTCATCAAAAGCTATAGTACTGTTTCATCAAAAGTTAATTTCCTCTGGCTGCAACAACAATCCAATCAGTTATACTTTTTGAAGTCCTGTTGAAATTAAATTCTGAGTAATCTACTTGGTCAGTAGCTGGCACACTTGCTCAGCTAAATGCAAATTTCAGACAGCACATTTTTTCTCAGATGATACAATTTCAAATACACTTTGCAACTGGATTTAATTTCTGCTCATGAAAGATCTACGTGGGGCCTGTTTCCAAACACCTCATTTGCAGAATACACTGTACTAGAAACATTGTTTTATTGTTTCATATCACTGATGAATGTGAGAGTGGATAATGTAAACCTTTATTGTGTGGAAAAATATTCTAGAATAAAAATTAATTAGGCTCCTAAACTGTTGCAGTGATGACAGTCAGTAGGTCATAATGATTACAAACTAATATAATTCCAATATTTCATAACAACAAAGTCTCTCGTAGAATAACTAATCTAAGCACATGATTGTAGATTACACAATATTGTAATGGTTAACATTGCTGTGTCACATTACTTGTTTCTCTGATTCCATTCCCAGCATGTTTGCCTTTTGCACTAAGTTTGCATGTCCTTCCTGTGAATGATATCCAAAAGTCAGAGAATGGGCAAAGTTCAGACTGCCCCTGTGGGCACATGCACTACTTATAAATAGTGGGTGCATGTCTTGAATGGATTGGGGCTCCATCTTGCATCAGCTCTTTCCTTGTACCAGCAATTTAGCAGAATAAAATAAACAATAGATGTGTAGTTGGTACGCAAAAACAAAATTTACACATCTCAGTAAAAAGGTAGTTCTTGATAGTTTAGTCCAAAGCTTTGCTTTTACATTTACTTGCCTTGCTGTCAGCATTGTAGAAGAGTGTGACAGATATAAACTCTCCAAACATGCTGACATCAAGATGTATATAACATTCTGAAATATTCTTCTAGAAAATGTTAACAATCCTACGTTTTTATCTTATTTTTAACTGTTACTTTAATGCACCTTAACTGTTTCATGGACTCATTAATCACTGACACATTTTAGACACTGCCCAAGATGTTATGATGCAAAATATGTCTTAGTTTTATAATGTATAAAAACAATACCATAGGTTACAGCTATATGCAACATATGCTGAATTAGCGTCATTTACACAAGAAATTATGTTTAATCGAAAATTATTTTTATAGGAAATAACGTTTTATAATGTGTGTTAACTGTTTTCATGAACTTATTTATTAATGACTCATTTCAAACACTGCCCAAGAAGTTAAGATAAAAATATGATTTAGTTGTATAATGTATAAATCAATGCAGTAGGTTCCAGCTATATGCAACATATTGAGAATTTCCATAATTTGCTCAAGAAATGAAATGTAATAGAGAATCAACATAATTTGTACAAGAAATGATGTATAATAGTAACACTATGTGGTTTGTGCAAAAAGCACCAAGCAGGTTGTTGTTGCAATAACCAAGTTGACTTCCACATTAACCCTTTCATCGTCAGAGGGATATCAAATTGGTTTAGGGGATTGAATCCATGTACTAAGGGTGGCAGATGCATCCTCAGAAAACAAGAATGAGACCAGTGGTGTCCCTCATGACTCTGTGCTAGGACCCCCACTGTCCAGCATCTACTTCATAGATCTTCAAAATTAGAAATGGGGATCCCTGGCTAACCACATTTGTGGATAACTGCAAAGTTGATGTCATCCTCAAGTCCATCTTGGATATGTAAAAGTTCCAAACCTAGGCATGTCAACAACTGGTGCTCAAATATGAGTTAAAACTAAATGCTAAAGTGCACAATATCATCACATTTGGTAAACAATTCTTTCTTCCATCTTAAAATATAGGCAATAACCTGCTTCTAAACAAATGTATGATGACAGACCTTTGAAAATTGTTAGATAATTCCCTTGCCTTTGATCACCACATTGAAACAGTTTTTACCATTCTGTATTCTACATTGATCAGACATATAACTGAATACAATGATCCTTTGGGGATATATCTTACTAGGCATATCAATAAATGGGAAAGACCCCAGAGGTTTCAAACTTAAAAGATTACAGGATTAAAAGACAAGAGGTAGTAGTAGAGGCTGGAAGCATTGTCCCTTTATTTAGTGTCCTAGAGACTCCCTAGGGATAGGGATCATAGTGGATGATAATCTTAAATTTGACCTGCATATGCAAAAGTGCATAATAAAAACTTGTCAGAAACTAGAGATGCTTTAATCAGCAAAAAACATTCTCACTAATGCGACTAAAGCTATACTTACCACTGCTTATCTCCTCCTTACACTTCTTTATAGTTCTCCCATCTTAACTAACCATCAGGCATAACAGAAACATAAACATGAACAGTGTTATAAGAAATCTGCTAAATTTGCAGCAAATACTCCTTTTAAAATCCACCACTATATAGCAATAAAGAACCTGAATGGGTTAGAACTACCTCATCATACAGCTTCTTACCACCTATAAAATTATCAAGGATCCATCTGCTTTCCCAGCACTAAATAACATTCTACACAACTATGTGCCTAATCGGTCATTATGATCCGTTGACCAAAAACTCCTATCTGTCCACAAACCTATCACATCTGCTGGGCGTCGTCTGTACTTGTACCATGTTGCTAAGGCCTGGAACTACTTATATCTATCCATCAGGTCAATACACTTCCTCCTATCCTTCAAAACCATTCTGAAAGACTTCCTAGCCAAAAACTGTCTGTCTTCTTGCTCAACATCAGGATAAACTATATCCCTACATGTGGACAAATACCTGTCCATACTTACATCTCAGTATCCCATCTTCACTCACTTCCTTACCTCTATCAGTTTCTCTCCCCCTGGGTTTCCCTCTCTAAATATACCATAAGCCTGTTTTTCTCTCACTTCACATTTCAATTCCTGTTTGTATTTATTTATTTATTTTTATTTATTTTATTTTAAATTTGTTGAGCGGGAGAATCCAACTGGATATATGTCCATTTTCAGTGGAGGCCCGGGGAGAAAAGCTCCACAGTTTGTTAATATACAAAGTCATTTAACATATACAAAGTAATTTCACATATACAGAGAAAAGGTACAAAAATAACACTTTAGCTTACAGAGAAAAAAAATATTTTTAGCTTGTAAAGTGTAGTAGAAGACATGTTAGTTGTATGCACCACAATACCTACTTGACCAGTAATATCATAACTGGGAATATGCAATAATTTACCAAGGAATATGCACAAATTCCCAGTATTGTGTTTGAATTAGAAAGAAATGGGGAGTACAAAGAGTAGAAGAGAGTTATTTAGGGCATAGTAGGACTGCTAGTCGATGAGGTTAGCATAGTAAGAGTGTTAGTAGATGAAGTAAGTTACTATGAGGCTGTTGATAGAGTGTTTGCTGAGGTAAGGAAACAGGTATAGAGGATAAACCTGGGGGAAGGCATGGGCATTGTCTTTTGATAAAAAGGTGTTCCTTTAGTAGTTGTTTAAATTTAATGATTGAGTTTGCTGAGGTAATACCAGGGGGTGGTGAGTTCCAGATTTTACCTATGTAGTTAAGAACAGGGAATTACCTGCTGAGTTGTTGGATTTGGTTATTTTGATTAATGTTTTTTCACTAGACAGAGTTGTCTGGGGTTTTCTTGTAATTTCAGCAAATTAGATAGTGTTGGTATTTTTTCAGGATATAGTAGGAGTTTCTGAGCGAAGACTAGTTGATGGAAGATAATGAGATTTAGAAGTTCAAGCCAATTTAGTTGAAGTAGTGAGTGGCAATGGTGGGAATGGTAAGGAGCATTTGTGGCAAATCTGACAATTTGATTGTAACAGGTATCTTCTTTTGTAATTTCTGTTTTGGATAGGTTCGTGAAGATGGGAGCAGCATATAGAAGTGTGGATAGGAGCAGAGTTTGACCCATGGTAATTTTAGCCTGTTGATTTAGGTATGTTTTATTTTTGTACAAACAGCCTAGTTTTTGTGTATATTTTTGAGAGTTTTATTTATGTGAAGGTCAAACTTCAGTTTGTTGTCAGTGGTGACTCCTAGTAGTCTTGTGTGGGAGTCTGGGGAGATAATGGTACCATCAATAGACATAATACTGAAAGTATCTGCATCTAAGTTGGATTTATTTGGTTTGAAAATTAATAATTTGGTCTTTTTGGGGTTCAGTAACAGATTTTTACTGAGAAACCAAGCTTCAGTGGTTTTGAAGACTTGTTGGGTAACCAAGCTTCAGTGGTTTTGAAGACTTGTTGGGTAACCAAGCTTCAGTGGTTTTGAAGACTTTTTGGGTAACCAAGCTTCAGTGGTTTTGAAGATTTGTTGAGTAATGGAGTGGAGTGTGAGAGGGTTGCTGGCTAAGCAAACTAGTGTTGAGCCATCAGCATATTGTATGACAGTTGCGCCTTGAGTGATCCTGTTAAGATCATTAATGAAGATGGAAAATAATAGAAGACCCAAAATTGACCCTTGTGGGACTCCAGTTGTAATAGGAAGCAGTGTGGATAGTTTGCTATCCCACCTGACTGCTTGCTGTCTACCTAGTAGGTAATTCTGAAACCAGGCTAGTGAATGATTGGATAGTCCAAGGTCTGAGAGGGAATCAAGAAGTTTTGGATGGTTTACCATGTCAAAGGCTTTTGATAGGTCTAAAAATATGGCTGATGTTAGTTTGCCTAAATTCTTGTTCTGGTTGATGAGGTTAGTGAACGAGAGGATAGCAGTTGTACTATGGGCTGGTCTAAATCCATGTTGGGTAGGAGTGAGAAGTTAGTTTTTAAGTAGGTATTGCATAAGTTGCGGGTGAATACATTTTTCCAATATTTTAGCTAGTGGGATATAATATGGCAATAGGGCGATAGTTGGTAAGGTCTGTGCAGGTACCTCCTTTATGTAGTGGGGTGACATATGTTGTCTTCCAGATTGTTGGAATTTCGCTTTCTGTTATTGATCTGTTGAGGAGAATTGATATTGGATAGGCTGTCTCATTAGCAGCCATTTGAAGGTACTCGGCAGGAATGCTGTCAGCAGATAGGGTAGCTGGTTTGAGTTTACCTAATAGTTTTTTTACATAATCTGTGGGAAGAGGTTTGAACTGGAAGGTGGTTTTGATACTGCTAGCAAGCTTAGAGTTGCTAGTAATAGATGTTGCGGGTTGTTGATGAACTAGTTTTGTATTGTACTAACTGTATTAACTGTACTAACTGTACTAACTGTACTAACTGTATTAACTGTACTAACTGTACTAACTGTATTAACTGTACTAACTGTACTAACTGTACTAACTGTACTAACTGTATTAACTGTACTAACTTTCCTTTAATTTTTCTATTAACTGGCTAACCATTCTCTAAATATTCAGTCACTTTCAGATAACTTGTATCTATTGTTAACCAATGTGTTCATATTATGTCTAATGTGGTATAATTATTTTAACTGTATTTTGTTTTTTTGTATTATTTTTAAAGACTATAAAATTATTATTTGTAAAATGTTTTGTAATACTTTGGAACTTTCCTTCCTGGGCCTCCACCAAAAATGGGTACCTTCCCAGTCAGACTTTCCCAGTTATCAAATGTCAATAAATAAATAAATAAATAAATATAATGGGATGATGTGTTCCTTGCCTTTTGGGCCATTAGGTATCCAGTAGTCCAAGTCTTCCTATACCTCCACAAATCAAGCAGTCCCTGTAAAACTAGAACCATGGATCTATGCCTGCTTCAGCAAATAAGCAAAGCACTGTAGGGAGACAGTTTTATCATGCAATGGCTACCTCTCTCTGGAGCAATTCACTCTAAATTAAGCAATGTGACACACTATATTCCCTCATAAAGAAGTTAGACAATAGGATGGGCATCTTGAAATTTACTTCCAATATGACTGGACTGTTTCCCCTTGAAAAGGAGGTAAGGTCTAAGGGAGTTTCTGGCAAAGTAAAAATGGCCACAGTCCCCAGATGCCTTGTATTTCCTATGATTTATATGATTTTTTTTATAAAAGTAATATGCAATGTAATTGAAATGCAAAGCAGTAAATGCAATAATTAAGTTATCAACATGTAATATCTACTGTCAGGGGAAAAGTATAAGCTTTGAAGCTATGCATTAAGTTACTAAGGATGGAAATGGAAGACTAACAGCTGCAGCTTGATAGAAGATTTATTAGGTGTGATTAATGTTAGGTAGGAAGTTTAGTTATTCATTTATTTTTTTACTGGGGTAGTGCATTGATCTTAGTGGATCATCTGCAGGTACACCCTTAGTGAATTGGAACACATAAGAATTAAACAAAGCATGTTTACAGATAAAAGGCTATGCTGTAAACATACATTTTGCTGTATAAACTTCTGTGATGTACTCACTCCAAATGTATTAACTTTATGTAATGCCCTTGCTGTATATACTCCTCCAAAAGTATTCATGTTAAATTTTGCTTTGTTATGCATCTTTATGTCTTGTTTCCTGTTACTGTTGGAGCGTTTCTCCTCAGGCCTCCACTGAAAATGGGCTGTTGATGGCCCAGTGGACTATTCCAGTAAACAAATGCAAATAAATAAATAAATGAAGTTTTACAGATGTAAAAATCTGCTACAACATGTAGCTCAAGAAGTAGTTTACAAAGCCAAAATGGGATGGAAAAATAGAATTATGCTTAACAGAGCTTTTTGAATAAGATATAACCATAATAGCCAACATGGCTTATGCTACAAGGAGATCACCGTATCATTATATAGAGAGATATTAAGACATTAGAAGAGGCAATGAGAATAGTTGCAGAAAATAATACCATTGGGAGAAGACATAGAAATGGAGAGTGAGGCATGCAGAGTGAAGAGGAGAAAAAGACGAGAGAGGTAGTATGAATGAGAGGCAGTAAATGAGGGGATGACAAGATGATATAAGGAAGGAAGAAACATGGGGTAACAGGATGTAAGAGAGCTGCAGAGTTTACATAATGTATACTGTGTTAGCGCAGCTACACTTTCGGTTAAGAGATGCTCCTAGATCTGTTGTCTGAAGTCTGAGTACATTTGGACATCTCTAATTGAGGGTGGAATGGAGTATCATCATTTGGGGGCAAGGATGGAAAATTCATACTCAGGAGCAATGAAGTTTAGTTTTTGAAGTTATTAGTGTGGGTTGAGATAGAGAGATACCCCTGAGATTGCATATGGGGACTTGGTAAAAAGTTTATTAGTGATAGGGGAAATGTCACAGGAGAACGGGCATTGTGAATTATTGACTCTAGTAGAAGATTGGCTCTCAAATGAACTGGGAACCATTTAGCTTTGGTGAGAGTTAGGAAGTGGTGTTCATTCATGGGTGAGTTAGAAATAAACTAGCAGGTGTTATGGAAAGTGATTTGCAAGGTAGTAGCATTTTTCTTTGACCCTGGTGTTATAATGCATAGTCCGTATTCAAGATGAGATAAGAATATTCCTTTGGCAGCTTTGGCTGGCTTTGATAGATGATAGCTTTTTGCCCAGAACATTTGTGGCTTGGTCCTTTAAAGGGGGTTTTGAATGTGTAGTTGAAAGTTGAGAGGTTGGTCCAGTTAAATGCCAAGGTATTTGAAGGATCTGTTAGTTTCAATGGTTGTATTGTTAACATCTTTAATATTAAGGAAGCTGGGCGCTTTGGTCATTTTTGTTTAATTATAACATGAACATGCTTTTTTTGAGTTATTGAATGTACGTTTCTGGCCTATTAGTCATTATTTGGGGGGTTTGAGGTCATCTAGGAGCTGAATTTGTATAATACAGTGGAATTTGTTTGACTTGTATATAACCATATCAACTGTACAAAGAATTAAAGGTGTCTGAGAGTGATGAGACTAGAGTTTGTTGAGAAATATGGAAGATATCAGAGGGGCTAAAGTTAGTTTAGCAAAATATAACACAGAAACAAATAGAAGAGTGTTGTAAAGTAATTAGAAAAGTAAGCAATTTTTTATAAATAAACTTCAAAATAAGCTTCTCGCCAGCAGACTACTAGTAGGCATTAGATATAAAGTTAAAAAGCCAGTGATTAAGTAAAAGAGTAGAGACTAGAAAGTCAACTGCATCTGTTTGCAGCAAGTGAACTAAGGTTCATCATACTTCACAATGGCATGTACATGCTTAGGAGTAGGTTTATCTAAATGCCAGTGAGAAAACTGGATGGAATTTTTTTAAATGTTTATCATATACACAATTCCTAACCATGTTTGGAAGGGTAGTCCGCTTGTGTTCAGGCATGAATACTGAAAAGCATGGTCAGCAGACCTGAAAAATGGATAAGCTCTATAAAACATCTCCTTCAATGGAAATTGATCTAAGTGGGTAGGGGTTCATTCCAGTGCTAACCTATAGCTGATTTAAGGAGATAACCCAAGCAATAGGATTTTAACTCATTCATGTTCACATTCTGCAATATTAAAAAGATCCCTGCAGTATTAGAACAACAAAAGAAGTGCATATACCATGCATACAGCCCTTCTATATGATCTTGTGGTTTCAAGATTGTTTTTCTTTATTTTAACAGTTGCAGATGCAAATCTTGATAAGTCCCATGACTCTGCATCTATACCTTCATCTAGTTATATGATATGCTTACCATTTACTAATTATTTTGACAAAAATATGTAAATGTCATTCTGCAATATTCCCTTTATGAGGTTGACCTAATATTTCTCATGTAAACAATAAATGCATTCAGTAGTATAGATCTCACCATTAATGGTATATTATGCATTTGCTTCAATACCATTTTATGTCTGCCATCATCAGAATCGGGTATTATTTTTTTTTTCTCAGATCTCCATGATTTAGATCTTACTGACAGTGATGTCAGTATTGAATCCAACCAATCAGCTGCTGTCACTTATGATGTATCTGTGCAGCTACAACAGCTGCAGATCAAATTTTTTCATAGATTAAGAGGTACCACACTAGATGCTCTAAAATTACTGCTTTTGAGTTTAAAGGCTAGTTTATTTTTAACTGAACTGTGTGGACAAGTCACAAGGAATGTTGACTGCAAACCAGAACTGCTCTTGTAATGTGCCCAGTCATGGTAAAAGCAAGATTCAAAGACTGGTGATTGGAGATAAGGCATAATCATGGTGATCAGAAACTACTGGACATTATAGATCTTTAAATCTGCAACAAAGTTGTCCACACCAGAAGTCAACCTACCTGCGAGAAAGCCTTCCACTATATCATTTTTAAACAAAGTGCAGGGATTGGCAAGGCAAGCTATAGGGTTCCCTATATGCATCTCTGAATCAGCACTTCACAGGAAATATGACAAGGGGAATCTTATTTTGTAAAACTTCATATATGGAAATGTGTGCTTATATTATTTAATATTATTGCAATAATATAAGAATGACGAAAAAATTCTTGAAGTTAATGTTGCATTAACATACGTGTGATTTTTGCTGAGGTGCGGCAGGTTTGTGGGTTGGTTAATCAATAATATTTTTAATTTCTTTCTTTTCTGTTATCCCCTGACTTTGTGTGTTAGTGTTTTGAAGGGGATTGGGAGTTTGGATAGTCACAATATATATTTAATTTGCCTACTAGGATTTTTTTCATTTGCAGCTATACATTTTTTAAAGTAGTATCTTCAGTATTTCTGCATTTCCCTCATTCAGCTTGTATATTACACAAACATTAATTAATCTGGAATTCACTCGGTATATTTTGTTTGGCCACCATTCTGTTTTTATGAAGCTGTATGCAGTATTCTGGGACAGTAATACATCTGCATTTAGCTAATATTTTGTATTACCAGTTTGTTTTGTGATCACAAATTTAAAGCAGTACTGCATTTGCACTGTAGTGAGACAACCTGATTTAAAATTGTGAGATGATTGTATAGCTGCTGGCTGAAACTATATTTAGGATAGGCCAATAGATAGTATTTTGTTTCTGCTCAGTTATGAATATATGCTACTTGTCAATATCTGGATTTATTAATGGAGCATGAAGCATTCAATGGGGTACTGCATGGTTTCCACTAAAAGTTTGCATAATGCTGGCTAAAATTAGTAGCTTTACATAGGGTCTCATATGTAGCAACAGAGATATTCACAACTCTCTGACTTATTGTGCAAATATATTTAAAAAGATATTAGCATATGCATGTAAGTGTAAGTACATTTGACTGCTTAATCCATTATGGTGTTGCTTGCTGACTTACGATAAAGAAAATGGCATCATATTTCCCCATGTAAAGCATGCCTTGCATTAGATTTGTGTTCATTCATAATTATGAAGAAGTGCTATAACTGGCTTAAATGGATGCATACTGTCCATTATGAAACAAGACTGGAATGCATATCACAGACCAAATAAATACATCAATAAATGTGATAAATATGGGGTGTAGGCCTCATCTGACCATCAGCTTTGTGACCACTGTCTTATGGCTCCTTCTGTACCATGATGTGGATTGATTGGAGGGAAGTAGGCTGGGAATATCCATGTATTAACCAGTATTACCACCCTAGATAATGCATCACTGGCTGAAAGGGAGAGAAGCATGAGTGCAGCTAATGAATAGCAGCATCATATGTGCTGGTAACAGGATTTTTTCTAAGCCTTACCTTTCCCAGTGTGCTGACATTCTAATGAGTAGGCTGAAAGAGCAATGAGGTGTGGTGTATGAAGACTTGCCCTTCCCAGGCCCTAGGGCAGCCATGCGTCCTTGGCCTACCCACACATCCTATGACAGTGATCTGTCAGAATCCTGGCCTCCACCAGGGCTTGAGAGATACACCTTCTCAGCACAGACCATCCCCCCCCCAGAATGTATGTGGCCATTATCCTTGTCAGCCTCATCAAGCACCTGAACAGCTAATCAGACTCATGTCTTCTGATATGTAGCCAATAGTTCATCACTCTTTGCCACTGCAGATAGCTGTGCTGTACATTAATATCTAAATTAATTACATGAAGCTGAAGGAGTTAGTTGGATACTACATGATATCTCAGAAAAAGTACATACTTCTGGTCGAAAATGATATTAGTTCTTGAAGCTTGAGTTGTAAAGTGAAGAGATATTTACAGGATATATGAGCGAGTTTTGCAAATATATTTGTTACATGTCACATTATATTTGAAACACAAAACTGATAGGTCAAACCAGTACTCTTAATTGGCATAACAGTCATTAATATTATTGTTTCCTACAAAGGGAAATTCCACAAGGCCACCTGGTCTTACCCGACATATGTTCCTATATTGTGTTTTAGGAGATGCAAATTACTTACTGAAGGCCTGGTTGAGGATGGCTGAAGAGAACCCACTCAGTATCACCCAAATGCAGCATAAGCCCATGCACAAAACCAGAAACATCAAAGTGCATGTATGCTGCCTGCTGAATGTGTGGTTGTGGTGCCTGGATACATGTTGACAGCTTCTTTTGAATGCTGCTGTCACCACTAGTGAGATATTAAATGTTCATACCTGCTTCATGGTACATAACATGGTTACCAGGAAGCATGCAAAGCATCCATCCACACAGGAAATATCCAAACTGCTAAACTGCCTTATCTCAGCCAGCAACTTACCATCATTCAGTCACAACAGGAAGGGAAGAATCAGACAGCAGCATCCACTTCACATCTCTCAGACAGTGATAGACACGGTACTCACCAACACAGAAGAAGTAGTATCTAGTCCAGTTATGTAGTCCTATGATGAGCGCACAGTTATAGTACAGTATAATGCAAGACCAACATGATGCATGCAAATTTAGTTAAAGGCTATACTGGACAGTGCACAGCCAAGTCACACTATGCATTAGACACCTGTACAGAAAACATAAAGAGGTGAAGATGCTGCAAGTCACAAATTAAATCATCCTTATTTTCAGATGCTCATAAATGCTGCCTACACTGTGCTGCTTGTGATCAAGAACATGTTGTGCCATAAGTCTCAGCAGTTTAGTGTGGGACTTTCTTACTAAGCTGTACTTTCTTACTTATGCCATTTGCAGGACATCTTTAATAATGTTATCCCTGACATTGTGCCTTCTTTCAGCAGACAATGAAGCTGAAGAGCCACAGAGATATCAACCACAGTTAGCTCCTGCCTCTCTTCATGCAGCTCTGGCAGGTGAATTGTATAGGAGTATTGCTTTAGCAGATTATCACCCCACCCCCAGACAGATAGCCTGCTTAAATCTTCTCCTGTGTTCTAGCCATCAGTGTCTCAGAAGGTATAACTGCTAGTTAGTAATGTGAAGGCCCACTCTGTGTCTACAACCATGCCCCCCTGACACACATTGCAGATGAACTTTATCAGCAAATCCTCATCATTAAGTTTAAGAACATGGTGTGGCTCTGTCATCAGCCATGCAGACCCATTTGAACTATTGTCAGGGTAAAAACAAAATCCTCTGGACTAGATAATTGCCAGCATGCTGCCTGTATGCTAATCTGGCCTCATACTGGTTACTGGAATGCTGCCTTCTTGTTGTGTTCAGTTCTTTTGTTTTGTCTTCTCCTTGTATTTTTATGCTTCCCTTCTGTGGGCACCCCTGCTTCCTACTGTTCTATATTAATTTTTCCTCCTCTTATGAGGAACAGGAAGGTGTTAGCAATGTATTGTATCTCAATATTATGTGGGCTAGCAGACAGCCTGTTCCATCATGTGACAGTTTATGCTACCTGATGCCATAAACTATCATCAGATGTGTACTAGCTTACTGCTTGGTCAGTTTCACTTTGCTTAGTTTTTTTTTTTTGTTTTGTTTTTATTTATCATGTTCAGCTGGCTGATGCATTGCACAAATAATTCAGACTTGTAAATTTGTATATGCTTTACATTACAATGTAACACAGCTATGCAGTGCAAGCCTTGTTGAGGTGAGCAGAACATCTCTAGGAATCCCAGCCCAAATATATTCACAAAATCAGTAAATAAAGAAGCTTACATTTCTTATTTGTTAATCATTTGCTAATATGTATAGCAATCTGATCTGGAGGGGCCTATTGCAGCCATAGTACCTCATTACGCAGTAATTTGAAGAAATGCATTTAATACAGATATAGCACTGCTTGCATGACTGACACACATCTATATAATTGTACAGAAATATAGAAAGCTTTTATAAAAGTTAAGGTTGGATCTCATGCATTAAGTTGTTTAAAACAAGCATGTTTTTGAAACTTCAATATTGAAACAAAAAGAAATAGAAACATGCTTTTTTTATCTCCTTAGTGCACTCAGTGTTCCCCCATGAGCACCCTGTTTCAGTACCAAAAGAGGTATTTATTCCTGTGACCACTTTAGTTCCATTCCTCTTTCTGTGATTATGGAACAAAATATGGAGTACATATATCAAGCTGAGGAAGAAACTCACTACAATGTGAACCTTACACAAAAGATTATTAAGGGTAGAGATTGAAAAAATGCAGTGTATGGGCAGTAGCTGTTATTTTTATAAAAGCCAAATTATGTATTTAATTGTTTTATTTATACATTTGTTTCACCAGGTGGGTGGTCCTCAAGTGTCCTTTTCAGCCATGTCTGCGATCAAGCCAACATTTGCATTTAATGCCATCAACATAATTGTAGCATACATGACTGCTTCAGGAAGTCCATATCTTCATTTTTTTTGCCTTACTTACTATAGCACTCATTCTTCTACAAACCATGCTCCCCATGAAAACTTAGTTTATACATGGAGTATACTTTTGTGATCATTTTGAAAAATATTTAGCTATCATAGTTTAAGCTTATATATGTATTTATATTTTGTTTAATTAATCTTCTTGAGAATGTCTGGTTGGTTGAATGGATTTTTATGCTGAAGCCTTTTTTGGTAGTGAAAAATGCGCTGTCTAGAAACTAGCACTGCCTGTGGCTGGGGGAGGGATTGCATTTGTAACCATATTTTGGATGTTAGAGTACAGTACAGTTCCAGGTGCTCCGGTTTCCTCCCACATCCCAAAGACATGCAGTAGGTAGATTGAACACTCTAAATTAGCCCTAGGTGTGAGTGTGTGTGCGTGTGACTTCTGTGGAAGGTTGGGTGCCAGGCAGGCAACTCGACACTGTAAAACTTCACTGCCAATCATGAGCGGACAGATGATCCGCCGTGGCGACCCCTAACCGGGAAAAAGCCGAAAGAAGAAGAAGAGTACAGTACAGTTCCAAAAATCTTGGCTATGCTCCTGCCTTTTTCAGTAACTATATATTTACTACATACTCTACTAAATGTTCTTAATATGCAAAAAGCATATTATCTCTCTTTAAGGAACATGAGATTCTCTCGGTTGAATTTTTCCAAATGTTTTTGGTTTATAATACTATAATAGTAATGGACTCCATTCTTAAATCAGGGTTCATGAAATTAGTATTGTTTCATTCTTTGATGTTAGCCAAGAGTGCTCTTCTCAGCACCAGCAATGTGTCCAGAATCACCCCCTTCTGTGATCTCTATGGGGTTACATGTATTGGTACCATATTTAAGTACAATTGTAAATATTTTTCTGGTAGTAGTACTATTACTCCTACTTCTACGGGAAATATCTCAGTATCATTCTTCCACATTGCTCTTATATCTTCTTACAAATCTGGGTATTTTATGATGTTATGTAGCTCTGTAATAAGACATTGTAATTTCACAGACCACTATATCTGTTTTTTTGTATGTATTTTTTGCACTGTTGGTAAGAGGTGAGCCAATGTAATATTAACTTGATGAGAATAGAAACTGGACATACAATACAGTCAACAGCTATCTTAAGGTATTGTGTCTGCTGATTGTGAACAAAGGCACAGGTAGCTGTTAATGTGAAGGTGGAGCTGTAAGAAGGGGCAGCCATTACTGATTCAGAGGAGATAAGAGAGAAGCTTGGAGAAATTCTTAACTAAGGATGGAATAGTGTGTAAAATGAACGATTATAGTATATATAATTATAGTGCCCTGGAAGTTAGTGAAGTGTTCTTTCGCCTGTTTACAAAGGGATTGAAGTTTGTTCCGAATAAAAAAGCGGATGTTAGCAAAGTTTTGATTGATCTGAAACTTTTTATTAGGAAGAAGAATTTTGAACTTATGTTCCAGGGACAGGATGGAAACAATCTGGGCACAGGTGTTAGTAATCTTAGAAAAAGAAGTATTTATAACCCCCCTATTAATCAGCAACTGAAAAATTTTGAACATTTAGTGGAGAAAAAAATTAGAAAGGAATTATTTAATAACAGGGTAACACCTAACCTTTCTAAGGAAGAAAATGAGTTACTTCAGCAGTTATCAGGGGATCAGAATATAAGAATTCTTAAACCAGATAAGGGAGGGGGGACAGTCATTATGGACCAGATCTATTACGAAGCTAAAATGTTACAAGTATTAGAAAATGAAGATAGGTATATGAGGTCCTCATTAAATGAAATTAATATAGGTAATCAAAAAGTGAGTATTGTGCTCAATGACTTGTTGTTGGAAGGTTCTATTGATGTTAACACATATAGATTCCTGCATGTGGACAAACCTAAAGTTCCCATCATCTTTGGAGTACCGAAGGTCCATAAAAATGTTTTAAATCCACCAATGAGACCTATAGTTGCATCAGAAGGTTCAGTGACTGCCCCTCTAGCTAAATGGCTGGATATTAAATTAAAAGAAATACTAAAGGAAGGGCCAGGAATAGTAAAGGATTCCTGGGATTTATTAAGGAATTTGAAGGAAGATGTGTTTGATGAAAATATAATATTCATAACCCTTGATATAGTAGATCTATTTTCCTCCATACCACATAAAGAAGGTATAGAGTTGTTTGAGGAAGCTTTGGTAGAGTATGGTAAATTCTCCCAGAATGATTTTCGTTTGATTTTGACATTAATGGATTTGGTCCTTACCAATAATTATGTACATTATGAAGGGGAGTTTTTTAGACAGATCCAGGGAGTAGCTATGGGTGCACGATGTGCACCCACTTATGCTAATATCATCCTTGATAGATGGGAACAGAAATTTGTTCTCAATTCTAGGTTTAATAAATGCTGGAAATTGTATAAGCGTTACCTGGATGATATATGTCTGTTATGGGTTGGCTCAGAGAGTGAATTTTCAGCTTTTCATGAATATTTGTCCAGTACCACTAGTTTTCTCTCCTTCACCTATAATATGAGTGAGGAATGCTTGAAGTATCTAGACATATATGTAGGGAAGGATGATGGCAAGTTCTTTTCTAGGGTCTTTAGAAAAGACAGTTATTCCAATTCCTATCTGTCCTACTATAGTGCCCACCCACACCATCATAAAAAAGGAATAATTAAGGGACAATATGTTAGGGGTAGCAGAATGTCCTCAAGGAACAAAGATTTTAAAGATGAATGTGAGAAACTCCATGAAATGTTTCTAGAGAGAGGCTACCCCGAGGCCTTAATAAAGGTAGTGGAAAATGAAGTTGTGAGTGGTAGACAGGAAAAATATTACCAGATTCTAGGGAAGGATGAACAGTATAAGGCATTGGGACAGGTAGAAGAAGTTAATGTTAGGAATAATTTAGTTATTGATTATAATGGAGAAGCTAAACTTATCACTAATTTAATACAAAATGAATGGCAGAAGTTTAGTGAATTATCGGACTTGGACTGTCTATTTGAACACCCATTGAAGTGTACATTTAGGAAGGGTAAGAATCTTAAGAATTATTTTGAGACAAAGGGGAGGGGGCTAAACAATAGGAAGGGTAAAACAGGAACTTTTAAATGTGGAAGTTGCCCGCAATGCCCCTATATTTATGCTAAGGATACAGTATACATACAGAGCAGGGACATATTGATAAGGAGCTCCAAGTTTGCAAATTGTCAAACAAGTGGAATAGTGTACTTGAGTCTGTGCAAAAACTGTAATGCTTTTTATGTGGACAAATCTGAACAGAAGCTGAAAAACCGTATATATGAGCATAACTATGATATTAGAACTTGTAGTAATAATAATGCCCTGTTTAGACATAAAAGGAAATGTGCTGATGCAATGTTTTATTTTTATGTCTTAGAAGTTGTGAATAAAGATATAAGAGGGGGACCCTGGGAAGACACTATTGAATATAAAGAATTGTTATGGCAATTACAGTTGGAGTCATACAACCCACCAGGCTTAAATAATATTGTCTCCTTGGCACCAGTCCTCAAACTGAGGGCAGCAAAATTGTGATTACTAATTGGTTTCTATAATGGATGTGGCCAGAATAATAAAGTGCCTGTTATGTCCTTCTTGTCTTACCTATGTTAGGTTAAATCAGCTCTGAAGCTTTTTTGCTTGTTATTACTTTTGTATATTATGACTTATGTATTATAATTTATTTATTTTTTAAGTATTAGTTGGTTTAGGATTAAATTTGAAATGATAGAAGCTGTTATTACAGACTTATTAATTAGAAAAGTTTAGGTACTATTGAATTTACTCTATTTTGAACACTAGAGGGTGCAAGAGGATAAGGAAATTTGTTATAATGAAAGTTGAATTGTTATGAATGTGCTTATTAAAAAAAATGTTTTTTGAAAATAGAAAGGTATTTAACTTTTATATTTCTATTACTATGAAATTTTATATGTGTTTGTATATTAGGTTTTGAGAATAGGTTCGTGCTTAACAGTATTTAATAAGCTAAGGTTTTTTATGTGATTTTCAGAAGGATGAATTTTAAGCTGTATTAATTGTGATGTAATCAATTTATTTTAATTGTATAATTGTATTAATTAAGTGTGCATATAAGTAGACAAGTTTGTTGGGAGGAGAATGTATTGCATCTGAAGAAGTGTTACAAACGAAAACGCAGGTGTGTAGACATAGCGTTAGTGCTTGTGACATTTGAATTCTAACTGATGGTTGTCCTGTCGTGTATTTGTGAATAAAGCCAATTTTTCAGCAAGGACTGAGCAGTCTTCCTCTACTGGTACATTTCTTTTTGTGAGATATGAGAGGAACTCAATGTAAGTCCAACTATACTGTCCATGAAGTAAGAATTGACTAAGGTAGCTTTTTTCTAAGGGAGACATATTAGGGTAAGAATTTGGGACACTGTTCCACGGTATTATATATTTTTTTAAATGGAGGAACAACATTTTTTAGAATTACGTTTGAGATTGTTTCGTGGATCAGAGTTATGTTGTTTCCTGGCCATATTGACTAGATTTTTATTGTAATTATGATGATCCTTATACAGTTGTGGGTTCTGAGCAGATTTTTGTTTTTGCCATTCCACCCAATGCTTTATCTCTAATATGACTGAGACTTCTACTGTGACCAGAGAGACAACAAGCACCGTTATTTTTTCTTCTTTTCTTCTTAAAGGGGCAAAAATGTTTAGGATGCTCAAGAATGTGTTATTACATTTATGCACTGCCTTATCCAGTAGTCAGATTTTCAGAATAGACCAGTTAAAGGATTTAAGGATGCCAGTGAAGCTATCTGGGTTAACATTAGAAATACTATGGGGCAGTTTATATAGGTGTTGCTTGGCATGGTGAGTAGTAAGTCTGTTGACAAATGCGTTATGATGATCATTGAGGAAGTATGGGAGGGTTTCTGATGTAGCGTTCTGACAGAGATTAGACACCAAGATCCAGTGTAGAATGGAGCTTCAGTCATGACTGCAAATTCATGTAGTAAAGCAATCAGTGACTTGGGTGAATAGTAGAGAATGTTTAATGCCCCTGGGATGACCAGAGTGTGTAAAAAGCCTTCTGTGATTTACTCCCTTGTACTGTTTCTTCAAAAACTACTAAAAGCAGGGTTTTGTTTTGCAAACCTGCAGAATCTGACAGCAATGCAATACAATACAATACAGGCTGCAAGTCAACAAATTCTACAGGTATTCATTGAATTCCACAAATAACTGTTGATAACACCTTGTGCTACCCAAAACGTATTGAAACAATGAGGAAAGACTAGTACTAGCCATGGAAACAACAAAACATCATCACTGGTTGTATCTGTGGAAAGTTGTCATGAAGATGGTGTATTACTTATCTAAGCTGCAGGATAATCTAAAACTGACAATCTGGTGAAAAAAGGACACTGATTGACTATACATATATGTGGGCTCTGTGACAGTGCTGAAAGAAAGAACATTATACCCTTTTTGCAAGGATAATTGCTCATATTTTTAGAAATACTTCTGCCATATTAAAATTGCAAGGGTTCATATAGCTCTGAGGCATGAACCCCTAAGGAAGAACATCAAGACTTGTTCCATAATTTTATGTTTTCACTCTTTTTAATGAAAGGAGGCTATCCTATGGGTTATGTGGACTAGAATGCCATTATTCTTCAATAGCACCAGCATAGTTTGTGACAATGACTATTTAAAATTGATGCAGGAACAGGAACAAATGGATTACTCAGTTTTAACTTTAAATTAAACTCAAAAATAAACACTGCAATGGCAGGGATCCACACCACGAAAATCTTTATTTAAACAAATGTACACGATTGCACGCTTTCTTCCCTGCTACCAGAGATTTCATCAGAATCTACTTCCATTCCCATTTTCCCCTATAAATACTTAACTTACCTCATGATGTCACAAACTACTAAATTGATTGATGAATTTAAAGTGTTATGTGCATTTAAAACATGTTAAAAACCATATAGTTACCATATAACTATGCACATTTTAAAAGAAATAATAAAAACTTATAGAATACAATTCATACCATATGTTCCCATAAAACATTTCCATTTTGTGAATTCTACTTTTCTATTTAATATAGGCTTTATTGTAATGATTTCATTTAAACCAGGGGGTAGGCTTGCTTGTAATTTTATTTGCCACTTGATTTCTCTTTCTTCTATGAATGTTCTATAATCCCCACCCCTTGGATTTTTTAAAACCTTTTCTAAAATTGTAAATCTAAAATCTCTGCAGCCATGAGAACTACTAATATGCCTATATAGGCCATTGTTAGAGTTATGTGTATTTATCTGGTATGTGTGTTCATATATTCTGTCTTTCAATTTTCTTTCAGTTTTACCTATGTAAAAACTGGGACAGGTTTCACACATAGCCAGATAAATCACATCAGTCGTATGACAATTCCCTCTTACTGGTTTCACTACATTTTGTAAATAAGTGTTAATTTTTATATTTTGTTCTGTACATATGTATTTACACTGTGTGCAATTACCACATTTTGTAGTCCTGAGTTTATAATTCAACTTAGTGTGCAATTCAAAATTCTTTTTCAAGTTTACACCTACTTTGTATACAAAATCTGGTTAATTACCTCGTATATTCCACAACTTAGTGTTATTCCTCAAAATAGCCCAATTCTTTGTTATAATTTTTTCTACCTCCCTTGCGTAGCCTCCAAATGGAACTATCATAGCTCTTTCGTAGTTCTTTTTATTTTCTATGTTATTTATTCCACTGTCTTCTCTCAAACCATGGATGTTACCTAAAAGTGGCTTATTTTTTTTACCCCATTCTCCTTGAATGTATTCCACATATTCATTTACTATTTTTACTGGATAGCCCCTCTCTAGGAACATGTGGGCTACTTTTCCTAATTCCTCTTGTAAATCTTCCTTTTTTGAGGTCATCCGTGCCACCCTGATAAGTTGTCCCTTAACTATGCTATGTTTTTGTTTAATCGGGTGGTCACTGGAGTATTGCAGGTATGAGTTGCTGAAAGATGGTTTTCTATATATCTTAGATTTAAAGGTACTTGTATCCTTGTTTATATATGTATCCAAGTAGTTTATACCTTGTGTATTGTATACATATGTGAATTTCAAAAATCCTGTACTGTTATTGAGATACTCTACCAGATCCTTAATGGTACTAACAGGGCCCTTCCATAAAATAAAAATATCATCCAAAATTCTGACGTAAAGTCTCATATGTTGAAAGAAAGCACTATTAAACACATAGTTTTGCTCCCAGTTTAACATCACCAAGTTTGCAAATACTGGGGCACAAGAAGCACCCATTGCTACACCTCTATGTTGCTTATAGTATTCTCCATCAAAAAAAATGTAATTGGAATCTAGAACAATTTCCATAAATTCCACTATTAAGTTTTGTTTATCTGAATCCAATGTTGTGTTCTTATGTAAACAATCCCTAAACATAACTAATCCCTCCTGTTTGGGAATGCATGTGTATAATTCAACTACATCTATCGTAACAAATGTTATATCCTTATCCCACAATTCTTCCTTAATTCTTCCCAGAAAATCCCATGAATCTTTGATTATATGATCACTGTTATGAACCTGATGTTTCAGCCACTTATCTATAGTTGCTCCAAAAGGGTTTGTTTTTGACCCTCGTCCATCCACAATTGGTCTAAAACATAAATTTTCCAAATTTTTGTGGGTCTTTGGTATTCCAAATATAGTGGCTACTTTTGGGTTTATAACTTTTAAGTATTTGTAAATTTCTCCTGTTATTCTTTCCTCTAGGAGGTAATCTTCCAAGTAGTAATCTATTCTTTTATTACTAATATTAATCTTGTTAAGAGATGCTGGTTGATATGTATTTGAGTCGTTCAACATTTCGAATATTTTTTGGGAATATTTCAGTGTATCAAAGAACACCATCCCTCCTCCTTTGTCTGGTCGCATAACTCTTATAGTGTTATCTTTCTTCTGACTTTGCAGGACTTCATTTTGTTTATAAGTCAAATTTCTATTAACTAAGGTAGGCTTCTCCTTACTTTTTAATTTATAAATGTCCTCTGTAATTGCTTTTTCTAAGACATTTAGAGTTGGGTCTAAAGGTGGATTGTACACACTTTTATTGCTAGGTTCCAAAATATTATTTTTTCCTTTTCTTTCAGTTTTAGTTTTATCATGAAACATGTAGGCCAAATTTAACTTTTTCAAGAAGAGTTTTAATTCTATAATAGTATTTGTATAATCAAAAAACCTTGTTGGGACAAATTTTAACCCTTTCATACATAATTCAAAATGTTCAGGTGTTATTTCTATCCCTGTATAATTATAAATGTGATATCCATTCATAGTATGTACAAATCCATTTTCTAGTATCTGTTTGTTCATACTTAATTCCTGTTCCTGTTCCTTTTGCTCCATCCTGTTGTCCATTGTTCTCTTTCCTGCTCTAGCCCCACATCCCATTCCTGTTGATACTAAAAAGTTGGAAATTCACTAATGTCTTTATTAGTTTGTTCTTTGTTGTAGTAATTCCTATTGGATTCTATTCTTTGCATTTTTCTTTCCCCATTAAAATTTTTATTCTGATTATTTCTATTAAATTTCCCTACTCTTAATAACATATGCCCTATTTTCCTTGTATTCTTCCGGTAAAAATAGTAAATGAATATGTGGAATACATTCAAGGAGAATGGGGTAAAAAATATAAGCCACTTTTAGGTAACATCCATGGTTTGAGAGAAGACAGTGGAATAAATAACATAGAAAATAATAATAAGAGCTACGAAAGAGCTATGATAGTTCCATTTGGAGGCTACACAAGGGAGGTAGAAAAAATTATAACAAAGAACTGGGCTATTTTGAGGAATAACCCTAAGTTGTGGAATATAGGAGGTAATAAACCAAATTTTGTATACAAAGTAGGTGAAAACTTGAAAAAGAATTTTGAATTGCACACTAAGTTGAATTATAAACTCGGGACCACAAAATGTGGTAATTGCACACAGTGTAAATACATATGTGCAGAGCAAAATATAAAAATTAACAATTATTTACAAAATGTAGTGAAACCAGTAAGAGGAAATTGTCATACGACTGGTGTGATTTATCTGGCTATGTGTGAAACCTGTCCCAGTTTTTACATAGGTAAAACTGAAAGAAAATTGAAAGACCGAATATATGAACACACATACCAGATAAATACACACAACTCTAACAATGCCCTATATAGGCATATTAGTTGTTCTCATGGCTGCAAAGATTTTAGATTTACAATTTTAGAAAAGGTTTTAAAAAATCCAAGGGGTGGGGGATTATAGAACATTCATAGAAGAAAGAGAAACCAAGTGGCAAATAAAATTACAAGCAAGCCTACCCCCTGGTTTAAATGAAATCATTACAATAAAGCCTATATTAAATAGAAAAGTGGAATTCACAAAATGAAAATGTTTTATGGGAATATATGGTATGAATTGTATTCTATAAGTTTTTATTATTTCTTTTAAAATGTGCATAGTTATATGGTAATTATATGGTTTTTAACATGTTTTAAATGCACTTAGCACTTTAAATTCATTAATCAATTTAGTAGTGTGTGACATCATGAGGAAATTTAAGTATTTATAGGGGAAAATGGGAATGGAAGTAGATTCTGATGAAATCCCTGGTAGCAAGGAAGACAGCGCTCAATCGTGTACATTTGTTTAAATAAAGATTTTCGTGGTGTGGATCCCTGCCATTGCAGTGTTTATTTTTGAGTTTAATTTGTGGACTTGACACTGCTTGCCTCTATTTCATAAGGTCTTAGTTGAATTTTGGAGCCAGCCTTGGTATGGATTGGCTCGATGAGATTCCAGCATTATTTTCCCCTGTTAGGAAAGAAGAGATGCAACAAGTTAAATCGGAACTTGTAATACTAAAAGGGGAGCTCACAAGGCTAATTGAGCTCCTCACTCAACCAGAACATCAAAATAAAGGCGTAAATTCAAAAAGAAAGCGCCACTCGTCCCCTTTAAGTGACGTCACGCCCAACACGAGCAGGACTATGAGAACAACAGGATTCCAGGGTGTATGTTAGGCAAACGCCAACGAGGTCGGAAACGACAGCTTTTTACACCACTCAAACACAAAAGGTACTGACAAGTCATTTGAAACAACAAGGTTGGGGGCGAGACCAAAAGAAGCAGCTACTACGTATAAACATGCAGAGACTGGATGTAATGCCACTAAAAGTAACATGAATGAACAACGCCATAAGGGTATAAATCAGAGACATGTGAGTAATAGCTTGAACCATATGGTTCAAAAACAAACCCTTGGACATATAAAAGACTTTGATTCTTTTTTGTTAAAACAATATGTTTTTCCAGATGAAGCTTTGTGTGATAAAAGACAAAAGAATAGGAATGATGAGCTGATTATGTATGATGGTACAGTAAAAGATATGATTTATAAGTTTGAGGCAAACGTGTTTGATATAAAGAAATTGCAGTTAGAAAATGGATATCTATCTGAAAAATTGACAAAGAAAATTATACCTAAAGGTCTTAGAATTTATAAATTCCCTTTTGGGTTAGATTATGATGATATTTTAATAGCAGAATTTCAAGAAATGTTTGACAGATATGGTATGGAGTTAATAGGGAAGATAATAACCCATAATGATAAAAAAGCTTAGCAAATTGATAGGTGAAGCAGACATTCTGGATGGAAAAATTAAAAAATTACCTTCTTTTTACTGAATATGAAGGGGTGTATTATAGGAAATTAGAAAGTGTAGATTTTAAATGTAATAGAATATTTGAAACTAAATGAAAGAAATTAAAGAGGGACTTAGAAGAATACAAGGAAAATAGGGCATATGTTATTAAGAGAGATAGAGTAGGGAAATTTAATAGAAATAATCAGAATAAAAATGTTAATGGGCAAAGAAAAATGCAAAGAATAGAATCAAATAGGAATTACTACAACAAAGAACAAACTAATAAAGACATTAGTGAATTTCCAACTTTTCAGTATCAACAAGAACGGGATGTGGGGCTAGAGCAGGAAAGAGAACAATGGACAACAGGATGGAGCAGAAGGAACAGGAACAGGAATTAAGTATGAACAAACAGATACTAGAAAATGGAGTTGTACATACTATGAATGGATATCACATTTATAATTATGCAGGGATAGAACTAACACCTGAACATTTTGAATTATGTATGAAAGGGTTAGAATTTGTCCCAACAAGGTTTTTTGATTATACAAATACTATTATAGAATTAAAACTGTTCTTGAGAAAGTTAAATTTGGCCTACATGTTTCATAATAAAACTAAAACTGAAAGAAAAGGAAAAAATAATATTTTGGAACCTAGCAATAAAAGTGTGTACAATCCACCTTTAGACCCAACTCTAATTGTCTTAGAAAAAGCAATTATGGAGGACATTTATAAATTAAAAAGTAAGGAGAAGCCTACCTTAGTTAATAGAAATTTGACTTATAAACAAAATGAAGTCCTGCAAAGTCTGAAGAAAGATAACACTATAAGAGTTATGCGACCAGACAAAGGAGGAAGGATGGTGTTCTTTGATACACTGGAATATTCCCAAAAAATATTTGAAATGTTGAACGACTCAAATACATATCAACCAGCATCTCTTAATGAGATTAATATTAGTAATAAAAGAATAGATTACTACTTGGAAGATTACCTCCTAGAAGAAAGAATAACAGGAGAAATTTACAAATACTTAAAAGTTATAAACCCAAAAGTAGCCACTATATTTGGAATACCAAAGACCCACAAAAATTTGGAAAATTTTTGTTTTAGACCAATTGTGGATGGACGAGGATCAAAAACATACCCTTTTGGAACAACTATAGAAAAGTTGCTGAAACATCAGGTTCATAACAGTGATCATATAATCAAAGATTCATGGGATTTTCTGGGAAGAATTAAGGAAGAATTGTGGGATAAGGATATAACATTTGTTACGATAGATGTAGTTGAATTATACACATGCATTCCCAAACAGGAGGGATTAGTTATGTTTGGGGATTGTTTACATAAGAACACAACATTGGATTCAGATAAACAAAACTTAATAGTGGAATTTATGGAAATTGTTCTAGATTTCAATTACATTTTCTTTGATGGAGAATACTATAAGCAACATAGAGGTGTAGCAATGGGTGCTTCTTGTGCCCCAGTATTTGCAAACTTGGTGATGTTAAACTGGGAGCAAAACTATGTGTTTAATAGTGCTTTCTTTCAACATATGAGACTTTACGTCAGATTTTTGGATGATATTTTTATTTTATGGAAGGGCCCTGTTAGTACCATTAAGGATCTGGTAGGGTATCTCAATAACAGTACAGGATTTTTGAAATTCACATATGTATACAATACACAAGGTATAAACTACTTGGATACATATATAAACAAGGATACAAGTATCTTTAAATCTAAGATATATAGAAAACCATCTTTCAGCAACTCATACCTGCAATACTCCAGTGACCACCCGATTAAACAAAAACATAGCATAGTTAAGGGACAACTTATCAGGGTGGCACGGATGACCTCAAAAAAGGAAGATTTACAAGAGGAATTAGAAAAAGTAGACCACATGTTCCTAGAGAGGGGATATCCGGTAAAAATAGTAAATGAATATGTGGAATACATTCAAGGAGAATGGGGTAAAAAATATAAGCCACTTTTAGGTAACATCCATGGTTTGAGAGAAGACAGTGGAATAAATAACACAGAAAATAATAATAAGAACTACGAAAGAGCTATGATAGTTCCATTTGGAGGCTACGCAAGGGAGGTAGAAAAAATTATAACAAAGAATTGGGCTATTTTGAGGAATAACACTAAGTTGTGGAATATAGGAGTTAATAAACCAAATATTGTATACAAAGTAGGTGTAAACTTGAAAATGAATTTTGAATTGCACACTAAGTTGAATTATAAAACTCGGGACCACAAAATGTGGTAATTGCACACAGTGTAAATATATATGTACAGAATAAAATATAAAAATTAACAATTATTTACAAAATGTAGTGAAACCAGTAAGAGGGAATTGTCATACAACTCGTGTGATTTATCTGGCTATGTGTGAAACCTGTCCCAGTTTTTACATAGGTAAAACTGAAAGAAAATTGAAAGACAGAATATATGAACACACATACCAGATAAATACACACAACTCTAACAATGCCCTATATAGGCATATTAGTAGTTCTCAAGGCTGCAAAGATTTTTAGATTTACAATTTTAGAAAAGGTTTTAAAAAAATCTAAGGGGTGGGGATTATAGAACATTCATAGAAGAAAGAGAAATCAAGTGGCAAATAAAATTACAAGCAAGCCTACCCCCTGGTTTAAATGAAATCATTACAATAAAGTCTATATTAAATAGAAAAGTGGAATTCACAAAATGAAAATGTTTTATGGGAACATATGGTATGAATTGTATTCTATAAGTTTTTATTATTTCTTTTCAAATGTGCATAGTTATATGGTGATTATATGTTTTTTAACATGTTTTAAATGCACTTAGCACTTTAAATTCATCAATCAATTTAGTAGTTTGTGACATCATGAGGTCATTTAAGTATTTATAGGGGAAAACTGGGAATGGAAGTAGATTCTGATGAAATCCCTAGTAGCAGGGAAGAAAGCGCTTAATTGTGTACATTTGTTTAAATAAGATTTTCGTGGTGTGGATCCCTGCCGTTGCAGTGTTTATTTTTGAGTTTAATTTGTTGACTTGACACTGCTTGGCTCTATTTCATAAGGTTTCAGTTTTAACTTTCCTATATGACAAGCTGGCATTCCTTACCAAACCAAATCTTAGATTTAACTGCATAAAGAATTACTTCGACAGTTGGGGGGGGGGGGCGTGGCCAAGGATGAACACAGGATAGCAGCAGATTTCTTCAGCTCCACCAATTTCATTACACTGACAGGAATTAATTACTTAAAAAAATAATTTTTGAAGTAATTTTCTTTCTAAATATGTTTGTTTTATATAGTTTTTGAACTATATCTAAAAAAGAAAGGAAATTTTAACAATATTCCTGTCAGAAATCACTTTGGAAATTTTCCTGTCAGTTTATCAGTCTGAAATGAGTTTCAGTAAGACAAATTCTCAAGACTCCAGCATCAAGAAAGAACTTCAGTCTCTGATAACTATAATCCAGCAACTTACTGCTAAGATGGATAAAATGGATACTAAAATTGATACCTTCATAGAAAAAACTACAAAACAAATAGACGTGTTACATATAGACCTGCAACAACAGAAGATCCAGATGACAGGCATAGAAGAAGCTGTGAATGACATGGAAAATAGAATACAAGAAGAGGAAATCGACATTGAGTTTCTGCTGAAACAAAATACACATTTACAAACAAAGCTGGATGACCTGGAAAATAGATCTAGGCGCAATAACATTAGGATTTTTGGACTGCCAGAAAATATTGAAGGTACCAATATTACTTCTTTTTTAACAACATGGCTCCCTAAAACTTTAGACTTATCAGAAGCATTCTCTTTTGGTATCGAAAGACCACATAGATCTATAGCTAATACTAACTCTAACAAAAACTATCCTAGATCAGTTATAGTTAGATTTATATCATCTTTTGATAAAGAGATGGTTCTTAAATCTGCTTGGGCTAAAGCTCCTTTTAAGATTAATGAGACAACTGTGCGTTTTGACAATGACTATTCTTCCTTGGTAATAGCTAAAAGAAAAGTTTTTCTGCCACTAATAAGGGAGCTTAAAAAAGCACAGTTTAAAACATACCTTCTGTTTCCTGCCAAGCTAAAAATCTTCCTTCCTGATGGTCCTAAAATTTTTGATGACTTAGACTCTGCTTTACTGTTTATCAAAAAAATAAGATTTTGGATAAAATAGAGGAAATGGAATGGGCTAGTCCTTCATTAAAGAGACTGGCAACTGAAACTTCGTGGAAGACTTCAGAGAAGAAGAAGAGACTCAACATTTTACTTCATTATTAATCTTTTTAAATATAGTTCCTGCATTTCCAGAAAGCCACAAATATTCTGAAAAAGATTTAATCAAAGTTATTCTCTGTGTGCAAAGAAATGTTTTGTTTCATAACCAGTCAAAATATCTGAGGAACTAATAACAAGCTATTATTCAATTTGTTTCTCTTTCTGAAAAAGAGAAGTAAGGTCAGTAATTTGATACATTTTTTTCTCTTTTTTTCTCCTTTTCTTCTTTTCTTTGTTTAAACAATGACATTCTATTTAGATTATGTAGTGGATAAAGGGTGGGGGAGGGCAGGGAGAGAAGAGTAATGAAAATATGATAAATGGAATGATAACATATTTATTCCTTGTAAAAAGTTTATATGTTCTTCAAATGCTATTCCTAATTATACTTTCTTGATTATACTGCTTATACTTGTTTGTAAATAATCTGTCATGCTTTAACTAATAATAATTAGAACTAAATAATAGTAAATAATATGTTTTATTTTTAACTCTATTAATATAAACAGTAAGTAATATTCCATTGTATATATTTCTTATAGCTTTCTCTTACATTTTTTTTATTTCTGCTTTACACTCTTATTTTCTACTCTCTTTTTCTTTTCTTTATTCTTTCTCTTTATTTTTTTTCATATTAATATATAGAAATGCTTTTGATCATATAGACACAGTAAATAATAAGATTTGCATAAAAATTGAGTTGGGACAAAAATATTGAGTTTTATTACTTATTAATAACTTTGGGCTTAATTTCACTTACATAGAGGCTGTAATAACCTGTAAAATACATCGTGAAGGTTTTGTCATGTTTAGATGCATTTACACTGCTAAATGAATGTTTGTCACTAGTTTTTAACAAGTTTCCCACCAAAATGTTAAGGGAGACAATCTGGGATGTGGGCTACCTCATGAACAGTGTCCTCGAGTTGTTTTAAAAGCTTCAACTCTCAGAATTCTCACAGAGAAGCTGAAAGCAGTCAGTTTGACCTTTGACCCAGATATCACACTGACACATCGCAGATTCAGGAAGAACACTCTACCAGGAAGTAGAACTGATGCAAATGAGACTATGTGAAGGAAAATGAACTCTTTAACATTTAAATGTGAGTTATTTTATATAATTACTTAAATATTTATGTTATAATTCATAAAATATGTCAGTTATAATGATTTTAAATGATGCAGTTTCTTGTAGTAAGTAAATGTCTTATTTTAGAAGGCATAGAAAATGAAACATTTATTCAAGTGTTTTGAAAATCTGCTTGACTGCAGCATACTAATCTGTGTTAAAACTTATGTTCCAAACATATACATTACTATAACTCATTTAATTCATCTGATTGACAAGCATAAATAACTTTATAACTCTATTCTGGAAGAAATTGTCATGTGATATATTTTAAAGCAGTAGTATAGACATACAAGATACAGATGGCTTTTTTTACAATAATGCAAGTGTTTCTGAGAATTTGCATAACTATGCAGTATGATTTATAACAATTTCTATAAATATAATATTTTATTCTATTGACAATAATGAGTATGAGTAAAATGCTCATATACAAGCAATTCAAGGTTTTTTTTTGGAAGCTGTTGACTGCATTTACATGACAGAAAATAGATGCATCTTAATATATGTAATGTCTGAACTATATTAGCCAAAGTTTTTGAATTAATTGAATGTTAGAGCTTATTTTTACATACTTTGAATAAATTAATATGTAAATATGCCTTCCTTTTTTTTTTTTTTTTCTCTCTCTCTCTCTTTCTTTCACTCTCTCTCCCTCTTTCACGTCTTTTATTTCTCTCTCTCCTCTTGGTTCCTAATATCAAGATTATTTGAATGCTATTTGAATACAAGTGTATTATATTACGTAGATGTATATAGTAGTATGAATAGTTTTTAAAAAAAAAAAGTTTATTTTAGTTTATATGATGCTGTTTTATCAAATGTGTAGTCTTGTCTTGCTAGATAATTGAATTGAAAGCTGTTAATTTAAGTTAAATATAACCAGTATTAAATTGATAAGGTGGTAGCTGAGGTACTGCTGCTTAGGGTAGGGGGTTAACTTGAGTGGTAAATATTACTCTAAGTTGGAGTTTTTAACTCCAGGCTGGATGCAAGGTTTAATCCTTACATTATTTTCATTTGTTCATTGCTATATGTATATAGTTTTGACATCCACAATATATTTTGTACACTCATTGTCACTACAAACAAAACTGAATCGTATACAAAATCCCATAAGAGATTCAATAAATACAGCTATATTTAAAGGTACACCTAAAGGAGGAGATGTAACATTACTTATGTTATTTGTTATTTTGATCATAAGATTCTTAAGTTTTAAAAATGCCAAATGACATCTTTAAAAGGAATTTCTTTAAACATTAATAGATTGAATAATCCGTGTAAAAGGGCAAGCCTAATAAGATACATTAATTTACATAAGGCCAACTTAGTCTTCCTGCAAGAAACCCATCTCTTGAAAAAAGATATTGATAAACTAGCCACAAACAAATGTACAGTATTGGTTAGTTCAGAGCACACTCAGAAAAAAAGAGGAGTGGCTATTTTATGGAATAAAAGTATGCCCATTCCTAAAACCATTAAGTCTTATCAGGATGACAAAGGAATGTTTTGTATGGTTACAATACAAATTAATGGGAAGACTTACACTTTAATTAATGTATAATGGATACCTGGAATTGGTATTAATACAGTGAAACATCATCTTGATAAGATCATATCATTCTCTATAGGAGATATTATTTTAGCTGGTGACTTTAATTGTATACTACATGAAAGTGATACTACCACTATAGGAAAAAGAAGAATTACATCTAATGCAAAACATTTAAATGATTTTGCTAATTCTTATCATTTGAATGATATTAATAATCAGATAGATTCAAAATCATTACCATACACCTTTTTTTCTAACAGATACAAAACTTATTCAAAAATAGATAGGGTCTTTATTTCTAACCAGATGGTAACAGATTTAATTAATTCCAAAATCATTTCATGTCCTATATCTGATCATAATTCAATTGTTTTGCATTCATGATAAAAATACTCATAATGTTCAGATCAAAAGGATACCAGCATACATAACTCAACTAAAAGACTATAAAGAATATATACTTTCAGAAGTAAAACATTTTTTAGACATAAATAATACTCCTGAAGTCTCCATTGTCTATGTTTGGGATGCCTTAAAATCATATCTATATGGACAAAGTATCAGATGGTATAATAATAAAAGGAAATCTTGGGATAAGGAATTATTAGATATTCAAAGTAAATTAGACTCTTATAAACATAATAATAAAGAAAATATTATGGACAAGAAAGTTATTGAAGAAATAAACAAACTAAATGAGAAATACAAAGAAATTTTAACTCATAAAGTTAAAATAACTTTAGATAAATACAAGTTTTGTCTTATTCAATAAGCCCCAAATACTTACATAGACTTAAAAATAAAACAAAAGGTTGAATAAACAAAACCATATCAAAGAAATCTTTTCTCTAAGGAAAAGAAGAATGTTTCTAGTATACCAGAAATACTAGATGAATTTAGAAATCACTTTCACAAAATTAACCATAATAACATTAACATGGAACCTAAAGATAAAATAAAGGAGTTTATAACCACAAACATGAATAAAAAGCTTAATAAACAACAGATTAAACTATTGGACAAAAGTATTTCATATACAGAGGTTATTACACAAATAAATAAGCTTAAATCAAACAAAGCACCGGGTAATGATGGTATTATACCAGAGATATATAAAATCCTTTCTAAAAGTACATATTCATTAATACATAAGGTTTTTATTTTGGCCCAAACTGAGTTAATAACCCCCCCCCATCTTGGCAATATACATTTATTTCGCCAATTTTAAAACCTAATAAAGATCCAACTAGATGTACTTCATATCGGCCCATCTCATTACTTAATGTTGATTATAAAATGTTTATGAGTATTTTTGCTGATAGATTGAAGACAATCATCCCCGGCATTATAGATATAGATCAGACAGGCTTCATTGTAAATAGAAATACTTTTGATAATATAAGAAGAACTTTAACATTAATTGATTTTGCAAATAGGAAAAAGAAAGATTTAACACTTATTAGTCTTGATATAAGTTCAGCATTTGATTCAGTAAGTTGGGACTATCTGTTTACCTTACTGAAGTGCACAAACTTCTCAGATGCATTTGTAAATCTAATTGAGCATTTATACAAAGGAACATTAGCTTATATTAAGGTAGGAACATATGCTTCACAAAAAATACCCATTTTTAAAGGTACAAAACAAGGATGTCCACTTTCTCCACTATTATTCACTTTAGTAATGGAGCCTTGGGCTAATTTGATCAGAAACAGTACTGACATAGAGGGTTTTGAAATAGATGAAAATACAACATCCAAAATTCAACTTTTTGCAGATGATGTTCTAATTACATCAGCAGGATCTAATTCTTCTATGCAGTCTCTATTTGATAAAATGATGAATTTTAAAAGTATTTCTGGTTTAATATTCAATGAAGAAAAAAACTAAAATACTACCTATATATACACGAAAAATATTCTCATTAGTGATTTTACTAAATATGTACCCAATTCAGGTCAGATAACTTATTTAGGTATAATACTATCTAAAGATATTAAATCTATTATATATAATAATTATAATACCTGTTTTCTTAATATACAAAATCTTTTTAATACCTGGAATAATATGTTTTTACTATGGGGAGAGACTTACAATTATTAAAATGATAATATTCCCCAAGATTTTATACTTAATACAATCAATAATACTTCCACCTACAAAAATAATTATCAAGAAACTGAATACACTAATGTTAAATTTCCTATGGGCACCTAATAGACCTAGGATTGCATTAAAGAAACATACTAATAGCTGGTCTCAAGGGGTATTTCTTTTCCAGACTTTAATTTATATACTATCTCTTCTATTGTAAAAGTTATTACTTTATTAATAGATCAGTCATATGTCAAAATGGAAAGATTATTGGGAGCTAATTAGTATGCACTTCATGAAAATCTCCTTAACACATAAAAATATGATTGTAAATAACTCCATGTTATGGTTACTAAAGGAATTTTGTACTTCACCTATTACACCTAAACATATGGTTTGTTACCCATTAAATATTATTATTAGCTATCGTAACTTTATATTAATGCACCCTAAGTATAGGGAATGGAATTTTATTATATTCCCTATAATGTATGCTCAGGGTATGCTTTTGTCATCTACTTCTGAAGGAACTCATTTAGCTATAGATAATGATCTAAAGTAATGGTATCAGTTGATATCTGATAATAAAGTTAAAAATCTAGATTTCTTAAAACAAGAATTTGATCTAAGAGAAACTTGCTGGTTAGAGGTTCAGACCTTTAGACAACATCTCATTAATAAAATAGATCTAATGTCTATAACAGTTAAAGAATCTATTCTAACACTGATTGATTACTTGATATTAAATTTACAACATAAAGTTTCTGATAAAGGTAAACTTTCATATATACATAAAATTATCAGACAAGAAACTTTTTACAGTGTAGATACATACTGGAATTATTTCACTTCTATTAATGCGGACCCACCAAATCAACAAGATAAACAATATATATTGGAATCTGCCTATAGAACTACATCTTCCATTGTCTGGAGACTTTATACATGGAGATTTTTACATAGATCTTTCTATACACCTTTGATGATGAATAAAATAAATAATAAAGATAATCTATGTAAGAGATGTAATGTAGAAATTAATGCTGACTGGGCTCATATGTTTTATGACTGTATAAAATTGAAAGAATACTGGAAGTCAGTTAATGAATTTTTGCAGGCTCTTTTTACAGATAATTTCATTATTTCTAAATCTCTTATATTATTCAACACACCTGTACCTCAAAGTGTTAAAAGGTTAAGCTTCCCTTGTTATGGTCTATTCTAGCAGTGGCTAGGAAAATAATAACCAGAAATTGGATTTCAGATACACCTCCTTCGTTCAATGAATTTAAAAATGTTATGAATATAGTGTGCCATATGGAAATAAACACAATTAGGTCAAGAACAACTAGAAAAACATCTTATTATATTGTATGGGATAATTTACAAAATTTGTTAAAAAAATCCTAATTTCAATAGCATGGTATTTTAGTTTAATTAATTGATCTGATTGTAGTGGATGTCTTTGTAAATACTTTAGTTGTTTTGTTGAATGTTATAATCATATCTATTTTTAATTACTTGTATAAAATTGTTATGATATTTCTCTTGTATGTTAAAACAATAAACCTGTTTTGAAAAAAAAGAATGACTTCAGTTGCAGACTTCAGGCACTGTGGAGCGAGGTAGTAAAGAAATTAAGAGAACCATTAGGAAGCTCAAAGCTGCACATTAACTTAAAATAACCAGTAAAACAGAAAATAACTGCAATTTTTCTATAATTATTTATATCTGGAAGTTAAGAACTAATAACCAACAATGTTCAGAACTAGTAACCAACAATGTTCAGAACTAGTCCACAATAATACTGCACGATCTGACCCAAAGGAAATGCCTAAATATCCTAGCTGGAAAATTTTGTCCAAAGTTTACTCCACCCATAGTTATAGCTATTCCACATACTTCACACTTCCAGTAAAATTATAGTTAGTATGGAGCAAGTCTTCTCAGCCCTTTCAAAAGCTTAGGACACCTCATCCATGGACCTGGAAATCCTATTATTTGCCTGATTATCAATACAAAGTAGGGGACTGCGGTGGTGGTGCTGCGGTAGCATTGTCGCCTCACAGTTAGACGTTGCCCATTCAATTCTCAGTTAGAGCGTCTTCTGTGTGGCGACATGCATGAACGGGCATTGCTTCATTGAAGGTTGTGCATTAGGCCCAGCAAGACAGCACGTAAAACTCTAATGCCAATCATTAGCGGACCGGAGTTCCACTGTGGCGACCCCTAACCAGGAAAAGCCAAAAGACACAAACATCAATACAAAGTAGAGTTTCTCTGAATACCTACCAAAATCTATTTAATCCAAGCCTCTCCACTGGTTATATTCCTGAAACCTGCAAAGCAACCATTATAATGTCATTACACAAAGATGGCTCAAGGTGAGACCCAGGTAACTATAAACTTGTTAATCTCTCTATCCTAATATGTAAAGCTATAGAGCACATTTTCTCTGACATTAATCTAGACATTGAAACTCTCATCAATTTGGCTTTGACAAAGTCAGTTACTGTGCCTTTAATCTTGTTAAATTCTTTGAAAAATTCACTGAATCATACATCATATCTGGACATGGGCAAGCCCTTTAACACTACTTCCCAGTCAAACATTATTGGTAGACTTGCAAATATGAATATAAATCCATATGTTCTTCAGTGGATAGCTAACTGGTTGTCTGACAGAACTCATGTAGTTAAACTCACAACTGCAACTTCTGAAAGAAAAAATAAATAAAAATAGTATAGCACAGGGCTTAATGTCGGGTACTCTTCCCATTTGACATCCCATACCTTCAGGTCAACATTGCTTATCTCTGGTTACCAAAGACTGCAGATGACTATAAATGGAAAGTTGCTATTCATTCTTTCACTGACTTACAACTGCTGACATGTGTAATACTATGTTAACAACTGATGCAAGAACAATTCTCTCAAATTACGTGTGAAAAATATAGTATTGATAAATTTGTCTAACAAAACATTTCCACATCATACCATATAGGCAACACACTACTCCAACCAGATACTGTCATGAGGGATTTAGGAATTCCTGTTAATAACTCCTTATCATTTTACCATTATGTATCCACAGTAGTTCAGAAAGCTTTCTGTCTGGAGTCTAATTTCCAAAGTCATTCTTCTCTAGATCCACAGAAGCCTTATTCTTAGATAATGTAGATGACTATGATTGGGTCTCCGATTGTATCCATGTAATTATATGTTCAAGACATGGATGGCAAGACCTGAGAGGTGAATCTTGGCATCCATGTCAAGAACTCATAATAAAGGGTCAAATTGGTGATGCAATCATAACTCTGCAGAATACAGAGCTTTATCTGCTCCATGTACTACTTGTTACAAAAGAAAAAAAGAAAATGCTAAGTGTTTTGCTGGCTTTCAAAGCCATAAAGCTCTTAGTAAACACTGTCAGAAAGAAAGCTTAAGTGTGTTGTGTTACAGAATGTCATGGACAGATTTCTGGTACAGACAACAGGTAGAAAGAAATCTGATTTTAATTCTGTTGCTATTATTTGCTGGCCAGTACTGGCAGGTTTAACTGCCTGGTGTGATTCCTAATCTTAACAATGAAAGCAAGGGTGCTTAACAATTGTTAAGACTTGGTCTCTCATAATAGAAGCATTTAACTGGTTTGTCTTTTTTCCAGAATTGGAGCATGATCAACACACTCCATATACTACAAACTTATCATGACTGGTGACCAGATCATGCTTTTCTATGCTGTGACTTGCAAGACTTTATCACAAACATTTCGTATTGCAACAGTATCCTACAGTGATCTAAGTCAAGACAACATTAACATGATTTTCTTTGACATTGAAGATCATTGTAAGTTTGCTGAACTTTACTTCTAAGGGTGGTAAATTTTGTCATTTTTGATTTTAAAGACATTCCCATACCTATTCTTTTAGAGTCACAACTTTAATGAGCGTCTGCCTAGGACTACATGAATCAATGTAATATTTGTTATTATTCTGGCCAAACTAATATTTGTAGTGTCTTATATACTAGGTAATGATTGACAACAGCTAAATATAAGCAGGATTAAGATACAAAGTGAAAAGTGAATTTAGTGTTCATGGGATTCAAACAAAGGTTTGTGTGAGATAGCAAGGTGATTGTCAAATCAGCTGGTAAATGTTGTTGTCTGACTGCAATGCCAAACAGTGTGACTTTGTTTTTGGTAAAATAAGTTGATCAAGAGTCTAAAAAATATGCTGGATCGACATCCTGAATGGTGCTGAAATTTAAACTAATGAAGTGTTATACCTATATAATGTAAATTGATCCTGTTTGTGAAGAATGGTAGTGTTGTTGATACTTTGGAAAAAATGCAAGGGCTTTATTTCCTAGTTCTTGGGTACTATACACTGTAGACATAAGAAATGACAGATGGACTTAAAGGTAAGTCAGCACCATATTATATGATAAGTGCATTACTGATACTGGAAATCTCAGCGGGCACATTTCATATTGCACTGCATAACATCAATAGTTAGAATGTATGTGATAATAACTTTAGTACTGGTATATCTCTACACTTTAGAATTATACTATCGGTGCTGCATGAGTGCTGTATGAGAATTGTTGTTCTAACATTCTGTATGGCACGCTGCTTCACTCTGTTTAATGATGCTTGCTGTTCTGGCCTTAGTATCTCAGCCAGTCTCCTTCTGACCATATTCTTCAGACTGCAGACTGTGACACTCTGTGACTATTTCGTAGCTATATACCCATATATTTATCTTTATGACTATCCAGTACTTATTACTATTTCTTAGTACTGGACCTCATATTTCCCAATTAACACTGATATTTTATTGTCCCATAATGCATGCCTGACTTCTTCTACACTTTGATTAATCTGTGCTCTGTTACCTCTAGATGCATTTCTCCGAGGCCAGATTTCATATGACAGCTAGCTATTCCCATTAGCATTTTGAGAATATATGGGATTACTGCTAGACTAGCAGTGCTGATCCTTCAAAAATGCATAAACAGGAACTTTTATTTTTCATTTTGGATAATATGCACTTGACGTTTGTTAACATGAGTTTTTTATTTTTACAGAAAATTGTACAGGCAAATAAGCCATCCACCAGTGCTACACAATGCTTTTTTTTCACATTCCAGAGATGCATTCCTTTTATTTACAGTGGACAATAGCTCCAGTCCATTGACAATCACAGCAGGCCATGACTCTCCCGTTCAGTGATTGTTTAGCGACAGTCATGTAGTCAAGCTGAGACCCCCCACCCAGTTATGCATTTATCATTGTAGTGCTGTCTGTCAAAAGAAATTATAAAAGTCATTTAATTTGAGTAACTTGGTGGTGACTCCTAAAACAGAGCATGTTTAAATGTTTCACTCCATAAGGCAGACTACTAGAGTGTAGATGCTGAGAACAGTTTTTTCAATGTCGTTTTCTTGAAGTGCCTCTTTTTTTAACATTATTTTGGCAGTTCTTTCTTTGTGTGTAACTTTTGATAACACAGTTAAAGATAATGAACAATTCAACATATTTTACTTGCATTTAGAATTCTAAATAAAAATGTTAAATGTTAGATTTTGGCCTTCTGTTTTCAATTTGATTCAGAAAAAAATTATTAACTTTGCATCATAATGTTCCATGACTTAAAAAACATGAATAGAAATGTCATGCTAATAACAACTGTAGAGCACAAATTTTATATTGTACATATTTTTTGCTTTCTTAATTTCATTATTGTCTTTATTTAAATATTTGTTTTATTCAGTTTTTTATCATTTATATTAATTTGTTAAATGAATACTGTTTTAAATATATGCTGATTCTTGTGATTTTACATACTGTATATTCCAATGAAAATAAACTTAATAAATATGAAATAAAATTATTGCAAAGTACCATAGTTGCTTGCAGTCTCTGCATATTATATGGAAAGTCCTTGTTATATCAAAAATGTGGATGATTCTTTCGCACTACTATCCTGCCCAAATCACACATTTATACATTTATATTCCTACCTTTGACAGAAGAGACAGCTATTAAACATTATAAATACTACAAACATGCCCTAGAATTCAAAGACAGCTTTCTGTTTGTGGTAGCTGATTTTGTGTAGAAATTGTGCATTCTGTAAGTGGTGGCAATTCAGACGCATTGAGTGAGACTGCAGAAAATCAAGAAATCTTGCAGCTTGCATAATATGTTAATGATAGCATAATGAGATGGAAATAAGTAGCAATATTAAAGCTGGGGCAATCACAGATACAAATGAGGGTAAACAATATGACACAGAGATTCAGAAATGTATAAATTTTGTGCTGACAGACACTAACTCCAGTTATATTGACCATAAAAAAAACATATAATATTTATGGGAGACAAACAATGAAAACATATATAGGATAGCCACTGCACTACTAACTCTGTATATGTAAGAAGCAGTTATCACTGCCATAATGGAAGTCTTGACGATCATCACCACTCACCTCACTGAATCACTGACCTGCTTCTAAAATTTCATGCTCTTCATGATAAAGAAACTGTGTAAAGCAACTATCTGGATAGAGGTGCCATGTAGGGGTTGGTAGAGATCTGGTACCCTCATATGCAGACCTAGGGGCATTGTGAAGTACTATCACTCTGGATACCAAGATATATGTGACTTTGAGAATACTAATTAATGGGACCATTCAGTGACCAACAGGGGACATGGTGGATGGATCTCAGGCAGCCAATTCAAGGATATTTCACCAGTTCCTTAATAATATTCGACAGCATCTGGGGGAGCATATGGGGTTTCCACATACCACAGAGGAGAGAGACAACATGATGCAGGATTTTTATGACTTAGAAAATTTCCCTGAGGCATTAGTGCAATAAACTGTATCTGCATTCCAATAAAGTCTCCAGGTGGGCAGCACAGTCATAGCTATAGTAACCATAAAGCCATCCACTCTGTCAGCTGCCAGCTCCACTGTAATTCAGAAGGTATAATATACAGTGTGTCTGTAGGTCAACCTGGCAGTATGCAATACTCCAACATATGGCATACATGTAAACTATACCAGCAGTTTGGGAAGGGAGAGTTTTCCCAGGGACATGTTTTTGGTTATGTCAGATATGGGTTCCTATTACGTGATTGAACTTCAACAAGTTCGAACTCTATATGGTCGAAACCATATAGTCGAACTTGCTGAAGTTCAAACACAGAAAAAAAAATAAAATAAAATATGCAACAGTAAACTAACTGTTGAAAGCAGGGGGGGGGGCAATCCCCCCACCCCCCCACTCTTTAAATATACCATATCCGAGACCACACTATAGTGCAGAAAGGGAATATTTCCCTTTACTGCACTGTAGTGCGATCTTGGAGTTGGTATGTTTAAAAAGCGGGGGGTGTGGGGGGTGCAGGGGGACTTGCCCCCCTACTTGCCACAGTTAGTTTACTGTTGCTTCTTTTATATTTTTTTTCCTGTGTTCGAAGTTTTGAAACTTTGAACAGACAAGTTTGATATTGTCGTGTTCAAAGCTTCAAAACTTCCATCACGTAATAGGAACCTATCAGATATGCCTTGGAGCCATGGTTAATGAAACGTATGAGAAATCCTGCAAATCATGGCAGAGAATGTAATACTGCTCTTCATAGACTCAAATATCTGTTCAATATGTGTTTAGCCCATTTAAAAGCTGCTTACACTATCTGGATGCATCTGGGGATGCACTGAGAATGAACCTGCAACAATCAGTAACATTTGCAGTCTGTGCAATGTTACACAACATTATGATTAAATCACAGTTACAGCAGGGAAGAAACATACAGGAGAAGGAATTACACGACTCAGCAATGGAGCCCATGCATGAGTGGAAGCAGTAGAGGAGCTAGCTGCAGGGGATGACTATGCCAAATTGAAGAGGGTGTAGGATAAATTCAAATGGCTGAGTCATCATCTATTTCATAACAAGCCCTAGATTTTGGGTGGGAGGTTGGCATAATGGTTACGGTATTTACCTTACAGGCACAAGGTGCAGGGTTTGATTTTTCACTTGGGGTAACAGCTAGGCTTAAAATGGCCTAAAAGGGCAATTAGCCTAGTACTAATCTATGAACCTATATTCTATGTACTAATCTATAAGTATGACCATATTAAATCATTATATATAAAAATGAAAACTATGTATGAAAACCTGCACCCAAGGTGTATTATACTGTGCATTAACTGGCCACACTGTGCATCAGACATAGGCTGCCCAAGAAACAGAGTAATAAGGGCAGGACACAGTTATCATCATATACACATGTGGGGATTACCTCAGCAACAAATGTCAACAATGGGTAACTCATGTGTGGGATTGTGGTGAACATTTTTGATGTCTAAGAGTAGGTTAATAGGTTCATAGGTTCATAGGTAGATACTAGGCTATCTGCCCTAGGGCATTTATAAGCCTAGCCAGAGTGTATTTGGCTTCCGCCTCCCTATTAGATTAGCCTACTGTGCCTCTGTAAAGTAGGTCACAGAAGGTACCCTTTTAAGATTAGTTGACTGTGCCTCTGTCTAGCAGGGACCCAGAAGAGATCCCAGGGGTGAATTTGCAATTTCCCATCCATGCTTCCTGATTTCGCTTGAAGAGGGTCAGCGAGGGGCTATGTCTAACATGAATTGGGATTCTATTCCAGAGTGAGGGGAGCCTCTGGGAAATGAATCTGTCCTTCCAGCATGTCCTATTTATTTTTGTGCTGAGGTTTAGGTCCCTGGAGCATGTAGCTCTAAGGGACTTGGATTTTTTGAGGTGGAGCATGCCCATTAATTCTGGGTTTGACATAGCTTTGTACATCAGGCATAGATCGCCTCTGAGTAGGCGGTAAGCAACTGAGTAGAGCTGGAGTTTCTTTAGTCGAGCTGCATAGGACATCTGTTTGTAACCCATGATCCTCTTGGTGAGGTACTTTTGGGGTCTCTCCAGTTGCTGCAGGTGTCGGGTAAGGTACATCCCAAAAGGGGCATTGTATTCAATTATGGGCCTGATGAGTGACGAGTAGAGGGGCACAATGACCTCTCTTGATCTAGATGCGAACCCTTTCATGATAAGGTGGGCTATATAGAAGGTCTTTCTAACCACTTTGGCAATGTGATTATCAAAGGAGAGATTACTATCTACGTTGGTCCCCAAATCTCTAATTACTTCTTCCAGATTAATGGATTACCACCTATGTGGTAATTTGTGGGCACCTTGTTTTTCCCAAAGGGGATGACTATGCACTTTTTAGCATTTAGCTTGAGGCTGTGGCTCTGGCACCAAGCATCCGTCTCTGTGAGACCCTTTCGGAGGATGCTTGTGTCAGCTGGAGATTCGATTATGGCCCCCAGTTTACAGTCATCTGCGAACTTTGTCAGCCATAATCCCCCCGTGTTAGCCTGAACCTCAGAGAAGTATATACCGAACAAGAGAGGTCCCAGAACTGAGCCCTTTGGGATGCCACTTGTAACTGGTTTGGATTCGGACATGGCACCTGCGATTCTGACCATGTGGGTTCTATCTCTGAGCCAGTTTGCAACCCATCTTGTGATATAGGGGTTGATATTTAAGCTGGTAAGCTTATTTATGATGCCAGAGTGGGGCATTGTGTCAAAGGCTTTTGCGAGGTCCAGGTAGGCTGTGTGGACTACCTTGCCCTCATCTATGGCTTTGGTAACTGTTTCAAAGAAATCAAGTAGATTTAAGAGGCAAGATCTGCCCTTAACAAAGCTGAATTGGGTAGGGCCCAGTGTCTGGAGGCTCCCAATGTCTTTGTTTATGAGTTCCATGATAATACGCTCCATAGCTTTACAGACCAGACTAGTCAGGCTTATGGGGCGATAGTTTCCGGGGTCCATTGTGGCACCACCTTTGTGGAGTGGGACCACTGTAGCTGTATGCCATTTTTTGGGTACATATCCTGTAGTAAGGCTAAGTTTGAACAGTGACTTAATGTGAGGGTTCAGTTCTTCTTGGAGCTTGTGTAAGACACAGCCTGGGACACTGTCCAGTCCCATAGATGCTGTGTTTTTTGCTTTGGAGAGGGCAACTTTCACCTGTGCATCTGTGATGTCAGGGAGGTTACATTCCGTTGGGATAGGCATTTGCTCCTTTGGGGGGGGGAGGGGAGAAGAAGTTTGCGCTGAATCTGTCTGCCAGGATGTCGGCTATGTCTGTAGGTTCGGTATATTTTGTACCGTTATGCAACAATTCAGAGCATATCTGGGAGTTTCCGCCCATGTTCCTGACATAACTAAAGAAGGCCTTGTGATTATCTTTAGTGTCTAGGGCAATTTTTCTTTTGAAACTGGCCTTTGATGATTTTATGAGGGATCGAAGTTTCTTGCTAATTCTGATCAGAGATGCCTTCCCTTTTTGGGATTTTGCTCTGTCATGTAGTAGCTTCCTCCTTCTGTTGTATAGCTTATTTATAGCCGGGGTCCACCAAACTGGTCTCCTGTTTTTGGAGGAGTGAGTCTTGGTTTTATTTGGGATAGCACATTCCATGCATTCCTGCAGGTGCTCATAGAATGCATTTGTAAAGGATTCTGTGGATTGGGCTGTATTATCCTCTGGCCCAGGGGCTTTGAAGGATTCCACCTCAGTCTTGAGAAGTGCAAAGCTGGCTTTTGAGAAATTCTTTACAGTGATTTCCTTGGCTGGGGGTGGGGATGGGATATGGATGTCCAGGGAAATTTGTTTATGGTCTGATCTTACCAATGAGGGGTTTACCTCTGATGTGGAACATATGTTGGTGATGACATGGTCCAATATGTTGTTCCCTCTTGTGGGAGTGGTGACCAGTTGTTCCATTGCGTTAGAGTTTATAAATTCAAGGAACCGTTGGGTGAGGGTGTTTGGGCTTGAGTAGTTTTCCCAGTCAATGATTGGGGAGGTGAAGTCACCCAATAACATAGTGTTTGGAGAGACCTTCATATTCTCCAGTGTTCTCAGGAATGCCAAGTGGGGTTCCTGTAATAGGGAGGGTGTTCTGTAGCAGGCTACAAACTGAAAGGCAGTTTTGCCTGCTGTCAATTGCACATGGATGGTTTCCGATGCTTCGTGCAGTGCCACTAACCTGGAGGTGTAGGTATCTTTGATGAATATAGATACTCCCCCTCCTTTTGTGCTTCGGTCCGAGTTTTGGGGCCAAAACGCATTGTATGAGTTATAACCTGGTAGTGCTGGGGTGCTCCCAGGAGCCTTGAACCAGGTTTCTGTTACTGCACAGACATCGATTTTCTCCATACTGAGGAGAGCCTCGAGTGCGTGCATCTTGAGGTTTAGACTTCTGGCATTGAGTAGCATTACCTTTAGTTTTTTTATCATTGGGTTGTCTATGTAGGTGGGTTTGTCCTTTGAGCCTTGCCTAAAAAGGCACTATGGGGGTGGCAAGAGCCTTGGCCAGTATACGAAAGCCTAAGGGTGACAGGTGCAAGCCGTCCCTAGCGAAGCAACGTGGCTTGTCGAGCATGTCATCCCAGGCTGACAGACACTGGATCCTCTTTGAATGACACCAATACTTTAGCCAATTGTTGAAACTGATCATTTTGTCTTTATACTGAGGCATCATTCTTGGTGAGGGTAAGATGCTACTCAAGGTCAGGGTCATACCAGCCTGGGCTAAATGGTCAGAGAGCTCCTCTATGTCTCTTTTCATGTAGTCCAGGGAGGTACATCTCAGATCATTCACACCGGCATGGACAATGATGGAGTCATAGTTGTACTTGCTTTGGAGTGACCTGAGTGCTTGCATTATGTGGCGGATCCTGGCACCCGACAGGCAGCTTACAATGACCCTCTCCTTGTTCAGTCTGGTGAGCGGGACATCAGTATGCCGGACAATAGAGTCCCCTATAAAAAGTGTATTTGGTGTGTTGTTTGGCCTTAAGGGCTGTGACTGTGAGGCACACTGATTTTGTGAGATATGTGATTCATGGGTATTGTTGAGGGGTGGCTGTTGCTTGGATATCTGCTTAGGAGGTCTGTGCTGTTTAGGCAGATTTTTATTTAGATCCTCCGAGTATGTTTTTGTGTGTTTATGTGTTGAGTATGCAGATGCAATAGGTCTGTGTGAGACTGGATTTGTGGTGTGGGTGGTTACCTTTTCCTCCTGACTGACTGTGCCAGTCTTGGGTTGAGAGAGCTCTGCCTCCAGTTTGGCTGTGTAACTGCATCTCACACATGTATTAGAGTTTGTTGGAAGGAGGAGAGGGTTGTCTGTGTACATAAGGCAATTGTAACATTGCCTCAAATTTCCCAGATTCACCCAGCTGGACTGGAGAGTAACCTTGAAACTGACCCTTGGACATACCAGATTAGTATAGGGAACTGTTTTTTTACTGATCAGATTAGGGAAGGGAACTGATTTTTCACTTGATCAGGAAGGACCAATCAGGAGCCTAATACTTATGAGAAGTCAAGGAGGGTGTAGTGCTTTAGTTAGTTAGTGTTTCCTTATAAGAGCTGAGCAAGTGCAGGGCTTTAGAAAGAGAATAGAGTGATTACTTTGAGAGTTTGAACAGTCCTAAGGGAAAAAGTGAAGAGCAGACTTTGTGGAGCCTGGAATAGTTTAAACCTGTTTAGGCGGCGCTGCCTGACACTGCTCAGTGCGCAAAACCATGCAAAAAATGAGAGTTGTAGGGTTTTAAGAGAGAGAGATCAAGGAGTTTAGAATTGACCCAAAATAGCCAATAAAACTACAGCTTCTAGGTAGCAACCACTCCTCCAGGGACAGGCAGGCTGTTCAGTGTTAATCACTCCCACTGGTGAACACAGAGACTTCCCTTTAGCCCGCCCAACCAAGCACTGGCCTTCTAGAAACTTCCAAACAGTTCAGAACAGCAAATCTGTAACTGAAATTTCTTAACTTTCAAAAAGTGGGAAAAAAGCAAGATTTTTTTTTTTTTTGTTGAAGTTTAAAGGTAGCAGAGATACACAAGCAGCAAAATAATCACAACAGTGCAATAAATGACCCCACTCTTGAGTGCTAGGCCAAAATCAGGTAAAATGCAGTTTTTAGAGAAAAAAAGATTTTAAATTAAGTGCAACACAGGAAATGCAGTAAAGAGGCTCTAGATGTGTTCCAAGTACTGTTACTGTTACAGATATAAACTTTAGCAAGCCAGAAAATGCCAAAAAGTAGGCGGCAAAGCAGTAAAACTTAACAAAAAAATCAGAAGAAAATACTTAAAATCACAAAAGTGGCTCCTTTTCTTCTCTCAGCGTTTTCTCTCCTTGGTAGGTGCTTCAGCAGCAACTAGCAAGCCTGAAAAGATGCCAAAACCACGAGGTAGCTGGGTTTTAAGAGAGACAGATCAAGGAGTTTAGAATTGACCCAAAATGGCCAATAAAACTACAGCTTCTAGGTAGTAACCACTCCTCCAGGGACAGCCAGGCTGTTCAGTGTTAACCACTCCCACTGGTGAACACAGAGACTTCCCTTTAGCCCAAGCAAGCACTGGCTTTCTAGAAACTTCCAAACAGTTCAACACAGCAAATCTGTAACTGAACTTTCTTAACTTTCAGAAAGTGGGAAAAGAGCAAGATTTTTTTTCTTTTTGTTGTAGTTTAATGGTAGCAGAGATACACAAGGAGCAAAATAATCACAACAGTGCAATAAATGACCCCACGCTTGAGTGCTAGGCCAAAATCAGGTAAAATGCAGTTTTTAGAGAAAAAAAGATATTAAATTAAGTGCAACACAGGAAATGCAGTAAACAGGCTCTAGATGTGTTCCAAGTACTGTTACTGTTACAGATATAAACCTTAGCAAGCCGGAAAATGCCAAAAAGTAGGCAGCAAAGCAGTAAAACTTAACAAAAAATCTGAAGAAAATACTTAAAATCACAAAAGTGGCTCCTTTTCTTCTCTCAGTGTTTTCTCCCCTTGGTAGGTGCTTCAGCAACAACTAGCAAGCCTGAGCTGTGTGTTTGAGCATTGCCTCAGCGGATGATGCAGTACTGTGCTGAGATTGGGTGGACTGGTCCAGGGTCCCTTCCTGATGTCCACCATGCTGAGTGGAGGGAGTTCATCATGAGCACAAATGGCAGCTCATGTTTCAGATGGACTCCGCATACATGCATATCATCCCATAGCACCTTTAGTATGAGATGGTGGTATGAAGGTGGCAATGCTATGGTTCAAGACTATTTCCTCCTCCTGTCATTATAGGCCTGCCAACTGGAAGTTTAGGTGGACCAGGGACAGGAACTGTGTCAACCAAGATATATGGAAACAAGGGGTAGAGTTCCACAGTATATGCTCTACTCTGAACTGTGCTACTGTTTCAAACACACAGTCCAGAGCAGAAAATGCACAGCAGCTTGTAAAATACTCAGAGCATAATAGGGCATAATCTGTATGTCTCTTATTGCTCTGCATTGTAATTTTTTATTTTATTTTATTTATTATTGTTTGTTGATTGGACTAGTCCCACAAGGCTAGTTGCCTCTTTTCAGTTGAGACACAATTCCAAGACTCATAAATGTGATCCCCAGAATTATGAGAAAACAAAAATAAGAAAATACAGGAGACAAATGAATGTCAAACATTGCTGTTCTGCTTTAAACTTATTCTTTTGCAAGGGAAGAGGACTGAACTGAAACCCCCCTATGTAAGGGATTGAATGCCACATGCCCAAGTTACATATAGCCAGAACAAGATCTCTATACCTCAAAGAAAAGGGAGGACCCTGTGAAACAGCCATCTTAGGCTAAGTATAGATATGTCCTTATATTTGCTTATTCAGTCTCCAAATAAGTGGGTAACTACAGCAGAGTTAGTAAGGGAGACGGCTAGAAAGGTGCTTGGTATGACATCTGGACAAAGGAAGTACGACGATGAGACATGGTGGTGGAATGAGGAAGTACAGGAGAGTATAAAGAGAAAGAGGTTGGCAAAGAAGAAGTGGGATTGTCAGAGAGATGAAGAAAGTAGACAGGAATATAAGGAGATGAGGTGCATGGCAAAGAGACAGGTGGCAAAGGCTAAGGATAAGGCATATAAAGAGTTGTATGAAAGGTTGGACACTAAGGAGGGAGAAAAGGACCTGTACCAATTGGCTAGACAGGGGGACCGAGCTAGGAAAGATATGCAGCAGGTAAAGGTGATAAAAGATAATGAGGGAAACATACTTACAAGCGAGGAGAGTGTGTTTAGCATATGGAAAGAGAACTTTGAGGGGTTGATGAATGAAGAGAATGAGAGAGAGAGAAGGTTGGATGATGTAGGGACAGTGAATCATGAAGTGCAATGGATGAGCAAGAAGGAAGTAAGCATAGCTATGAAGAGGATGAAGAATGGAAAGGCTGTTGATCCATATGACATACCTGTAGAAGCATGGAGGTGTTTAGGTGAAATGGCAGTGGAGTTTTTAACCAGATTGTTTAATAAAATTTTGGAAAGTGAGAGGATGCCTGAGGAATGGAGAAAAAGTGTTTTGGTACCAATGTTTAAGAATAAGGGTGTTGTGCAGAGCTGTAGTCACTACAGAGGGATTAAATTGATCAGTCACAGCTTGAAGTTATGGGAAAGTGTAGTGGAAGTTGGTTAAGAAGGGACAAGATGATTAGTGATCAGCAGTATGGTTTCATGCCAGGAAAGCGCACTACAGATGCGATGTTTGCTCTGAGAGTGTTGCTGGAGAAGTACAGGGAAGGTCAGAAGGAGTTGCATTGTGTTTTTGTAGACTTAGAGAAAGCTCATGACATGGTGCCTAGAGAGGAGCTGTGGTATTGTATGAGGAAGTCGTGAGTGTCAGAGAAGTATGTAAGAGTGGTACAGGATATGTATGAGGGTAGTATGACAGTGGTGAGGTCTGCAGTGGGAGTGACGGATGTGTTTAAGGTGGAGGTGGAATTACATCAAGGATCAGCTCTGAGCCCTTTCTTATTTGCAATGGTGATGGACAGGTTGACAGACAAGATCAGACAGGAGTCCCTGTGGACTATGATGTTTGCAGATGCCATTGTGATCTGTAGTGAGAGTAGGAAACAGGTGGAAGAGACCCTGGAGAGATGGAGATATGCTCTAGAGAGAAGAGGAATGAAGGTCAGCAGGACTAAGACAGAATATATGTGTGTGAATGAGAGGGAGGATAGAGGAATGGTGAGGATGCAAGGAATAGAGGTGGCGAAGGTGGATTCATTTAAATACTTGGGATAATAGTTCAGAGTAATGGTGAGTGTGGAAGAGAGGTGAAAAAGAGAGTACAGGCAAGATGCAGTGGGTGGAGAAGAGTGTCAGGAGTGATTGGTGACAGACGAGTATAAGTAAGAGTGAAAGGTAAGCTCTACAAAAGGGTAGTGAGACCAGTTATGTTATATGGGTTGGAGACAATGGCATTGACAAAAAGGCAGATGTTAGAGCTGAATGTGGCAGAGTTAAAGATGTTAAGATTTGCACTGGGTGTGATGAGGGTGGACAGGATTAGGAATAAGTATATTAGAGGGTCAGCCCAGGTTGCAAGGTTTGGAGACAAAGCCAGAGAGGCAAGATTACATTGGTTTGGACATGTGCTGAGGAGAGATGCTGAGTATATTGGGAAAAAGATGCTAAGGATGAAGCTACCAGGTAACAGGAAAAGAGGAAGGCCTAAGATAAGGTTTATGGATGTGATGAGAGAGGACATGCAGGTGGTTGGTGTGACAGAGCAAGATGCAGAGGACAGGAATAAATGGAAACAGATGATCTGCTGTGGCGACCCCTAACGGCAACAGCCGAAAGAAGATGAGTCTCAATTTTTGGGAATCTCAGGAATGAGTCTTGGAACATCAAACAGTTACCACCTTCTACTGTATAATATACACATCATACATATTCCCCCTCCGACAACAATACAAAACAAGCAGTACTATGGCAGCTTGTGGTGTAACTATCAGCCGGTATATGACCTTAGAATACTGTCCTATCAGTAGACATTAGGTTTTGTACTCAATCCTTGGATATGAATGAACCGTATAAAAATGGAGAGCACTCAGAAATAAAGTTCATATAACCTGCAGCCCCATTTACCACCCATTTACTATGCATTCTCATCCATCAGTCAAGGAAACACTCCATAACACAGTGGCACATAAACAGTATGAAAGTTGTACACTTTTTCCATGCTGGTATTTACACCTTAATAACATCATTCCATGCCACTTATTTATGTGTTGTGCAATCATGACTATTCAGACTAACCAGTTGCCCAAAGTTGCATATAATGTGCTGACAACATCAGAGTAAATGACTGAGAGAAGTCTAAAATAACTCTTTGGAATGTAACCTGGTGAAAGACCACTGCTTCCAAGGGGAATGAAGTCAAAAGGGCACCCTGGTCGTGTAGGATGGTAAGAAAATTCCTTCCCTTCCTGTTGCAAAGAGGCCTCAGGAGAGCACCTGATGTGGGAGCCTATGAGATTCCCAAAGTGTATACTGAATACCTGGTTCAGTCTTGATAGTATGGTATCTGATGCCACTAACCTACCTCACCACACTGAGTAGTACAAGTACCACTACAGTGACCTGTGGTGTGCCATCTTGGCCTTTTATGCAGTTGGAAAGGAGAGGTCAGAGCAAAGACACCTGACATGTGTAATAAGTACTGAAATTATTTGAGTGCCCCGTTATCATGTTTTCTTATAATTATTTTGATAATACCGGGTATTTAATTAAGAAGTGTTGCATTTTTCTTGTTTTACTGTTCAGATGGATAATATAGAAAACTACCTACCTCTTGTTCCAGATGACAATGAAGTGACTCTGTCAGTGGTCAGTACACTTTCTTAACATGTTATATTGCATTCCATAAAATTACTGGCAGTAATGTGTGCACACTGCCAGATTATGTATTTCTACTATTATTTTATTACAGTGCTACAGATTAAATATTACCACTGCAATAGCTTTCATATGCATTAGGGCAAGTTTTGTAGTCTTTGCATATGTCATGAGACTTAAGACCTACAGATCCCACACTGTTTTGTAGGCATGGGTACATCCTGATATCTCATTTGTTAGGTAAGCCAAACAAATTTTTTGCAGTTAGAGGCCATCAGCTTTGCATACCCTCAATCAAAATAAATGATATTGTCATTGATGATCCTTACATGTATTCCAAGAAAGATGACTGTATCTGTCCTACTGCCGTGCATCTCTCAGTCTTTAATATGAAAGATGTTTTTACATCCACAACCTGAGCATATTGCCCAGCGTTATTGGGGAGTGAATATGTTTAGGTGAGTCTCCCTTTTTTAATTTTTCCAGAACTTTTGGGTTTATAATACCATGGCGGGAATGGACCCAATTCCTAAGTCAAAGTATTATTAATGTTCATGAAATTAGTTTTGTTTAAATCTTTCATGTCAGACAAAAGTGCTCTTTGCAGCACACACAATGTGCCCAGTACTGACTCCTGTAATTCGTATGTGGTTACATGCATTGGTAACATATCTAAATATGATTGTAGATTCATTTTTGTAAGAACTGTTTCTCCTATTACTATTGGAACTGTCTGGATATCTTTCTTCCATATTGCTCTTGTTTCTGCCTGCAGATACTGATATTTTATGAGTTTGTGTCTCTCTATATGCAAGATGCTGTAGTCACTGGGTGTGGTGATTTCAATGATCAATGCTGCTTTTGTGTTCTTTTCATGGAGTAACATCTATCTTTTGAACTGTTGGTAATGGGTGATCCCATGTGATGTAAACTTCATCATTTTCTATAATGCTTTGTGGCTCATGTTTCCAGTATTTTTCAGCCACTTCTATACCATAGTGCTTGCACAATCCCCAGTGCAACAGTCTTGTCACATTATTATGCCTTTCAGTATACAGTCCTTCTGCCATTAGTATGTCACAACCAGCAACAAGGTGTGCAACTGTTTACAATTTAATTTTACAAAACCTACATTTGTCTCTTTCTCCCACATGTTCAATGGACTTTGAAAACCAATGTGTATGGTGCCCACTATCTTGGGCCTCCAGTATTAACCTTTCATCTCTTTGTTTGAATTTGCCTCTCCTTAACCATTCCTATGATCAACATAGGTTCATAGGTACATAGTTTCATAGGTAGGTACTAGGCTACAAGCCCAGCCAAAAAGGTACCCTGGCTTTTGCCACCCAAGAAAATTATTTTCCTGTGCCACGGTCGAGCAGAGCCACAGATGTGATCTCCAGGGTGAATTTCCTATTTCCCATCCAATCATCAAGATTTTTCTTGAAGAGTGCTAATGAGGAGCTTTGCTTGATATAGATAGTTAGTTTATCCCAGAGTATGGGAAGTCTCTGGGACAGGAATCTATCCCTCCGGCATGTACTGTTTATTGTGGTGACAAGGTTTAGGTCCTTAGAGCATGTAGCTCAGAGGATTTGGGATTTCTTTAAGTGGAGCATGTCCAACAGCTCTGGGTTTGACAAAGCTTTGTATGTTAGGCAGAGATCACCTCTGAGTAGGTGATATGTGACGGACTAAAGCTGGATTTTTTTTTGAGACGGTCTGCGTAGGGCATCTGTTTGAGGCCAGTAATCCTCTTTGTGAGGTATTACTGTGGCCTTTCCAGTTGTTGTAGATGTCTTGTGAGGTACATAGCAAAAGGAGCGTTGTACTCTATAATGGGTCTAATGAGTGATGAGTAGAGGGGAACAATAACCTCTTTTTGTCTGTATGAGAAACCTTTTGTGATGAGGTGTGCCACATAGAAGGATTTCTTGTCTACTGTGGCGATGTGATCATCAAAGGAGAGACTACTGTCCACCTGTGTCCCAAGGTCTCTTATCACACTTTTGGTGTTAAGCATACTACCACCTATGTTGTAGTTCATGGGTACAGAGTTTTTACCAAAGGGGATGACAATGCACTTTTTGGCATTGAGCTTGAGGCCATGGCTTTGACACCAGGCATCTGTCTCAGTGAGGCCCTTTTATAGGATGTCCACATCGTTAGGAGTTTTGATTATGGCTCCTAGTTTGCATTCATCTGCGAACTACATTTTCCAAAGACCTTCTGTATTAGCCTGTACTTCAGAGAAGTAGATACCAAACAGGAGAGGATGCAGGACTGAACCCTGTGGTACTCTACATGTCACTGGTCTGAAGTCGGATTTGGAGTCTGCTACTTTCATAGTGTGGGTTCTATCAGTAAGCCGGTTGGCAACCCATCTTGTGACATAGGGATTTATACCTAGTTTAGTGAGTTTATCTATAATTCCAGAGTGGAGGATGGTGTCAAAAGCCTTGGCAAGATCTAGATCGGCTGTTTGAACCACCTTACCCTTGTCTACGGCTTTGGTGACTGTTTCAAAGAAGTCTATCAGGTTTAGGAGACATGATCTGCCTTTTAAAAACCCGAACTGGGTGGGGTCCAGAGTTTGGATATTACCAATGTCTTTGTTTATAAGTTCCATGATGATACATTCCACGGCCATGCAGACCAGGCTCATCAGGCTAATGGGGCAGTAGTTCCTGGGTTCCGTGGTGGCTCCCCCCTTGTGGAGTGGGATAACCATTGCTGTGTGCCATTCAGCAGGCACAAAGCCTGAAAAGAGGCTATGATTGAACATGGTACTTAGGTGGGGTGCCAGTTCATTCTGTAGTTCATGTAGAATGCATCCTGGGATGTTGTCTGGTCCCATGGATGCTGTGTTCTTGGCTTTGGAGAGTGAGGTTTTTACCTGTGCAGCCGTGATTACAGGAACTTTGCATTCTTCCAGTATAGAGATGGGCTCTTTAGGGGGTGAAAGGGGGGTGAAGTTAGCACTGAACCTATCTGCCAGGATGTTGGCAATATCAGTTGTGTCTGTATATTTAGTGCCATTGTGCTGTAACTCAGAGCAGATATGAGTGTTGCCATTGAGATTCTTGACATAGCTATAGAATGCTTTGTGGTTGTCTTTAGAATCAGTGGCGATTTTGTTTTTGTAACTAGCTTTGGAGGATTTTATCAGGGATCACAGGTTCTTACTGAGGCTGACTAGGGAGCTCCTCCACTCGTGGGATTTTACTCTCTTTTGCAACAGTTTCTTCCTTCTGTTGTACAGTTTGTTTATGGCAGGGGACCACCAGATTGGCTTCCTTTTTTTGGAGGATAGCGTCTTGGTTCTGTTTGGGATAGCACAATCCATGCACTCATGTAAGTGCTTATAAAGTGCAATTGTGTAGGATTCAGTAGTCATACCTGTATTGTCCATCGGCATGGGTGTCATGAAGTTCACCACTTCTGTCTTAAGAAGCATGAAGTTGGCTGTGGAGAACTTTTTTACCATGGCTTCCCTAATGGGGTGTGGGGACAGGATGTGGATATCTAGGGTAATTAGCTTAGATCGGACCAATGAGGCATTGACTTCAGGTGTGGAACACCGATCACTCATGTTGGTAATGACTAGATCTAGGATATTGTTGCCCCTGGTGGGGGTGTGGATAAGTTGATCCATGGCATTGGAGTTTATAAATTCCAGAAAGCATTGAGCAAAGGTGTTGGTACATGAGTAGTTTTCCCAGTTAATGATGGGGTAGTTGAAATCGCCCATTATTAGGGTGTTTGGTTGAACCCTAATATTTTCCAGTACATCAAGAAAAGAGGAGTGGGAATCCTGGGGCATGGTGGGTGATCTGTAGCAAGCTACAATTTGGATTGCAGTTTTGCCCAGAGTTAGTTGCACTTAGATAACCTTGGCTGCATTATGCTGAGCAACTAGCCTGGAGGTGTGGCTATCTTTAATGAATATGGACACACCTCCACCTTTAGTGTTCCAATCCAGGTTACATGGCCGAAAATTGTGGTATGAGTTATAGCCTGGTAGTGCAGGGGTGCTCTCTGGAGCCTTGAAGCAGGTCTCAGTCACTGCACAGATGTCGATGTTCTCCATTTTAAGGAGTGCCTCAAGTGAGTGCATTTTGAGATTTAGACTTCTAGCATTCAGTAGCATCACCCTCAGTTTTTGCTTGCCTGTTCCTGTTACGGTGGTGAATTTGTCATTTGAACCTTGCCTAAAAAATTCATTATAGGGGTGGCAAGAACCTTAGCCAGTATCCGGAATCCCAGGGGTGACAGGTGCAGGCCATCTCTGGCAAAGCATTGTGGTCTGTCGACCATTCATCCCAGACAGACAGATACTGGATCCCTTTAGAATGGCACCAGAAGCTTAGCCAATTGTAAAGTCAATCATTTTGTCCTTGTACTGCAGCATCATTCTGGGTAATGGCAGAATGCTACTCAGGGCTAGGGTCATACCTGCCAGGGCTACAAGATCAGAGAGGTCTTCCATGTCTCTCTTCATGTAGTCCATGGAGGTATGTCTCAGGTCGTTCACACCAACATGGATAATGACAGAGTCATATTTGTACTTGTTGTGAAGTGACCTGAGTGTGTGGGTTATGTGGCGAATCCTGGCATCTGGCAGGCAGCTGACAGTAACCTTCTCCTTGTTTAGCCTGGTGAGTGGGACATCAGTGTGCCTGACTATAGAGTCACCTATGACTATTGTGTTGGGTACGTTGTTTTGCCTTATTGGCTGTGGTTGAGTGGCACACTGAGTCTGTGGGCTATGTGTCATTTGGGTTGTGTTGGGGGTGGAGGTTGCCTGCATTTCTTCTTTGGAGGTCTCTGTTGCTTGAGCAGATTATTATTGAGAGCCTCCACAAATGTTTTTGTGTTTCTATGTGTGGATTTTGGTGGTGTAGATTTAGTGAGACTATGTGTTGAGTGTGGTGTGGTGCAAGTGTTTACCTTCTCCTCTTGACTGTCAAGTTTAGTCTTGATTGGAGAGAGCTTTACCTCCAGTTTGGCTAGATAAGTGCATCTCTCACAGGTTGTAGTGTTGGGTCGTTGGAGGAGAGGATTGTCTGTGTACATGAGGCAGTTCCTACATTGCCCCAAGATTCATCAGATAGACAGGAGAGAATACTGGGAGCTGACCCTTGGACATGCCTGAATAAAAAAATATTTTCCTCTAGATAAGTGAGGAAAGTGAGTACAAGAGCTGTTTTTCGGTAAGCAAGTGAGGAAAGTAAGTACCAAAACTGTTTTCCTCTAGGTAATGAGGAAGGTTGAGTGCTGTAGTAATTAGTACGTTATTTAGTGCTTACAAGTTCTGAACAAGTGCTGATCACGAATAAGCAAATTCAAGTGCTAAAACTAAGAATCTGTATCTGGACTAAACTAGTTACAGGAAAGGGGGGAAACAAGTGCAAATGTGGGCTTTTAAATCAGAAAGTTGAGAGAGATGGAAAAACTGCCCAAACGGCCAATAACTACAATTTCTGGGCCAGAACCACTCCTTATGTGGTAGACAGGTTACCTAGTGCTTACCACTCCCACTGATAAGCTAGAAGGCTTTCCTCCAACACAGAAAGCTTGGGGGGGGGGGGCTCAGAAGCTTACATACAGTTCTGGATACAGTAAATCTGAATCTGGACTACACTAGTTTCAGGAAAGTTTTTTTTATTTATATATATATATATACACATATATATATATATATATATATATATATATATATATATATATATATATATATATATATATATATATATATATATATATATATATATATATATATATATATATATATATATATATATATATATATATATATATATATATATATATATATATATATATATATATATATACAGAAAGTTAAAACAGCAGTCAAAAAATTCAAATGCAGTGCAAGCTAGCACACTTGAGTATGTACCAATGTTAGACCAAACAGTTTAAAAAATGCAAAAACAAGTGCAGAAGGAGTCTATTAGGTTGAATGAGGTAAAGAGATGGGACTGTTGGGAGTTTCCCAGATCAAATCTACAGTGGGGGCGGGGAACTGCAAAAGCCTCCAAATTTAAACAACAACATAGGGAGGGTGGGTATGGGAAAACCAACACCTTCAGCAGAGATCTGACAAACTATACAGTGAAGCAAAAATAACAGTGCACCACTCTGAAGTCAGCCAGCAATGATAAAAAATTAGTCAAACAACAATTACCAGTACACAACTCTGAAGTGCCAGAAAAATATACTCAGCTCTGTATATCTTCAGATAGTGTGAAGAGCACTCTGTCAGGACACAGGAAGGCTCTAGAAATGATGTTCTTCCAGAAGGTTTCTATACTTGCAACTATATTTATGCATTTTCCACATTTCTTACCTTCTCACATGGTCGTTCACCTTATATTCTTTCTTTGTTTTTTGGCACATTCACTTGCTGACTGATTTTTATCAACTTCTGGTTTGATTTCCATTCCTGCTTGACACAGATTTGCTTCTGTTAGATTAAGCAGAGACATCATCTTACATTTATACTCCTCCTTTTTCAAAGCTTTCACTATATTGTGAGGTCTTGTGAGGTCAACAGTTATGTGTGGAGTCCCATGATTGCAGATCTACACATGTAATCAGTTTCAAGGTGGTCCATCCCTCCTTCTGAATGGGAACTATATAATTTTGGTATGCACTGAATTATATAAATCATTTGGTGAGCATGAAACATCTTTGTTGTTTTCTTATCTAATCTACCCAACATGTTTTGGGGCCAGTTAATCACTCCAAAACTGTAAATTAATATAGGAAGAGGAAATTGGTTTATAGCTTGTATTTTATTCTTAGATGTCAACACTGTTTTCAGGATTAATTTAAGTCTTCTAAAGTATTCCTTACTAAGTTTTATTCACATTTGTTCTTGTTTTATTGTCGATCCTTCATCAATTCCCAAATATTTATACTCTCCCTCTTGCTCAAGTTCTTTTACATTACATTCTTGTACAAAACTGATATTTTCCTGGTGTTGCAGTTTTCTTGTTTAAAGGTTGCTTTTGCACATTTATCAAGACCAAATGACATTCTTATATCATCTGAAAAAGTTTGGACAACTTCTAGTTGTACTTTCAGTTCTTCATCTGACGAGCTATACAGTTTTAAATCATCGACAAAGAGAAGATTACACTTTGTTGTTTTCTAGGAGCCAAATTATAGCCATGGCCTAAGCTGTTAAGTAGACAGCTCAATGGGTTAAGGACAAGACAGAACAGCAGCAGTGACAGAGTCACCCTGGAATATCCCCCTTTGAAATTTTATCCCTGGGCTAATAATTTGTCCTTTATCATGGCTTAATTGCAAAGTGGTCTGCCACTCTTTCATGGTAACTGTAATGTAGTTGATCAGTGGAGGGTGTATCTTATACATAAGTCTCCTAGGGAGCAGTGTGGGGTGTGAATTGAGGATAGGATATATTATGTGTGTGGGGTAGGTTATGTCAGAGGTTCATGTTACGTGGTGGAAATGGCTCTTTGGCAACATATTACCCATACTTCACTCCAACATATGTCATTTTTGGTCATACTTTCCCATGAAATACTCCTGTCTGCCTTGTTGCTGTCAGTTTATATGAGCTACTGCATACCACTTATCTGTATAGGGTTTTCAGCAGGTAAAAAGGGTCAGTAATCAACACACTGGCCATTATGTCTGCCACCCAAAAGTCCCATGCAGCCACTGTATCATCCACAGCTTCACACACAATCACAGTAGTGGGAACTATGACCTATGACTTTCACACCTGCCTGCCTCCACATCCTATTATATGGAATTTGCGCAACACGTGCATAAAACTATCAGAAGTGCCCTGATAAAATATGAACTGTTGCTGTACTAAAACCCTGTATAGCAACCTGATAGGTCATATGTCATGTAAATAAAACTTGTGTCTTTCTTTTTCTGTTTTTCTAATTTTTGTTGTCCTTGACACTATCCTTCTTTTGTATATTTAATTTGATGTTTGTCGTTGTATATCTAATCATTCATGTTTTTATTTTCAGCAGTATCTTCCTCATCCCCATCATGTGGCATAGGTCACCTTTTCCAAGTTAGGTCCAAACTTCTCCTGTTTGCACTCTAGTTGACTCCAGGTCTGCCTCCTCATCAAGTATGGTTGGAAGGCCAGCCTGGTCTTACTTACTTACTAAGTTTTATTCACATTTGTTCTTGTTTTATTGTCGATCCTTCATCAATTCCCAAATATTTATACTCTCCCTCTTGCTCAAGTTCTTTTACATCACATTCTTGTACAAAACTGATATTTTCCTGGTGTTGCAGTTTTCTTGTTTAAAGGTTGCTTTTGCACATTTATCAAGACCAAATGACATTCTTATATCATCTGAAAAAGTTTGGACAACTTCTAGTTGTACTTTCAGTTCTTCATCTGACGAGCTATACAGTTTTAAATCATCGACAAAGAGAAGATTACACTTTGTTGTTTTCTAGGAGCCAAATTATAGCCATGGCCTAAGCTGTTAAGTAGACAGCTCAATGGGTTAAGGACAAGACAGAACAGCAGCAGTGACAGAGTCACCCTGGAATATCCCCCTTTGAAATTTTATCCCTGGGCTAATAATTTGTCCTTTATCATGGCTTAATTGCAAAGTGGTCTGCCACTCTTTCATTAACTGTAATGTAGTTGATCAGTGGAGGGTGTATCTTATACATAAGTCTCCTAGGGAGCAGTGTGGGGTGTGAATTGAGGATAGGATATATTATGTGTGTGAGGTAGGTTATGTCAGAGGTTCATGTTACGTGGTGGAAATGGCTCTTTGGCAACATATTACCCATACTTCACTCCAACATATGTCATTTTTGGTCATACTTTCCCATGAAATACTCCTGTCTGCCTTGTTGCTGTCAGTTTATATGAGCTACTGCATACCACTTATCTGTATAGGGTTTTCAGCAGGTAAAAAGGGTCAGTAATCAACACACTGGCCATTATGTCTGCCACCCAAAAGTCCCATGCAGCCACTGTATCATCCACAGCTTCACACACAATCACAGTAGTGGGAACTATGACCTATGACTTTCACACCTGCCTGCCTCCACATCCTATTATATGGAATTTGCGCAACACGTGCATAAAACTATCAGAAGTGCCCTGATAAAATATGAACTGTTGCTGTACTAAAACCCTGTATAGCAACCTGATAGGTCATATGTCATGTAAATAAAACTTGTGTCTTTCTTTTTCTGTTTTTCTAATTTTTGTTGTCCTTGACACTATCCTTCTTTTGTATATTTAATTTGATGTTTGTCGTTGTATATCTAATCATTCATGTTTTTATTTTCAGCAGTATCTTCCTCATCCCCATCATGTGGCATAGGTCACCTTTTCCAAGTTAGGTCCAAACTTCTTCTGTTTGCACTCTAGTTGACTCCAGGTCTGCCTCCTCATCAAGTATGGTAGGAAGGCCAGCCTGGTGGCATCACATGTGGCCTCTTGAGGTCCATCAGAGGAAGCAAGAGTTATTGTTCCCTCCTATGGCACTACCAGGTATTCACAGTTTGTTATGCAACAGGAGCTGGTGGAGGTGGTAGGGATGCTGTTTGGAAGCCTTTATTGGCCACATGGAGAGGGTCCTCATTCAGCTTCAGTATTGCATCACTTCTTCTATCAGACTGCTTACTGACCTCTCCCTGGGTTTAGCTCAGGTAGTGTAGAAATATAAGAGTTTTACCCATTGTATCAGCCAGTCTGGTGTTCCACTTCCTGGTGTGCCTCTCTCCATATCTGTTTGTTGCCCAATTCTCCTCATCACCACTGTCCATCCATTTTTGTCTGTGCATACTTCCACTGCCAGTTACCTCCTGAGTGTCAGCATCTCCCATGTTAATCTCCATCTGTTATGTATGTTTGTTTGTATCCCCTTGCATCCAACTCTCTTTCCATCCTCTCTCTTGCCGTCCTATCCTTCCCCATCTTTCCTTCTCAAAAAAGGGTACACTTCCCTGAAAAATACATCCTTTCACCTTTTCCCTTCTCCCAGCCTTAGCTGCTTTGTTTCCTTGTGTGTATATGTGTGTGTGTATGTGTGTGTGTGTGTGTGTGTGTGTGTGTGTGTGTGTGTGTGTGTGTGTGTGTGTGTTCCTCTGCTTACCTGATCCCTCTTTCTTCTTCCCTCTGCATCTATTTCTACTGTATTTAAAGTAATAATACTATATATACACATTGCTGGAGGCCATTTACTGTGACTTACAGCCATTCTTGTTGTGGTGTTATGCAGCACATATGCATGTACTTAGATGTGCACCTGTGACATGCTCCGTAGTTCTCTTGTTGTCATTCCAGGCTGCAATTACAGGAAACTATCTCTGTTCTGTGAGACCACCATTTCTGCAAGCAGATGTCTTACTTAGTAACAGCTTGGGCTGCAGAATTCCAGCTGGATAGTAATCTTTCAGAAGAATTGTGCTAAAAGGTGTACTAACAGTAGCCTTGGTGCAATTGTGAGAGGGATGTTTCCAGATTGCTGAGCTGGTACAGACTACAAAGCAATATGCATGAAATCAGCAATATCAATGAAAAATAACACTAGTTTATAATGTAAGCATTTCCCCTGCAAGTCAAAATCAAAAACTGTTAGATAATATTTTAACCATACCATAAGTAAAAAATGCATATGATGAAAATAAAATGTTTCTGTAGGCTTCCTGTTGAAATGCCAGCAGTCAAAATACTGAGTGCCAACAAGCCCCCCCCCCCAAAAAAAAAAAAGACTGAAACTATAGGAAAAGCATGAATGTCAAACAGCTGTCCTTCCCACCAAGAAAATTCCCCTTTAGACTTGTATATACTAACAACATATATCCCATTCAAAGAAAAAGGGAATATTCCATGAAATGGCATTCTAAGACTTGGTATATTTATTTTATTTTATTTTATTTATTTTACATTTGCTGACCGGGCTAGTCCAGCTGGATTAATGTCCATTTTCAGTGGAGGCCCGGGGAGAAAAGCTCCAGAGGATTGAAACAGTTATTGGGAATACAATTGTATTATAGAAAGGGAAAAAGTGTAAGTACAAATATTAAATATCTTCACTAATTCAGTGAGGTTATAGGTTAAAACTAGCAAACAATATAATAAGGTATAAAATCTAAACAAAACATTTTTTTTTTTTTTTTTTTTTTTGAGTTAAGTAATATTTACAACAAAGGGATAATCACTCAGTTGGAGTAAAAGATAAAAAGCAAGTGGTTGAAAAAGTTTATAACAAATATGAGGGTGTGTACAGGCTAGTCTGGGTTGGTACAAGAGCAAAGCCAGAATTTATTAAGGTGTATGAAAAGTTGTTTCTTGAATAGTTGGAGAGTAGGCAAAGAGGACAAAGTGGATGGAAGATTGTTCCATATTTTGCCTATTGAGTTAGAGAAAAGGGAATTGCCTGCTGAATTCATAATTTTGGTACTATTAACAAGTAATTTATCAGAGGAGCGTAGTTGTTTCAGGTTGATATAAGGAGTCAGGAGGTTGGAAAGAGCTGGTGTTTTAGAAGATTGGTGTAGAATTTTGTATGCTATTAAGAGTTGTTGAAAAATGAGCTTGTTAGGGAGTTCCAGCCAGTGTAGTTGTTTTAGGTTTATACAGTGATGAGCTCTGTATTGAGAGGAGGTGGCAAAGCGGGCAATATTGTGGTAAGATGTAGTAAGTTTCTTAAGGTTACTTTTGGATAGATTAGTGTAAATAGATGAAGCATACAGAAGGGTAGAGAGAAGGTGTGTTTGGGCTAAGGTTATCCTAGCTTCAGGTGTGAGGAAGGGCTTTATTCTGTATAGGGATCCAATCTTTTATTAACAGCTTTTATTGTAGTGTTGATATGGCAATCATAGTTGAGATTATTATCGATAATAACACCAAGAAGTTTGGTTGAGGAGTCAGGAGAGATTACTGTGTTGTCAGTTGAAGTAATACAGAAGTTTGTCAAAGTAGTTTTACGGGTGGGTGGGAAGAGTAATAATTTAGTTTTTTTGGGGTTAAGGAGTAGACAGCGGTTGGAGAACCACTGTTCAACAGTTGAGAAGGCAGATTGAGATTGCAACTGGAGTTCAGTTTGAGAAGAGGCAGTACAGATTATTGTGGAGTCATCTGCATATTGTATGCAGGTAGTATTAGGAAGAGATGATTGAAGGTCATTAATAAAGATAGAAAATAGAAGAGGGCCTAGGATAGACCCTTGAGGTACTCCTAAAGATATAGGAAGGAGAGTAGAGAGAGAATTTTTCCAGACTACAGCTTGCTGACGATTTGCAAGATAGGAAGAAAACCAGGTAAGGGAAGAAGGCTCCAAGGCCAGAGATTTTAGAGTGTGCAAGAGAAGTGTGTGATTAACCATGTCAAAGGCTTTTGAAAGGTCTATGAAAAGTGAGGATGTAAGTTTATTATTGTTGCGGTTTAAGTTAATAGTGTTGGTGAAGGAGAGAAGAGCTGTAGTAGTACTATGATCAGGTCTAAAACCATGTTGTGTGTCAGCCAGAAGGCCATTCTTGAGGAGGTGGTTGAGCAGTTGTTTATGTATGCATTTTCTGTGATTTTAGCTAAGGGGATAAAAGAGCTATGGGACGATAGTTGGAGTAGTTGTAAGATTTGCCTCCTTTATGGAGGTCTATGATATGAGATATTTTCCAGATTGCTGGGAAAATATCTTCTTTATTGATCTGTTTATTAAGATAGAGACAGGGTAGGCAATGGCCTTTGCTGATAGTTGCAGGAACTCGGCAGGAAGTTTGTCTGCAGAAGGGGTAGTTGGTTTGAGTTTTTGAATGAGAGATTGTATATAAGAGGTAGATACAGGTTGTAGGTGAAGGGAGGAATAGTATTTATGAAGGTATTTGGAGATAGTTGAGAAGTATCAGGAGATAGTTGGTTGGCTAGAGTTTGTATAGAATTAGTAAAGAAGGAATTAAAGTTATTAGCTGTTATTGTGGGATTGTCAGGGTCAGAATCCTGAGGGTTTGGTGTAATTATTTGGCCTGGGGTCAGGAGACTATTAATACTCGACCAGAATTTTTAGGTTCATTTTTGGTGGTTTTTTGAAGTTGAAAGTAATAGTTCTTTTTGTCTGTTAGGATGGCTTTTTTAGTACTATTTCTTAGCTCTCTAAACTTTTGGTGGTCTATTTGACTTTTGGTGGAACGCCACTTATGCCAAGATTTATTTCTGAGGGTGATTTTATGTTTTGTATCTGAGGTTAGCCAGGGAGCAGTTTTAGATTTAGTTCTAATGGTTCGACTTGGGGCGTGTTGATTAAGTATTGCTAGGAAGGTTGAGTTGAAGTGTTCAACAGCTTTGTTGAGTGGGAGATGTTTTAGAGGGTCCCAATGACATAGGAATAGTTCAGCTTGAAACTGATCAGGGTTAAAATGTTTTTTTGAGTGAAGAGTTCTAAAAGTTGTAGGTAAGGTTAGGTTTGTTTTGCTTCTAATGATAAAGGTAAGTGAGTGGTCACTGAGGTTGTCAGGAAGGATGCCTGTTTGGTAGGTTTGCTGGGGAGTATTGGTCAGAATCCAGTCTAAGGTAGTAGCTTTATTGTTTGTTTTATTGATTCTAGTGGGGCTATTGATAAGTTGTTTGAAGCCTGAGAGGCTGATATGAGAGGTAGGGTTAGTGTTATTACAGGTGTGCCAATCTATATTAAAGTCACCTAGGACTAGAGTTTCCTGTGGGAGTTTGATAGTAAGTTGGTAGAGTATATCTTCAAGGGTGTTGATGTTTCCTGGGGGGAGATATGCACAGATGATGTTAATGGCTTTATTAGTATTGAGTTGTATTTTAGAGCAAATAACTTCCGCACAAGGATTTGTAGTAAGAGTAAGGTCTTGAGGAATTAATTTTAGATTTGCTTTATGCAGGATGGCTACCCCACCTCCTTTCTTGTTAGTGCGATCAAGTCTAGTAATGCTATAACCAGGTGGGGTAATTTCTGTGTCTTTAATTGAGGGTTTTAACCAAGTTTCAGATAGGCATAAAATATCAAACTGTTCAGTTTCAAGAAGGGCATGGAGTTGATCAATTTTGTTACAGATACTACGTATATTAAGATGGGCAATGTACAAAGAGTTAGTAGGTTTAGAGCAAGAGAGAGATGAAGGTATAATTTGTTTTTTTTCTAAATTGGTTATAGTATGATGAGGGCCTGGATTAGGGTGAATATCACCATCTTGTAGTAAGAGGAGAAGAGTAGGATATAATTGAAGTTTAAGATTATAGTGAGTAACATATGTTTTTTTGGTATAGGTTTTTCTGAACTTACAGTGTACTATTCTGTGATATTTGGATAGAAGGTAAATGGACTGAAAGGGTGAATGCAAGTAGGATGAATCTACAGGTGTTGTATTTGTTGAGGTGCATTTAGAGGGCAGTAGAGGAGAAATAATCTGAGAGTATTCATAAGAAGTTATGATGTAGGAAGTTAAAAGAGATGAAAATAGTAGAATTAAGATGAAAGGTCTTAGTAATGTGTGGATAGTTAGAGTTGGCATAGTTGATTCAGAGGAGGTATGTTGGGAAGTAGGAAGTAGTATGATGAAGTAGTGGTTAATAGGAGTAATTAGAGAGGGTGGGGTAGGAGATAGGAAAAGTGTTTAAGAATGTGGAGAGTGAGTATATATGTTCCAGGAAGGTGTGGTGAAATAAGGGGTTTGTACAGTGATTTGATTGGAGGGGAGGTGTAAAGGGGTGTGTCCTTATTGAGTTAAATGTAGGACCCCTGGGGGTGGGTGGGAATTGGGGGTAGGGAGGGGAGCGGAGTGAGCCCGCAGGGCGAACGGAGCGGGTAGAGCCAAAGAAGAGGAGGTCCAGGCGAAAAACAATCAGTGAAGTGTTCAGAAAGAAGGTAAGTAATGCAAGGGGATGGAAATAGATATGGTGATAAGAGAAAGGAGCAAGTAGAAGCTAGAAGTATCAGAGCAAGTAGAAAAAGAAAAATGGAGCAGAAGGAGCAGACTGCAGGTGTGATAGAGAGTTGGTTAAATAGAGGCAGTATCCAGAGGAAAGACACTAGTAAAACATTTTTTTTCCTTTGGCCATTTAGTCTCTGTTTTTCAGGATTCTATCTAGTAGGTCTGATATTTGAAATGGTTAATGTCTTTGCAACTTCAAATGCATTTCGGTTTCTCTGCTTTTCTCCTGTAAATTTAAAAATATGTAAAACAACTAAAATTAAAATACCACAGATAGTAATACATGGTACAACAATTACCAGGAAATTGTACTTTGTGAAATGTGTGCATGAATAATTAAACTGATCTGTGTATGTGCTCACCATAATTTCATTTTAAATATTTTTATCCTAGGTATTACCTTCGAAATAAGGAGCCATATGTTGTACAGTAGTGATGTGTAATTCTTACAAGTAAGATTACAGCAATGAATGTTTGTACATTCAGAAAGTTACAGCAAGGTTCCTTCACAGCCTTCTTTCATAGGATACCTTGATATCTGTACAAGAATATATTTTAAGTAAGATGTATGGCATAATATTCATGTGATATGATAATTTCATTCCTTTATCATTTGTCATCTAATACTACCAGGCGTATGTGGACAAGAGAGTAATGCAACTGGTGATAGTCTGTGCAAGTGTAGGATATTGCCATCAGACAGGAAAACTAACAAATGGAATTTGAGTTAATTTTCTTAAGTAACTATCAGTACCGTTTGCCCTAACTGGGAAAAGCCGAAAAACACAACAACAACAATAACTAACAGTACTGTTTGCATTTGTTTCTTTCCTTCTTTCTGTTTTTTTTTCCATTTCTTTTCTTTCTTTGAGTTTTGATCATATTTCATAATGTATTACACTGGGACACATTACAGGAAATAAAAACAAGGGCCATCGTATTTCTAACTACATTTATTTATCTCAGGTTAGTCAAATGTGTACTACTTAGTTAGGCTACAGATAGTCACACAAAATGACACTACATGTCAGACATGCACTGTAGTGAACAAATAAATGGCAACTGTCTTTTGAGCATAGCATCTTTGTGGTCCTGGGCTTTAGAAAATTAACAGGGTGATGAAGCATCATTCTCATTGTAATATTGGTGACAAATAAATCAAGCTGTATGTCTCTATAAGAACCCTTCAGAATAAATATTAAAAAATATGCCGTGCTACAAATTTAGAATGTCCACAGTAAGGTCAAGAAAAGTAATTTTTTGGTCAGTGAGAAACAAGCAAATATATACATGCACACACATACATATACACTTGCAGATACATACACACACACACACACACACACACACACACACACACACACACACACACACACACACACACACACAACACGTATCTGTACTAAATCATTATTTTCTAGTCTTCTTAGAGTACAGCACACACTGCTATTCTAGAAGATTTAGTGCATGCATTTCTCAGGGATTTGGCTTAACATTATGAACCTCGTAGAGAACCTCCAAGCTGAATACTCAATGTCCATAGTAAACTCATTCCTCAGTGGTTGGTGGCTGTCATGATAGATGTGTGTTCTTTGAATCTAGAAAACTGACCTTGTATTAAATGTGGAGAACTGATGTCAAACCTGCGTTCAAAAGAAACACTTTGCTTTAAAGCAAATTCCGTATGTGATTAAATGAAAGGAATTGCTTCACCTTGAAATCCAAACTCTTTAAACTTGAAGCATAGTTCATTCTGTCTCCCTGTGATACACCTTCTCATACCCTTCCTTAGTAACATGTTTTATTACAATCAAGGGACTGCAGGCTCACAAAACTGATTTGGGCCACAATGCACGAGTTGTAAGACATTAGCTCATATCGTGTCAGCTCTGGCAAAGCTGTACTGCTTTATCCTAAAAGCTGAATACGTTTAACTATGATCAGATAAATTTTAAAAAGAAAATAGAGAAAAAGAATGCAGTCTGTAATATGAAAGTGCAAGCTACTCTAAATGTAAATGACCTTACCTGCTTAACCATTATTCTCAATGGAACATATGAATGTCCTTTTATTGTTGTGAGGCATTTGAATAAAACTCACTGCTAAAAAAAAAAAAAAGAGAGAAATTTGTGAAGCCGGCTAATCTGCAGTAGCAGCAAAGGTTCTCTGAACTTTCATTCCTTAGCCACATATTCAATGATTTCTTTTAATTGGCCTGCAAGGTCACTTCAGATTTTAGGCTATATTCTGGCATTAACTACCCATTAAAATTAGAAGTCTATTGCTCTGCTGTCATTGGAACTATTGAAAATATAGAGGTGACAACCTTTGTGCTCATAAAATTTACAACGTCATGGACTACTTTTTAAAAGAAAATAAATTTCATGTTTCACATTGTAGTGTCATTCTTAATTTAGACAAATGTGCAGACTATAAAATAATGTAGTGTTACCAGTCTATTTTGAAAGATTCTTCCCTTTTTATGTTGTATCCATTTAAAACATTTTATTTTCCTTTAGCAATGATGTGTAGCTATCAAACAACTGTTTGTGTAATTTTGTGTGCTATTTAATTGTGCATTTGTGGGTCCGTTTATGTGTGTGTGTTTGGGTATGTGCGTGTATGTATGTGTGTGCGGGCATTTCTGCATGTATGTGCATGTGTGTATGCATGCACATGTGTTTGTGTGTTTGTGTGCATGTGTGTGTATCCATCCATGTATCTGTGTGCACATATGTGTGCGTGTGTGTGTGGGGGGGGTACATACATCATGCAAGAACTGGCATCCTATTAGGAACTTATTTCTCTGCCTTGACCTCAGCTGAATTCCAGTACACTCTTTGACTTTGAATTGAATAATGCAGGTAATAGAAAAGGAAAGAATGAATTTATTTATTGCAATTTCAGTGGTACAACAGGAAAGCACAATCACCTCTAGTGTAGAAGGCTGTTGGTTCTAGGCCCACACCAGGTAGATCAATTGATGACACTGCAATGCAGCATGGGGGCATGGGTGTTGCACTCCTAAGTATGCCATCCTGCTGATGAAATACTAAACTGAGACTCCATCTGCTTAAGATGGTGGTAGCTCAGGAGGAAGTAAAAGATTCCACAGCACCTATCGAAAAGAGTAGGGGAAGTCTGTGATGCCTGGCCAAATTTCCTCCTATAGCATAAAAAACACCTTGGGTCTCTGCTAAAAAGAGGTTACTACCCTACTGGGGTGAACCAGGTAAACAGAGGATAAATAATAATCACTTATAGTTTTATCACCATATATAAATTTTATGCTTGAATAACATCATTTATCTATTCAAGGAAAATAAAAAAACAATGTGAGGTGAAGGCAAATGCTACTGCAGTCTATTTCTGACACTATATAAGCAAGTGGACTATGACATTGAATACACACACAAACACACACAAACACACTCACACATATATATGATAGCAAATTATGGTACTATGCTGCTGATAAGCTTAGTATATATGGTTGACAAAATAGAATTACACATTTAGACACCTTAAAGTGAATACAATAAAGCTGCTCACAACAAAGAGATCTTACTCTAATTTATTTATTTTATTTTATTTATTGTAGTTGGTTTACCAGGATTGTCCATTGGGCCATAATGAACCCATTTTCAATGGAGTCCTGGGGAGAAAAGCTCCAAAAAATACATTTTTTATACTTACGAACATACATTCTTAGATACAAACAAAGTTTAACAATAGGTACAACAGGTAAAAAATAAAGCAATATCAAGTAGTACAACAAGTGTACATTTAAAATACATTGCAGAAAAATGAATTAACTATTTAGCATGAACCTATCCATTTATGCAGAGTAGTTAAGAGAACAAGTTACTAGAATGGAAGAGGAGGTACAATGACCTGATGAAGTGGGGGAAGAGGAAGGATATGGACTAGTCTAATAATTTCTATGGACTTTTCTGGGGGATTTAAAGATGTGAGCAGAGCATGAAGGGATGAGAGTAGGTGAAGAGTAGGTTATGTAGGGTGGGAGCAGGAGCATTCCCACTGTGATGTCAGGTGTGTATGAAGGGATTTTTTGAAAGCAGCGTGATTAGAGGTGGTGCGGATGAGTGGAGGAAGGGAGTTCCAGAGGCGAGCTAGGTTGAAGGATAGAAGGTTTTTGCCTGGGGGATGAGTAGGTTTATGTACTTTGAGTAGGTTTTGATTGTTTGATCTTAATACTCTATTGGGTAGGTGCATATTAAAAGCAGAAGATAGGGAAGGACAGAGGGAGGGATTAAGAATAAGCTTGTGGGCTAGAGTTAGTTGTGTGTAAGTTAGCTGATTGGGAAGCTCTAGCCATTTTAGTTTATGGAGGGAAAAACAGTGGTGGGTGGAAGACTTTTGGCTAGTGGCGAATTTTGCAATTTTATTGTAGCAAGAGGAAAGTTGTTTTTTTGAGAGAGGATTGAAGATTAGTTAGGAGTGGGGCGCCATAGAGAAGGGAGGGGATAAGGAAGGATGTAGCGAGAGTTGTTCTAGTGGCAGAGGTAAGGTATGCATTTTGTCTATAAAGCATACCAAGTTTTTGATGGGTCTTTTTGATGTTTTTTTGTAGGTGAGAGGTAAATTTCAGTTGGTTGTCAATTTGTACCCCTAGTAGTTTGGTGTCTGACACCAATTCTAGGGGTGAGTTATTTTGGCTAGTGATTGAAAATGTATTCATATTGAGAGAAGTAGCTTTAGAAGGAGTAAAAATCATTAGTTTGGTCTTGGAGGCATTAAGAGCTAGGTGATTTTTTAACATCCACTGCTCTGTTGTAGAGAAAGCATCCTGAGTTAGTTTTTGAAGTGTAGTGATAGAGGTGGCTGAGCAGATGATTGTTGAATCATCTGCATATTGGATGATGTTTGAGAAAGGGAGTGATTTGTGGAAGTCATTTGTAAATAGGTTGAAGAGAACAGGACCGAGAATGGAGCCTTGTGGAACACCTGTGGGCGTACTAAGGAATGAGGAGGTAGTTTTTTTGCATTTTACTGCTTGATTTCGGTTGGATAGGTAACTGGAGAACCAATTCAAGGAGGATGAAGAAAGGTTAAGTTCTGAGAGTTTAGTAATGAGCAGGCTATGTGAGATGGTATCGAAGGCTTTGGAGAGGTCTAGTAGCAATGTAGAAACAATTAGGCCAGAATCACAAGCTCTATTTACCATTTCTAGGAAGGAGAGGAGGGCAGTCATTGTGCTGTGGTTAGGTCTAAAGCCATGTTGTGTGGGAGATATAAGGTGATTGTCTAGGAGATGAGGAAGGAGTTGAAGTTGGACACATTTTTCTAGGATTTTCGAAATGGGGGACAGGATGGCTATGGGACGAAAGTTAGTGACGTTGTTGTTGTTGCCCCCTTTGTGGAGAGGAATAATATATGCCTGTTTCCAAATTTGGGGAACTGTGCATTCTTTTAGGGAACGTTTGATTAGGATGCTAATGGGATATGCAAGTGTTTCAGCAGCTATACTAAGAAAGTAGGAAGGTATATTATCAGGGGCGTTGGTACAAGGTTTCAGTTTTAGAAGGAGTTTCTTTATAGTAGATGTTGGCACAGGAGAAAAAGAGAGGAGAGTGGAGTTAGGAGAGGGAGAGTTGGAGGGTGGAGGTGTTTGGGGTAAAGGTTGGGTAGTAGAAGAGGTAGAGGGGTTAGAGGATGGGAAGCAGGGAGTGGAAGTTGGGAAGGATAGAGTGTGAGTGGGGGGAGTGGAATTTGGGAAGGATGAAACTGAAATTGCTATATTTTTACATCTCATGATTTAACGTGTTCAGCATCCAGTCAAGGCCAGCTTATTAAAAGCAGATAATTTGGCTGTTATTCTATATCATCTGGTTTAAATCTTAGTATTTAAGAGGATAACAGCATTATGCATGCAACATAATTAGAGTTCACATTTTTTATGATCCTTTTGCAAAAAAACAAACAGAAAAAATGGGTAAATTCAGTTAGCAGACCATGAGGCACAAAGAAAAATAAGACTCTGTTATTGTGGTTACTACAATTTAGTTTATTTTGTAAATAAACAGTAGCTTTGCCAGCTGTCTTTAACGTTTGCTTTTTCCATCCTCGTAGATTACTAGGCTGATTATATCAAGGAAACCATTAGTATCATTGCAGTATCTGCAGCGATGCATCCTCTGCCTACTTTTATTGTTCTGTGACTGTTACATTAAGGGACAATGGCATTCCACAGAATTTGTACTACAAATTTTAGAGCACTAGTTGTAGTTGTAGCCACTAAATGGAAAAAGATGTAGGAAAAGCAGAGAAGGAACAAAAACATAAGTGGTATAGAAAATGCTTAGATATAGTCGTTTGTATTTGCTTCTTAATGTGAGATTGTGTGAAATATCATATAAAACACTGAAATATGTATTTATCTGTTTGCTTAACTGTTTATTAATAGGGAAAGTGGGATAGTCTAACAACTATCCCTGAGCATTGCAAAAGCATAAGGCACTAAATAATTTGATTTTGTGCATGTACAGGAATGAATGCAGAATGATTATTACAACCAAAGCTATATGGCAGTGATAATATGTGATTCAAAAACATGATAAAGCACACCAATCAATCCTAATTAACAACTTGTTAACATGTTTTAGAGACATGACAGATCCACACCAAGCAACATCACATTAGTGACTTGTAATCCTGTCACTGAATCGAACACAATGCTACTACATCGGACCATGCTAGTATTCCCTCTGTGAGCTCATGCATCACAGCTGACACACACACACACACACACACACACACACACACACACACACACACACACACACACACACACACACACACACACACACACACACACACACACACACACACACACACACACACACACACACACCCACACACACACACACACACACACACACACACACACACACACACACACACAGCTCTACATACACAAGTGCATTTATACATACAAACAAACACATACACACACAGTTGGCTTTTCCATACCTACCAACAGTTATACTACAAGTCTTGATGCATCAGTTGCAGTGAATTGATGCATGCTGTCCAAAGACAACAATCATATTTTCATGTGTGACCCAAATAACAGTGGATCACTCCATTAAGCTATTCTGACACCAGAGGTATTTCCTGTGGAGACCACTTGGCTAATTAGAATTAGCCATGTCTCAGGCCTCTGCATTTGCATGTGGCTTTGCTGACAAGACTGCTGTCAATCCTATGGTTGGTGGCTGTGGGCCACTATAGCAGCACAGCCATCTCTGAATCATTCAGGCTGGATGCACTATGAAAATATACTGAGTGCAGTCTTCTGGAGTGTGCTAATATGTTATGATCTCTTATGAATCCCTGGGATGGTGTTTAATAAACATATATCATAAGCAATAATAACAGAGGAAACAAACTAAAATATGGAGTACATAATTTTGTACGAGATTAGCTGCAGAATGCAATTTCTTGACAACAAATATGCACAACAGATCAATGATAACTGACAATGGAAAGAGGTTAATGAATTTTACTTTCAAACAAAAAAATATTAAGGGGGTGGAGCCTAGATGGCCAAATGAGAGCAGTGAATTTTGAGAGCTCCATAAATTAGTATAATAATATAGGAAACTTTTATTATTTTCAAGTTTAAAACATCAGAAATCTATAGAAAAACTACTAAACTACATAAATATCAATTTTGGTGGAGATATACAAAAAAATTCCTGTCAAGTAACTTGGAGATATATTGAGTCACTGAATATGAACAACCCAAAGAATTCTCATCCAGATGCTGTTTGAAAAAAGAACTGCAATTGATGACATCTACCTTACAGGAACTATCTTTGAAGATGGATGGCTTTAAAAATAACTTAGAAAACCTCAAATTAAATTCTCAAATGCAGACTGATACTCTTACAGCAACACTATACAAAAATAAGAAATATAGAGACTTCTCTAAATGACATTGAAGGGAGACTCAAAGAGACAGAACTCCAAAAAGAATTTCTCCTTAAACAGAATTCATGGCTGCTTAACTAAATAGATGACTTAGAAAACAGAGAAAGGAAAAACAACCTATGGATCTTTGGTCTGCCTGAAAACACTGAAGGAGAAGACATTATACAATGACCACCCATTAATATTCCAAAACGTGCACGCTGATCGGTCAGTGTGCACATTGTAAATCAGACTTATACTAATGGAAAAAGGTCCGGTGGCCCGGACTTTTTCCATTAGCATAAGTCTTTTTTTTACACACTGTCTCGCTATGTTAAAAGAGTTTAACATAGCAAGACAGCTTTAAAAAAAGCAACGGAGAAATCAAGATCTCCATTACTTTTATCAAACTGTCTCGCTATGTTAATTGGGTATAACATAGCGAGACAGCCGCAGAATAGCGGACAGCTGCGGAAGGGCAGCAAGAAGGCATTATACAATGCCATTATTTAAGAAAAGTAATTTTTTTTTTCTTAAATAATGTCATTGTATAATAGCAATAACCCACTTCTGGGTGTAGGTAATGCTGGATTTACCCATGGTTGTCTTTGTTTGGCCATTTGGGCTTCACCCTCATGACCAAACCACACCAACTGTGGGTAAATCCAGCATTACCCACACCGGTTATTGCTATATTATTTCATTCTTAACAACCTCGGTTCCTGAATTTTTAGACTTGAAAGAGGGACTTTCATTTGGAATTCAAAGGGCAAATAGAGCACTGAGGAAATCTGCTTCTAACTCAACAAATACTCCACATAGATCCATAGTTATAAAATTTCTTTCATTTCTGGACAAGGAAGTAATATTAAAATCTGCTTGGAGAAAATCATCATTAAAATACAATCAAAACCTGATAAGGTTTGACAATGATTATTCTTCCAGAATACTAGAACAAAGGAAAAAGTTTGGCTAATAACAAAACTGTTAAAACAAACAACATTATAGCACAGCTGGCTTTTCCAGCCAAGATAAAAATACTTTTTGCCAATGAGATGAGAACCTTTAATGACTTAGAAGAAGATACTATATTCATCAAAAACAACAATATAGTGTCTATCCGAGAAGAAATGGAATGGATGGCCCCGAGACTTAAAAGAATAAAAGAAGCAAATCCTTGGAATGATGTTAGAAAGAAGAAACAAAAAACTGACTACAAGATAGCTGTTCCAAAAAGTAACTCTTACAACTACATCTCTCAAAGTATCAACTGATATGGTACATCATTTGTCATCTGTTTTTATTTAAAAAAAAGGAGGGTTTCTTAAACAACTGAGAAATAGTAATGATGTATTCAGAATGTTCAAAGAGTCCAATAATTCTTCACAAACAAAGGTAGGTCACGATGGGTTTCTATTTACATTATATATAAGCCAAACAAAACAACATATAATACAAACATAGAAGTTTATATTCCCCTACTTGAACTCAATGAATATTTATCTTTTTCATTTTCATTGATTTTACTTATAATAATTTAAGTAATTAATTAATTCAATGAGGTACAATTCATCAGAGCTCAGACTCAAATGTAAGAAATTAACATCATATATAATAGCTGTAACAGCAGAGTGTTTTGGAAAAAAATGCTGTCATGAAGACTAATGCCTTCTTCAGTTAAAAAGTATAATTTAGAAATGTCATGTATATCCTGGTTAAGTAATAGTAGTAAGCTCTTAGTACAAATGGCATCATTATTCTGTCTAAATATAGTTAAAATCAAATATGGCAGGTATCATAGCTATGAGTGCTGTTTGATCAGTCCTGATATGGTGTGCATGGATGCAGCTGTAGCTGACAGCTAGTACAAATGTCACTATTATTCTGTCTAAACATAGTTAATATCAATTATGGCAGGTATAGCTTTGAGTGCTGTTTGATTAAGCTTGGCATGGTGTGCGTGGATGCAGCTGTGTCTAGCAGCTGTTGTATGTTGCTGCTTTTGTCTCCAGGAAACTGTGGGTTGTGGCTTGTGATTGAGGTTTACTGATGCTTGTGTATTAGGAAAATACATTTGGTGTTTTAGCCTGGATCCAGGAGAAGGGGGTGGATAAAACTGTGATTTGGGATATTTTGGCAGAGAATAGTTTGTTTATACATCTGCCAAGTGAGAGGTGGGAAGGCTGGAAAAATGTGTTATCGTTTGTTGTGGCAGATTGTTGGGAGATTTTTTTTTTTTTTTTTTGATTTGTTTGCTCTCCATTCTTTTCCTGGCTGCTGCCTCACTGAAAGGGAGGGAATTTAGACTTGAAGTTGCAGTGAACTGAAGCTTTGCATCAGTTGCATCGTGAGTCTCTGGTATGCAGTACACAGACACATTAACAGAAACAGACGTTCCCAGGTTGCTATGGTAACGGAGACAGAGTGGCAATGCTTAGTGGCTCTGAGGAACCTCAGAGATGATTCTGAACAACGATGTTTTTGTTTTTTTTTTTAAAAAAAATAGATATAATAAAAGGGCTGTTTTAAACCACATGCACACATTAATGGTCTCCCAATACTTCATATAGCTCATTAGGTTGATTCTTGATAAAAAAAAAATAATAAGCACAATTTTATATTTAAAATGTGTTTTGGTCCAAACACATTAAGGACTTACATAAGAGTGGAAGTCTGAATTATTGTGAAAGACTAAAAGGACTTGGGAAGTACCTTTACAGTGGTCTGAGAGGTGAGCATGCTCGGAAGTGTTGGGCATATGGGGATAGCTGAATCTAGGGATGTTTGGGGTTGCCAGGAAGTGCTAGAGAGTCATCAGATTTCCTTCATGGAAATATCTGTGGGAATGGAAGACTTGCTGATGCAGATTGGCCACTGCATGGAACAGGCTGGTAAAATGGAACAGGAAAAATATTGGTTTGGATATTTTAAGAACAATCTGGAAACACACCACATGAACTAGTGAATGGTATTCTGGAAATGCTGGATTGGTATTGTTGCCTGTGCTTGAAGTACTGATATGTGTATATGTAAGGATGGAAATATGCTTATAACAAATAAGAAACTAGAAGGGTCTCATAAGTTAAAGTCTATGGACTGTATAATCATGCTTGGAAGGAGCTAATAATAAGAATAAGCATTACAGCTTATGATTTCTCAAATAACTAAGCAACAGCCAAAAAAAAAAAAAAAAAAAAAAACAGACACGCAATAGTTATGTAATGTATGATTTTAGTAAATCTAGACATAAAATATACAATCGTTATATAAGATGAGGCAGTCTGCTGAATTTAGATATTAAAGACCGGATTTAATAACATGGGCTTGTGTATAATAACACTACTGTCTTAACTTGTCATAAATGACATTAACTACATTTAACATCAAGGGAAAGCATGATGATTTTCTTATATAAGTAAATGTGCATAATAAGTCATGTAATTGCTTTAACTTGAATTGTAGTTTTTGTAAGCCATCTTGACCATAAATACTACTTAAGTGGTTACCAAAGTAACTAATGTTTTATGCATGACATCAAACTGACAGAGTTGTTCAAGAGGAAACAATAGAATCCTGAACTTGAAATGTCACAGAATGTAACAATCATATTCTGAAGGAATAGTATTAAATTGACAATAATCACTCAGTTTAACCTTTGGTGATTATACAAAATAGAATGTTGCCATTTAAATCTAAAAACTTTCAGTATATGCCATAAAATGGCAATTTATTAATATGGAAAGGGAAATTATAATCATTAATCACAATAAGTGAATTTGTTGTTGTTAACCTATAATGTCAATCATTTTATAATAAGAAATGACAGATATGAAAATCCTTATGTGCAGGAAATGGGGGGAAGAGTGATGCACTGATAATTAAAATGCACTAACTTTCATAAATCTTCACATAAAACAAACTTGATGCTTTAAGTAAGTTAGTAACAAACAGATTACTTAAATGCTAGCAAACAATGAAATGTACCTTCTGATATATCCAGTAAAATGCATTGTATTATAAACATTAGATATAAATATTATCATCTATTTATATTAAGTAATAACTTTTGAAAGACTTAATCAATAAGGGTGAATATGTTAAATAACTGTGAGGTATAATCTTTTACTGAGGTTTTATATATGACACATCCTACTTTACTATGATTAAATTTCTTGTCATCCATCTTTCATGTAAATATTAATTGTTTATATAATAGGTAGACATTTATATTGCATTAGAATTCAGTCTAATCTACAATAGTACTATATCTGTTCAAAATAATATAAATATTGCTTATTCCTATTACACATATTCTCCATATGATAATTCAATTTATGGAGCTCAGATCTTCTGGATAGTCAAGGTATGAGTGATAATCTGATGTACTTAGGTTTATCCATCAGATTAGGAATGATTTTCATTCCATGGCTAGTGCTGATCTTAGTTTTGTTAACATTTATTCATTTAAATTTGTTATTTCACAAAAGCATGTTTAGTATGCCTGACCAAAACATTATTTCATTGGTAAACACTCAAAGTATAAAACTGATAATTTCCTTTAAAAGCTCAAACATATACTTTATAGTTATCAGGCGAAAATGTTTAATAGTCACAATAAAACAAAAAAATACATAGTCTAAATAACCTAAGATGGATTTAACTTTATTATCTTTAAATACCAATAGCTTAAACAATCCTAGCAAGAGATCAAATCCATGGAAATATTTAAAACTGAACAAAGCACAAATAGTCTTCCTTCAAGAAACTAATTTCAAAACAAATGACAATTACAAATGGAATCCTAAGGAATATATGATATTGGCACAATCCACTTATAAGACAAAGACAAAAGGGGTAACAATTTTATGGAAAACAAATGTGATTAACCCAGAAATCATTTATAAGTATGAAGATAAAGAAGGGCTTATCGTATTAGTAATAGTTAATTATAATAACAGAATACGGACCCCTAGCCAATCTATACCGGTTCCCAGGCATTGGAACAGGAACTGTTAAAAAACACTTGGATTTAATTTCCAATAATTATAAAGGCAACTTAATATTAGGAGAAGATTTTAACTGTATATTTGATATTTCTGAAATTACAAATAAAAGACCGCTGCATACATCTGCTGTATCAAAAGCTTTAAACAAGTGGGTAGAATCATTTCAACTTGTAGATACTTTCCTATTTAAAGAAGATAAATCTTTGTTGTTTTCTTATCAAGATCACAGATTTTATACCCAAAATAAAATAGATAAAATATTTGCTGCCCATGGCTTACACTCCAAAACAATTAATTTCTCAATCACTCCCTGCCCCTTTTCAGACCACAGTTCATTGATGCTAAAACAGACCATTATTTTTAACTCCAGAATTCAGGCATATATATAACTAAAATTAAGGGTTCAAACCCTGGTTATTGTCTGAATTACAGTTCTTCTTAGATAGTAATTACACCACAGAGATAAACAAAATAATGATATGGGACTCATTAAAAGCTTACATATATGGTAAAGCTCTAACTTGGTATAAAAAAATCAGAGAATGGGATTCTGAATTATTAGATCTACAATCCAAACTTTTGTCAGTAAAAGCTGAAAAAAATCAAAATCATTTGGAGATCAAAAAGAAAGTAGAAGTATTAAACAATAAATACAATGAAATTCTAATACACAAAACTAGTTTAGCTTTAAAAACTAAAAATTAATACCTTGGCCTCTTCTCCCAAATGTCTACATAATTTATCCACAAGAATCAAAATACAATCAAACGCTAATAACATTAAAAGTATCTTCCATGAAAAGAAATGGAAAAATGTCTTGGATATAGGTGACATTCTTGATGCCTATAGAAATCAATACATGGAACATTTCCAAACAGAAAATATACATATCGATCAATTAAATCTAGCTGAAAAATGTAATAATATAAATAAAACAGAAAAATTAAAACTAGATCTGCAAGCACCCATATCCTACAAAGAAATTACAGATACAATAAAAGATGGCAAAAATAATAAAGCTCCAGGTATAGATGGCATAATTATGGAAATATATAAACATTTTCCTTCAAAGATACTATACCTCTTCCATAAAACTATATTAGAAATTCAGTCAGAAGCTTTAATACCACCCACTTGGAGATATTCCTTAATTACACCAGTCCTAAAGGAAAACAAATCCCCAAACCACTGTTCCTCATATAGACCTATATCATTATTAAATCATGACTATAAGATATTTGTGACAATATTAATTAACAGAATGAAAATACCACTATCTAAAACAATAAATAATGATCAAACTGGATTTATATATCATAAACACACACTTGACAATATTAAAAGGATAATTTATCTTGTAGATCATGCTAATAAAGAAAATAAACACTCATCGTTGGCTTAGATATAGAGAAAGCCTTGGATTCCCTAAATTGGGACTAAATATTCAAAATCTTAATGTTATTTGAATTTCCTTTGTTCATCTCCTAAAGAATATATATATATATATATATATATATATATATATATATATATATATATATATATATATATATATATATACAAATAATTTAGTGTGTGTCATGTTAGGTCCTTTTACCTCTGAACTTATACATATAGCAAAAGGCACTAAACAAGGATGTCCCATGTCACCAGTTTTATTTGCTCTGGCTATTGAAATATTGGCAGATTAAATTCATAACAATATAAAAATTAAAGGAATAGATGTTTATGAACAATACAATTCTAAAGTAGTGCTATTTTCTGATGACATATTACTAGCATTATCTAACACAAAAGAGACATTGGAAGAATTAGATATATTAATTGACATTGTTTACATGACTTCAGGACTCCATTTCAAAAAATCAAAATCAAAATTTGTATTTTTAAATAAAAAAAAAGAACTGCAGACTAAGGGAGATCACATCATAGGGAAACAAGAATCTACCTTAAGATATCTAGGAATTGAGTTATGCAAGGATAATAATGAATTAGTCTCAAAAACTACAATAATATCATCAATACAATTAAAATCTATGTGGAAAAGTAGAACAAAATAATATTAACATTTGAAGATAGACTACAGTTGATAATAATGGTTTTACTACCCAAGATCCTATATATAGCTTTGGCAATACAACTGTTACCAGAAAGGAATATACTTAAAAAAATAAACTCATGCCTAATAAAATTGTTATGGTTTCCCAAAAGAAACAGAATAGTTTTAATATATCATATCAGACCATGGAAATAGGGAGGATTAAACTTTCCTGATATAGAATCATATATAAAATAATCAATATCTAAAACAATCTCAGATTGGATAAGTCCAAATCACTCTGCAAATTGGAAAGAATTACTAACTTTATCAATAAATGAATTTAATTTACAAAAAAAAATCAAATAACAGATAAAAACAATTTGCCATGGCACATGTTATGCATTAGTATGCAATATAACATAGCTAAGCCCACTAAAACTCATATGGTTAATTATTACATTGACTCATTTAGGAAAATTATTAATGCAAATATAGATTTAAAAATCTGGTTTGATCTTTTAACACCATTTATAGTCACAAAGAACGTTCCATATAAAATATAAAGAGAAATTATTAATTCCTGGGAACAGAAAGGATTTGTTTGTTGGCTCCAATGTATCAAAAAACTAAAAGTTTTAGATGTGCAAGTAATAAAAACAACATACAAAATTCTACAAAAGGACTGGCTAACTTTACAGTATTCTGTCATATTCACAAAATTTAAGTAGAATAATAAACAATTCTTCATTTAAAGAAATGCATACATTTACAAAATACATATATGAAATCATATATAATTACTTTGACATTGGAAACAGTATTTCAAAATTTTACAAAATATTGATAAACTATAAAACAACACCTAAAACCTCATATTGGGAATATATACCAAAAGGACACTCAATAAAGTTAACTGAAGATATTAAAACAAATATCTTATTATCAATAAAATATACATCCTCTACATAATACCGGAAAGTTTTTAATTGAAAATGCTTGCACAGATCATTCTTAACTCCAGACAGAATCAGTAAAATTAGTTCTTCCATAAAAGGAATATGTTGGAGATGTGAGCAAGTACACAATGCAGATTGGAACCACATTGTCTTTGACTGTGTTAAAATTAAGCAATTTTGGAGTGGTATTAATAACTTTCTCCACCATTTATTTAATTAATCATTTTATTTAACTAACGCTCTTGTATTATTAAATGTGAACGAAGGTCCTCATTTGAATAGGTCAAACATATATCTGGTATGGACTTTACTTGAAATTTCAAGGAGGTCTATAACAAGGAGATGGAATACAAACACAATACCAACTCTGGAAGAGTTCTACAGCCTACTGAAGACCACAGCATTATTGGAAATTAAAATTAAAGAACTATGAATGTATCCAACGCCATGTATCAACAACTCTTGGGGAAAAGTCTTATCATTGATTGACGCTATACAATAATTAATCAGACACTCTGATAATGGATTGGACATACTTATAAAGTAACTGTAAACATTAAGATCTGTTATAGTGTCAGGCTAATGTAAATAGTGTACATAGTTATTTAAGATGTTATGTATAAATACTATGGAAACCATTCAAATGTATTTGAAAAATAAAAACAATTTTGAGAAAAAAAAACAATGAATTAATAACATGACACAATTATAGTGAACACATACCTATACACACTCCTACATATATAACAGTACTAGAAAGGTAGCGAGCTACTTACATATGCCAGAGTATTAAAAACATTGTACACACTCTTGTTTATGCTTTGATCTAATTTATTTTATGAAACCCACAGTTGCAGTTGTTTAATTTCAGCATTGACCTCTCCACAAAGCATTGCATTCTTAAGTTGGTATGAGAAAACTTTCTTTTTTATGCATGTGATATAATGAGCTGATATGTACATCTCATTATATAATCATTTCTCATAGCTCTGTACTTATATGTCAACCATTATTAGCCTATAACTCATTTTTTAAAAACAAGTCTTGCTGTTTAAGACACTCAGTACAAGCCAAATGTAAGAGATTCCTTTCAATTGTTACATTGTTGATCAAAGATTATTATTCTCACTTAGAGTGCAAGAGGTCTTGGCATTAAATCGAGGAGAAGCCCCACATTTTCTGTCAGTTAGTTAAGAGGAGTAAGGCTATGCACTGATACAGAGCTGATTCCTAAAGTAAAGGGTTTGAGTCCTTCAAACTCCATTTGTCTTCTGTCTGTGTAATAGACTTAACTAAGCAGTGCTCTGAGCAAGTTGGAATATTGTGTGTTATGCTCCTTAGTGATCTCCTGTAACTACGTATGAGCCTAAATGTTAGTCTACACTTTATATCATGTCAAATTCATATTTATCTATAGGTATGTATAACATTATTCTATAACTGAGTCATAGTCTTGCAAACATCTGATATACAATAGCAATCGTGGTTAAAGACCAAGATTAAATAATTCATATTATGCATCTTATCAGTCTTTGTGCATTTTCACAAAATGTATACATAGAGGTTTTAAAGTTCTGCCTTCTGTGTGTCATAACCCATATGTCCCTGTAGTCTTCTGTCTAAAGTATCACTGTGTTTTGCCAAGGCATATAACTGCTGGTTTTAATACAAAGAATAACAGCTGTTGTTTCTTCTTCCACTGTATCAGAACAGAAATAGTTCCGTGGACCCTAAAATTATTCTGCAAGTACTAAATATGCTACGAATCATATGCAATCTACAGTTTTGGTGAGGATATAAAGTCAATTAATTTGATGTGACAGACTGATAGATATAAAGTTGTATCTGTTATTGAACCTAGTGGAATGTTTCTGCAAAGACATTCAAATAACAATGTGTTTCATTTACCTTAAACCTGAATTGCAATGTATATCATTTCCCTTATACCTGAATTGTTTTTCTAACAAAAAATGCATTTTTTAGCAAATGTTCATTTGAAAAAAGATGTAGTGGTACTAATCCATATTATGGGTATATTCACATGCAGATTATTTCAGAACAAGAAGATTTTGCAAGTGACAAAAAGCAAAACAAAATAAAACAAAAAAAAAACTGAGATGCAGAACAATTCTGCTTTTAGTCATTCAGATAGAAGATCAAAAGACGGTGATGAATCTGTTGCAATTCCATTCACACTCTTCATGACTGGGGTCAAGATGAAGCCCTATTTGATTCCTGTTCATCAGGTGGCTGCTGTTATTTGGTGGCAGTTTAGTGCTCAATTACCTTATTACCTTGAAGTAAGCTACCAGCCTATGGCAAAAGTAAGAATGGGGAACCTTTTTAAATTGAATAACTCTAGCTGGTTAACATTAGGAAGGGTGATACAGCGTCATTCAGTGCCCACTTTATAAAATAGAATTACCTAATCTAAGTATCTGAAACTCATCTGTGACAAAAATAAAACATGTTGGAGAGATGGGTATGCGTCTCAGAGATTACACTTCTCTGGAATAGACTCACATTCATGTGAAACGGAGCTCTTCCCTAAGTATACTCACACATACTTTGATACTTTGAACCAATGGATGGGAAATCACAAATTCACCACTGATTTATCACCTGTGGCCCTTATTGACAGGAACATAGTATAGATGCCCTAAGGCACAGGCACTTACCAAGGCCATTCTAGCCTGTGGTCATTGATAACTGGGAAAAATGGAGCAAGAGTTGCTGGGTTCTAGGACCATTAGCCTAGTAACCTCCTATGATCCCATGAGCATATAAATAGTTTTACCTCAGTTTTTTGTGTTATGTCCATGGCTTCAGTTAATATTCCAAATTACAAGAATTTGAAGAAAGGGATTAAGAAGAAGGATATGATAAAAGATCTGTTGTGTAAGAAATTTAAGAAAGACACAACAGAAGGCCTTTTCCTTTATTTGCATTTGTTGTTTTTCAAGGTCTCTACATTAGGAACTGTAAAAAGGAAGAAAAATGGGGACTTCAATTAAGTTACCATCACTCTCATTTCCATTCACTTCTATAAATGATAGTAAAAGCATCAGACATGTTAAGCTATAAGATGCTTCTTTAGATGATGCCATTAAGATCATTCAGCAGTATCTAGCCAAGCTTGATATAGAGTTTTCATTCCATTTTCTTCCTATTTTCCCTCAGAACTGGCATCATTTGGTATACAATTTGAGGGTAATTAAAATTTTGATCTAGCTGGGTCCAGGACTGTTTACCGAATGCACAATTTAACAAAACACAAATGCTCGCGCACAGTTTCCTGAAAGTACTTTTTCACTGAAAATGCACTTTCGTGAAACAGAAATAAAAAAAGTAAAAAGCATCACAAAACGGCTGTTGGTGAGATCGCGGCACAGTGGGGATAAGAGAATATTCCTTTTTCCACACTGTAGTGCGATCTCTGAGTGAGAATATAAAAGTGGGGGGCACTGCCACCCACATGAGGGGGGTGCAGTGGGGCTTGCCCCCCTGCATAAACATGATTAATGTTGTTTTTTTTTAAGTTTATTTATTTATTTATTTTTTTATTACTGTTTCGTGAAAGTGCATTTTCGGTGAAAGGCACTTTCGTGAAACTGTGAGCGAGTGTTTGTGTCTCGTTAAATAGCGATTTCAGTAAATAGTCCTAGATCCCATTATTGATGTAATGGTTTGGAAAGGACATCAATATTTTTTAAAATAATGCCTATTTGGTTTGCAGTGATTGTAAGCCAAGAGCAACTATGCAATAGGAAAATGAGTTTTTGATCAGATAACAAGGCTGTTGTTTAGGTTCTGATAAATAAGTCATTCAAGTTAGTGTGAGTGCAGTCTCTTTTAAGGCTCCTGGTGTCACTTAGTTTACACATTTAACTATCTTTTTTCTGCAGTGCTCATATCAGATTTTGCATTGCACTGGCTGTCTCTATATCCAGCAGATGCCGAAGTTCTGGCAGCTGTCTGACAGTGAAACTGCTTTACCCATCCACATCCGAGATGAAGGTTGGTTGATTGGAGATGAATAACACAATCCTTGTGGTTGAATTCATGGGCAACTAATACCAAAACACCAATAGGACAGCGATCAAAGATTTAATTAAATTTTCTATGACTTGTCCTAACAAAGAGAGATGATGGTCAGTTCAGATAATGTTACATTTTTTAGCATCTTGCTGGGCAAGAGATGAATCTCCTTCTACTTTTTTTAAAATTAGCAGTGTTCAATGCATTTAATGATTCATTGATTCAGTGAATTGGATTTCAAAATCAGGGCCTAAGTTAGGCTGTTTAAGAGTTTCCTTGAGCTCAATTCCTTCAAATTTGCAAACCAAATATCTCGATTGTATTTAAAGGTCTTTAATTCATCCAAAAATCTAATAGATAAAGGTAAAGAATTTCATAATCTACCAGCCCTTGCCAGAAAAAATGTAGACTTTAATCTTGAGTTAACTGAAGCAAGCTTGACTGGGTCTATATCACTTAATCAAAATATGTATTCAGCGATCTCATCGAAATTCATTTCAGCGAACCTCAGACTTTTTCCCAGGGTTATGAATTACTTGGCCATCACCACAACTTTGCCCTTTTCCTCACTGTAGTGTGATCTTAGAGTTGGTATATACAGTTAGGGGGGTGTGGGGGGCATAGCCCCTCACATTGGGTAGCATTGTGGGGGTGAAGCCCCCCACTTGGGTGGGGTTGATTTAGTATGGTGTGTGTTCCGGAATGTTAGTGAGTGATTCTTAACCCTGGAAAAAAGTTAGAGGTCTGTGAAATTAATTTTGATGTTTAGAGTTTGTTGAATACGTATTCAGTGAATACTTATTTTGATTAAGTGATATACACCTGCTTGACCAGCTGATTATTATTTCTTGTCTGAATTCCATGGTTAATAAATTCCACTGTTCTATTCTAAATGCTAGATAATCATCATGTAAACATTTTTGAATTTAGATTAAATCACCCCTCAAAAGCCTATATCACATAAGGCATTAACTCATATACTTTAATTTGTCTTGTCAGCATTTTATGTAAGCACGTCTTAGACTTCATTTGCTCAGTGTTATAAGGGAAAAAAAGATCCAGCATTAGAGACGGATTCAGCATTATGTGACAGAGGTTGCTGCCTAGTTGGTTGGGGGCCTCATGTTGACTTGGAGGGATTAATAAAAATATAAGCTAAAAGCTTCTATAAATAATACAAGCCCAAATAATTATGTAAACACATTAGGGCTTTAGGACCTTGCAGGAGACTTCTGTAAAGAACAACAAGCCTCAGAAACCCTCATCACATTAGGAACAACTGCAGGAGATTTGATTTAGGAGCTGAAACAGTGTGTGTGTGTGTGTGTGTGTGTGTGTGTGTGTGTGTGTGTGTGTGTGTGTGTGTGTGTGTGTGTGTGTAATGCCCCAGTTAGGGGTCTGAGTAGTTAAGTGGCATTGCTCAGAGTCAAACCCAGAGCTTGATTATCAGCAAGCAAGTTTCTTAATCCTCCAGACCAAACATCAGGTCTCCTTTATTTTAACTGTTATTATTATTATTATTTTTTTTCTTGTATTTTTAAATCAGTAAGAATTACTGTCTTGTCAAGTCATAGAGTATTAAAGTTTGTTCTTCAGTGTCAGCTGTGCAACTTGTAGCATGCTTGCCTTCAGTGCAGAACACTCTGGGTTCTCTTCCCCTACTAGACTGACTGATTGCTGACAGTATGGTATAGCATCAGGGGTGGAGTGAGGTGGTTTGCATAACATGCCTAGCAGCTATGACCCTTTTCCTTTTGTCAGCTATTTCCTATTTCATATCATCAGTATACCACTGTTTTTTTTTTTTTTTAATGTAACATAGGCAATTTATTCTTCAAGGGCAGCAGGCACTGAATTTGTTGATGAAGCACTGAAATGCAAAGTTGTTTGCCAGTAACAGCCTATTTGTTAATCACAGTTCTCTTTAATGTGGAATTACTTAGATGACTTTTACTTCTGCAGAGATTGTGCATATAGACTGATATTGATGGATTATAATGACAGCAGTCTGAGTGGCTTTTTATGGCTGAAATGTTCTTTAATGCGTAGCCTTGTCATTATTGGTTCATATGATTTGTTTCACTGCTTACTGGAAACATTTTCAAAACTGCAAATTTAAAACATATTCTAACAGGTGGTGCTGTATTAAACAAAGAATATAATTCAGTATAATCAGGAAGGTGAATCAAAAAACACATGCATGTATCTATGGCCTTTAAAATCTGTGTAGGAGGCCCATGATTTGAAAACAGCACAAACGTTCACTTAATCCAGAAGTATAACTGGCTTGTAACAGTTTGCTACAGTTTATACCCTGGTTGCATGGAGTGCTACAGTGCTCATGTTTTACTTAACAAAAAAAAAAAAAGGAAACATTTTTTGTAATAAACTGTAGCAAGCAATTAGGTATATGTTTTAATCAGCCTGCATAGAGCACTGCAGCACTCAAGTTTTACTTAAAAAAATAAAAAAAAAATCTTATAAACTGTAGCAATTGCTACAAATGTGTCTGCACAGAGAGCTACAACTCTTAGGTTTTAGTTAAAAAAAAGATTGTTTTATAACTTTTAACAACAGCAAACTGCTTTGTACACTGTAGCAAGCAGTTTCTACAATTTAGATTACACACTGAATGATACAATGCTCAGCATTGACCAAAAACTCATTATTGCATTAAAGATCAACATCAGCTGATCGCACTCTCCCAGCAATTTGTGCACAGGGCAGCTGCCCCTCTCATCCTGCCCTATCTATGCTACTGTTTAATACTCCACTGGCCAGATGCATTTTCTGTGAATATGGGTTTCAATGCACTTTTAATGAATGCAAGATTCAAGGGCAGAGAAGTTTACTGTTGCTCATGCTAAACCTGTTTTCATTGTCAGACTGTACTGTTTTGTTTAGCAAATGGCTATCAGTGCTTGTGCTAAAAAAATGAAATAAAAGCTTAAATCCAAATATTTGTAATTATTGTAGAAATAAAGAAAAAAATAGTCTGCACACTGACAGGTTTGAGCAGTGTTTTATGTTACCTGGGGGAGAGAGAGACTGACAAATAATAGGAGACTGGAATGGCTGCTGGGTGAGAACACTGGGAAGCAGGGATGATGGGAAGTAGGAATGTGGAGGAGTTGTGATCCATTGCCTAGGGCTCCATTTAACAATGATCTGGTACCGACCACTATATTCAGTTATTCAACAAATGCTAGTTGTATATAGCTGCAAAAAAAAAAAAAAAAAAAATTGTATCTGTGCTAGAGAAACACTGCAATACATTTTTAATTAAATCTTAAACTTTTCTGATTACTTATTTAGTATTAGCCTCATAATTTAAGTGAGAAGAAACGATACCCAGATCCTTAACCCAGCCTGATGGTTTAAATATTTGATTATCCAACGAATATGGATAGACTAAATTCCTTGCACCAAAATTAACTATCGTACATTTTTTAATATTAAATTTCACACCTTTAGAATTTACCCAACTAGTCAATGAATAAAGACAGTTTTGCAAGAAATATTTCTCTTACATTAGTGATCACACACCAAATCTTCATAACATCATAAAACTTGCAAAACTAAGCTTTATCAGGAACTGGACAATTTTTCATCAAAACCCCCAAAAATAATGGTCCCAAAACTGATCCTATAGAAATACCTCTAGCAGACACTCTTGGGTCTGAATACATGCCTCTAATTCTTATTCAGTTATACTTTTGTTGGTTAACCACTTCATAAGCCATCTCTAAAATACCTGTTTATGTCTATTTTTTTTTTTTAAATGTCCAAGAAAACTTTGTGTCGTACCGAAGTGAATACCTTAGCCAGATGCAAATATGTCATATCAACAAGAATACCTTCATCAAGAGACCCCATGACTAGCTTATAAGAATTTAACAACTTCATTACACTTGATCTCTAAGCAGTAAATCTATGTTTAAAGATATCCTTATTTATGTCAGACATAACACTGAATGCCAAACACAATGTGCATTGAAAACATTTATCCAGAATACATGTTGGACTAATTTGCAAAACTCTTTGAACTTCAGCATGTAGCTAAACATAGGTTGTTCACTAGAATACAGTAATGTTGGGACAGATTCAAAGGGAATCTTTCAGATATTTAATGTCACATAAGAAGGTATTGCTGAAATCCATTTTACTTGTTATGCATGCAAAATTATTTTTTTTTTTCAGATTTTTTAGGATCTGGGACACATTTATTTGAATGTATGCAGGAGCATTTTGTATTAGCAAGTTGTTTGGGTCTTTGAGATGGAATTATTAGAATATGAGTGGATTCTATGTTTTGATGCAGATAAACCTCTAGGACTAAATGCATCAGTGAGCATTAAGCCAGTTTTAAAAAGGAAACAGATGCAGCTATAATGCTTTATTAAATTACATATTTATATTTTTCTTTTTTTCTTTTTTCTTTCTTCATTAGAGTTTTAAAGGTTGTTTAAAACTTTGCATAGTAATGTTTGTGTATATTTTTAAGATTTTAATTGAATGATTGTTTAAGGGATTTGATTGGATGTCTGTGCTTTTTAAATATGTTTGGTATTGTTTACTTGTATCACACTGAGGAAGGGTTAATATCCAAAAGCTTTTGGATTAATAAATTATTTGTATGCTGTCTTATTTTATCAGTTGACTTTTTTGTGTCTTTGAAATGGAGACAGGTTTCAGTGGTTGAGGATGCTGCTATATTTTGGATGCATATGTCTAAGAATAATCAATCAGGTAGAGGCCATCAGGTCATATTAGATAGATCAGTAACCCCCACAATTTGTCCCTCTACATTGGTTTACTGCCTTCTATACACTTTACAACACTATTAGTACTGAACGTTTGCTCTTTCTTTTTCACTATGATTCTCAGTTAATGCCAAAGGATTTTAATGTATGTTATGAAATGCATTATCTCGTCAAGCCTTACCTTTACATAGGAGGTCTTTTTATGTATTTAGAATGGAGCAAGCTTCAGAGTTAGCATTTCAAGGTCAGTCTGTTGAAATAACTAAGAGGACTGGTAGATGGCAATCCATGCTCTTCTGACATGTATTCAATTAGATGTTTAGAGGTTATTGTTATTTCCTTGTTTCATGTTTTTCTTTCCTTTCATAACAATTGTGCATTTTAATTCGAGGGTACTAATATATCTCTTGGGCTGTCAGCACAGCAAAATCTGAAAAGCTGGTTTGAACCTGGGACTGAGTCTTTGTTCTTACAAAATAATGTTGAAGGATTTTCAGGAATGACTTGGGATTAGAGGTGTAGATCTGAAACATGTTCGTACATAGCATTTAGATGAATTAGATAAGATCCCTAAGCATAAATTATTGTTTGCCATTCTGAAAGCCTTAGCTGCTATATGGCATTTAATACCCAGAATACTAGCTGCATTCTTTATTTAATTTGGTAGTGTGCTGTCAATTTATCAGTCTTAAAAAAAGCTGTTCCCCGACTAGGCTTTGCATTGATTGAGCATTGGGATCTTGCTGATAGAGAGCCTACCTGGTTTACTGAAGGTGGTGTACATCATTCTGCTCTAGTTTTGGATTTAATACCAGTTCCTAACTGTATTTGAAAAGTTTAACATTTTGAAGAAAAGCTGAGGATTCTAAAAAAATTAAAAAAAAAAAAAGTATATAGACATATATCTATATATCTATATCTATATATATATATATATATATATATATATATATATATATATATATATATATATATATATATATATATATTCTCTTCAAATGCTCAAAGTTTCAAATTTTTGAACTGCAAGTGGTCGAGACCACATCATCAAAGTTTTGAAACTTTAAATGGAGATCACCGTACAGCATGGGATGGGAAATTTACCATTTTCCTATCTGTAGTGCAATCTCAGAATTGGTATATTTATTTAGCAGAGAGTGGGGTGGTGCATGGGGGATTGCCCCACTACAAAAATGTAAAAAAAAAAATGTTTTTATTTTTTTTATTACAATTTCAAACTTTCAAAACTTCAGTCTTATGGTCTCAGTCATTTGCAGTTCGATGTTTTGAAACTTCCAGCTTGTAAAGTAGAGCCGTATATATATATATGTATATATATATATATATATATATATATATATATATATATATATATATATAGGGAGAGAGAGAGAGATGTGTGTGTGTCTGTGTGTGTGTGTGTGTGTGTGTGTGTGTGTGTGTGTGTGTGTGTGTGTGTGTATACATATATGTAGACAGAGAAAGAGAGAGAGAATAATTCAACAGTTCAAGACATGAGTTCTTAACATGGTGTTTTTATTACCAAAAAAAAAAAAAGGTTTAAGGCCAGGAAAGTGGAAGAGAGATAGCTGCTTATGAGGCAGCCACATGACATTCACCTTTTTCATTCCCTGAATTCCTTTCCTGGTCTAATCTAAGATGCTAAATAAGTCAATGAGTTGTTATTAGCACCCGCCCCAGAGTGTGGCCTGTTTGCTGAGGGGAGCATGGTAGGTATGCCACTCAGCTAAAGGAACAGGCAGGACCAGTCGAGCTGTCTGTCGTCTCATACAGTCAACAGTGCCAAAGAATAAATGAGCTATTATACTGTTTAGAGCTATGTGATTACTGGTACTAGTTTGATTAATTGTGAGATTATACAGGATATAGTGTACTATTCCAATAAATGCTAAATGTTGATTTATACATAAAAGAGTGTTGTATCTGATAAATAAATGGCCGCAGCATCATTGGTGAGTCCTGTCCATTTTGTGGAAGAATCTGGGATGAGGTTAAACACAGCTTGTGGTGCACACTGTTTTGTCCTCCACAAGTGGCGTTCAATAGCAGACTTAAGATGGAGACCTATTATGTTCTTGTTCACAGGGTAGTTCTGTCTTTTTGTGGTAGCTTAGCACTCCCTTTCCCACCAACTCTATTCATACAGGTGGTTGCTGTGTGGCCTCCCCCACCATCTTTCATTCCCCTCATTTATTTGCTGGGTCAATAAAAGCTGCAAAATATGTCAGTGAGTTGTTAATAAAGCACATGGACAGTGGACAATTTAGTAAGGGGGCATGGTGGGTATGGCACTTTGTTGGAGATGCAGGCAGGACCATTCAGCCAGTCTGTCACAATTCACAATTAATGGTGCTTGTGAATAAATGAGCAATTATGCCAGTCAAAGTTATGGCATTACTCATTTGATAAATTCAGAGATTATACAGGAAAAAGTATGGTATGTTAATAAATGGTAAATTTTGATTTGTGCATGAAAACATGCTGTATTCGATAAATAAATGCGTGCCTTTAGTGAGTATAAAAGCAAAAGTTCAGTTTTGAAGGGCATGGATACTGCTACTTTAGAAACTTAAGATTATTGTCCAAAGTGTAATGATGGCATTTAAACTGAATAAAGAAGACCAATTATTTATTTATTCATTTTATTTATTTACTTTTTTGAGAACCTGATAGCAGAGTATAATGTTTAAACTGACATTTTGTTGAAGCAGAGTGCCACACCTAAGTTCTGCAAAAATAGATCATTACAATTTGAAATATAAGAAAAAGTAATAGAGATGCAAATGTTTTAATTGATAGCATCAGAACTATACCTACACATAGCTAATGTGCACTCATAATTGCTCATGTTGTGAAAAGATATACTAAATGATGTGATTGTTGTGGTTATATAATTGTTATACATCAGGCTGGAAGCACTGAGGCATATCCTCTGCCTAGAATGGAAGAGTTGGGATTTGTGATAAAGGGTGGAATTGTTTTCTAAAATTGGCAAATATTACTTGATAACATTCTTTATAATGCATAAAGTTTATTTATTTTTGTTTTGGTTTGTATATGATAGTTTGCCATTTAATCAGAACTTGGGATCATCTATTTTTTTCAGAGAATAATGACAAACATTCAAACATTTGAATGAAGCTGAATACATAGATTATCAGAGCTGGATCATGGTCAAATAGGGCTCTAGGAGGGATAATGGATCAGGATCCCACCCAAGCAGCCCCCCCGGTAGTTCCAGTGTCCCATTACTTGGCACACCCTCCCCCAGTCATTCCAGTGTCCCGTTATGTGGCTATTTCTCGACAGTTACCATAAACACTGTTCAGACCTGTCAGTGTACATAATATTTTCTTATTTACTTCTACAACGATTAAAGTTATTTAAAACTTTTATTTCAGATTTTATAGCACAAATACTGATAGTAATTTGCTTATCAAAACAATACAGTCTCATAATGAAAATAGACGTAGCTTAAACAGTAAGTTTCTCTGCCCTTGACACTCACTTTCATTGAAATGGCACTGAAACCCAGATTCAAAGAAAATGCATCTGGCCAATGTTGTGTTAAGTTTACCTTTGGGCTGTTTTCAAACCATAGGCTCCTTGCACACATTTTAGGACCAAGCATACAAGCATGTGTTACTTGACGCACCATACTGACTGTATTACATTATATTGCTTGTACAATACAGCACCGCTTGTTAGAGTGTATTTTAAATTTATAGGTTTGAACAATTTAGCAGTAAGCACAGAAATAAAATGTATGAACCAATACTGACAAAACTACCCATTAGAGAACATTTAGCCACAAAAGGACACTCAGAATTCTGTTATTACAATCCAACAGTATCAGTCAATATGCACAATATTGCAGAAGTAAAAGTCATCCGAATAATTCCACATTAAATAGATCTATAACTAATGAAAGTAATGTTAACTAAATACCAAAGCTTCAGGGCACCTTCCACACACCCAAACTGTCAAGCAACTAGAGCTAAGCTGACTAAAAGACAAGTTTGGGCATAAAGCTTTTCAGAGCATTCTTGCCAGCAAACAGAGGGAGGCTGAGACCTGGAAGGCCAGACTCTGGCATAAAAAACACACGGAAAATCAAGGGAGCATTAAGGGAGTGGCTACTGCAGCTTTAATAATTCGAATATCTACTATTGTGGTGATTTCAACTTACACATCTGTATTATGTTTTTCATATTGATCACTGCTGCAGTAGCCTCAGCACTATGAGTAGACTACAATAGCTAACTATATCTGGGAGGTGGAAGGAGAAGGGTCCAGGATCTTCTGTAGAAAGGTCCTATCAAAGCTTGATTTAGACCTACAGAAGGAATCTCATCCTTATAGTACTTTGTAAAAGTATGTACAGATGACCAAGTAGCAGCTTCTAGAATACTTTAAAAATCTAACTGCTGCTCGCCAGGTCAGGAAGAAACAGGTGAACATTGCAGGATCTTGTTCAAGCAGCTTTATTATATACAAACACATCATAAATGAAGCTAAGTAACATTAACTTATAAACAAACTAGCTACCATGCACATAGATTTTAACACTCTGGCTACACCTTCAAAATGGCACTGAAGATAACATGTGCTTAGAATTTATATGCACACACAGACTTAGAAATGCTTCTTAAAGGTACTGCACACCTGCTATTCTGCATCCTCTCTCATTCAGAAAAAACTAAATGAAAACTCCAGCCAAGCTAGAACTTCCAATGAGTGACCTCCCAAACCTCCTGTAACAGAGGCACTCATCAGCATAGCATAAGCAGAGTGTTTGAATAAGCATAAGAAACACACAGTTGTTATACAAGGTCATAACAAGGCTGAAATATGCATATCCATAGCTAGCGGGGTTTGACTTTATTGGCCTGATATTGTCCATTAAAACGACTTCAAATGTAAAAGTCATGGGCAATCAGAATCACCATATAGCTGAAACACCTGATGTTCATAGGGGTCATTTGTATGTATCCTATGTGCCTCTGTTACAGGAGGTTTGGGAGGTCACTCATTGGAAGTTCTAGCTTGTCTGGAGTTTTCATTTAGTTTTTTGGATTTTTTTTCAGTGTGACATCCTCTCTCTTTGAGAAATGAAAAATCCAGAAAAAGAAGTGAATTCCGCTAAAGAACGCTCAGCAGAACAAAAAACAATGTAAATATTGGAAGAGCGTTGCACCACAGGTATTAGTATTTCATCTGAGTATTCAAAACTTGCTAAACAACCAAAATGGCAGAAAGACAGCTTCAAAACAACAGCTTCAATAACAGGCTTTTACCATGTTGAATCCACAATATATGAAATATAGAGCTTTGCTGTTGTAAAAGTCAAGTGGCGTTGTAATTCCACAGCTTTAAAACATGTGGCTGTCATAAAAACAGAAAAAAACAAACATAAAAGTGAAGAACCCTTCTGATGTAAACAATGGACAAGCGCTTTCAGCTTTTTCAAGCCTTCTTCAGATCCAAAGAAAGCGCTTGTCCATTGTTTACATCAGAAGGTTTCTTCACTTTTATGTTTGTTTTTTTTTTCTGTTTGAATACTTAGATGAAATATTAATACCTGTGGTGCAACGCTCTTCCAATATTTACATTATTCTTTGAGAAATGAGTCAGGCATTGTCACTGTTATTAATAAATATGCAATTTCCACAGGAATAATTTTCATCATGCAATTATACAAAGCTAGGTACATATATACAACTATGTCCAAGTAGCTGTGAGTTTCACAGTAGGCTTTGAGATGCGACCATAGCATGTGACATAAAATTTGGGATCTGATTTAGCAACTGGGATTGTCTCTGCTGACTTGTCAATCTTAAGAACCTTGGGACCATCTGTCGGAACAGTATCAGGAGTCAAGACATGTTCTGGAACAGGAATATCATCTGGATTGCTCTGAAAGATAGAATCTTTATCATGGGAACAATGTTGCAATGTCGGTTCTGCTGCAGGAAGATGTCTATGATTTCTCCTGTACTTCACACCCACAGATTTAATAAAATAGGATCTCGGCTCTGCACATATACTCGTTACTTGACCAATCCAGTCGAAACTTTTCGCTGTTTGTATCCTCAATGTCTCTCCCTCTTTCAATTGATGAAGAAATTTGCTTGATTTGTCATAGCTGGATTTTTGAAAAGAAAGCTTCCTAAATAACTTGGCTCTAATGGCTTTGTTTTTTTAAGCTTTAGGCCTTAATAAACTAGAACTGATAGGCAATGTTGTTCTGGTTTGCCTGAGTAGAAGTCTCTGAGCAGGTGAGCCAAGTATATTGCCACGGGGTATGTTTCTGAGATTGATTAAATTAAAAAAAAAACATTGGTATTATCATACTTTGACTTCTCAAGTAATTGCTTTGCACTCTGTACTGCATGCTTAGCAAGTCCATTTGATTATGGATAATCTGGACTACTAGTAACATGTACAAAGTCACACTCTCTTGCAAATTTCTGAAACAATTGACTGATAAACTGTGTACCATTGTCAGAGATTAATTTCTGTGGACTGACATGGACTGCGAAATGGCATTTTAACTTAGTGATGACTGTAGTAGAAGTTAGATAAGGTAGTAGACCGATCTCAAACCAATTCAAATAAGAGTCTACCAGTACTAAGTAATGTTGATTGTTCCACTTGAATATGTCAGCAGCTACTATTGACCTAGGTAGTTCAGGGATTTGTCTTAGCTGAAGTGGACCTTTTTACAAATGCCATTTAGTACTATTACATAATGAACAGAAAGAAAGTATTCTATCAATGTCTTTTACTAGAGAAGTCCAAAACATAACTAGTAGTCAAAATTTGCACTTCAGTGGAATGAACTTTAAGTTCACTTCACATGCTCTATCTAGAACTGTCTTAAGATTTCTATCATGCTGTGCCATACCATTGCCTCCGACCAATAAATCATCTCCCTACTCTAAGTAGATTCGGAACCTGGGTGACCATGATGCAAAATCTGGATATATTCTTGTTGTAAGGAAGCAGGAACAACAATTTCAGGACCTTTGAAAAAGATGCCATCTTCCATCAGCAACTCATCTCTGTAAGGAAAGTAAGGTTGCACATCAGATGGTATACTAGATTGCTTTGATGGCTATCCAACAGTGTAGTGATTGAGCTTTTGCAAAACTGGATCAGTTATTGTATGATCTTGCAGCTCATCAAGTCTTGTGGTAGAAAAATTATGCACTTCCGTGACATCAAAGTCTAAATTCTCTGTGGCAAGCTGTTCTGTTGTAGTTCTGGGCAATCTGGATAAGGTATCAGCCAGATAAAGAAATTTGCCATTTGTATAGACCATTTTGAAGTTGTGCTTTTGCAATTTAAGCCTCATTCTTTGTAATCTCTCTGGAGCTGAATGCATAAGCTTCTTTAAAATAGTAACCGAAGGTTGATGATCCATTTCAATCTGGATATCTTGACCATAGATATAATCATGAAACTTGGAACATGCAGACACTATTGCTAAAAGATCTTTATTAATTTGAGCATACTGTATCTCAGTCTGAGTAAGTGTTCTACATGCATAGGCTACAGGCCTGCCTTCTTGAAGAATAACTGCACCTAAACCAAATTTTGAAGCATTGCAGGAAAGAGATACTGGTTTGTTGACATCATAGTACCTTAATGTTGGTGGGGTAGCAATTTTCTGCTTAAGAACTTGAAATGCTTTATGGTACTGTTCTAGCCGTGGCCATGTAACATTTTTATGTGTGAGCTCTCTTAAAGGCGCTGTTAATTCACTGTAGTCTGGAATAAACTTGTCTAAATAGTTGACCATACCAAGAAAACATTATAGAGCTTGCACATAATCTGGTGCTGGCATTTCAAGAATGGCCGCTTGCTTGGACAGGTCTGGTCTCATGCCAGTACTTGTAAACAAATGACCTACATATGTAACTTCTAGTAGTCTAAATTTGCACTTCAGTGGATTGAACTTTAAGTTCACTTCACATGCTCTGTCTAGAACTGTCTTAAGATTTATATCATGCTGTGCCATACCATTGCCTCCGAACAATAAATCATCTCCTAGTATGGCACAAGGATAACCCTAGAAAGAATTTGCTCCATTGCACGCTGAAAGACTTCACTTGCAAAATTTATTCCAAATGGCATCCTGAGGAATCTATATCTTCCAAACAGGTTACTGAATGTTGTCAGTAGTGAAGATATGCAATCAAGCACCAGTTGCCAAAACAAACTCTTTGCATCCAAGACAGAAAAAAACAGTAACATTCGGTATCAGGTCTGCAGCTTCTTCAACTGTGCACATAGGATGATGCAATCTCTTCAATGCTTTGTTCAAATCACTTGTGTCAATGTATATTCTGATTTCATCTGACCCTTTCTTATAAGCTGTTACCATGGATGACACCCAATTCGGTAGGTTCTGTAACTGGACAGATTACTCTTTGTTGCACCATTTTATCCAACTGAGGTTTGACTTTATGCTGCATAGCTATGGGAACTCTTCTCGATGGTCTGACCACTGGACTGATCACTGGTTCTAGTTTCATAGAATACACCACTGGAAGTTTGCCCAACTTGTCACTGAAAACATCCGCATACTCTGAAAACATAGAATTAGTGAAGCTGGAACTGGGACATGTGCTTATTTGATGAACTTTTTTGGTAAAGGAAAGTGATTCATTCTCAAACTGTCCCTGAGACCCAATAATGACTGCACTGGTCTTCAAACTATATAGAGTAATAGGCTATAACAGTTCTTGGCCACATAATATGAAAATACTACTGAACCTTCAGTCTGAATTTCTTCACCTCCATAAACAACACGTTTTGCACAACTACTCACATTTAGTTGCTCACCAGCTCTGACCTTTGCAAAGGTACCTGCAGTCATAAAATTACAATTTGAACCAGTGTCTACTTTGAGGTCAGTGGATTTACCATTGATTCGAACAGTACAAAATACTTCATTTTTTGCAAATAAATCTACTGCATCTATCTTTTCACCAATCTCTGACACAACATCTACATAGAAACTGGACAGTTGCAGGTTTACCTTATCAGCTTGCCTTTTTAAGTGACCCTTCTTTGTAACTGTGTTAGGTCTACTTGAATTACAAAGTCTTTGAATATGGTTCCACTTCTTACATTTGTAGCATTGCTGACCAAATGCTATGCACTTTTGTCTTCTGGACTCATGGCTGGCACCAAAATTGTGACAGTTAACAATAAAGCTTGATTTGGGTTTTGCTGATTTACCCTTATACTGTACTGAGCAGCATCTGTTCTGCACTGGATAACCTTGATTATGCACTGAACATGTTCCTTTAACTGAACTGGTCTTGGAATTTGCTAGAAGACTATGGGTTTTACCTGGAAGTCCTGCAGGGGCTGCTGCTGCCATGTGCTTAGGCTAGCTTTTGCCTGTCACATGCTGCATGCTGTCTACATTATCTCTGGATCCTGTCGAAACTATGCTCTTATCACTAGCAAGCATACTTGTGTGCCTTTCTGTAAGTTCATGGATCTGACAAATCTCGATGGCTTTGCTCAGCGTCGTCACTGTCACAAAGCAAAATCTTTCTCACAGCAGCATTTTTAATACCACACACAAGTCTGTCCTTTATTAACTCATCTTTTAAATCACCATACTTAACACATTTTAGTTTTGTTACATAGGTCAGTAATATAAGTTGCAAAAGTTTTCCCTTGCTTTTGATGTCTCATGTAAAACAAATGCCTCTCTAATTTAGCATTAGTCTGGGGGTTACACATTTCTCTGAATTTGCACTTCAAACACTTGGGGGGGGGGGGGTCTTCCCTTGATTCAGCCTGCACAACAATACAATGAGTTTCTCCTTCACCTTCATACACTGCTGGTGCATATATAAATGAATGCTCCCTTTCAATGGCCTCTGACCCTGCTAGTTTTACCAAAATAAATTCCCTGGTGCATGCATCTTTATCAGAATAAGCTGCTTGTATAAATATATCCTACTATTGCTCAAATATTCTCCAATTATCTGCAATATTCTGATTAAATACAAGTGGTTGTGGCTTGAAAAATTCATCTGCCCTATTAACATATCTTATCTAAGACCTTAGCAAGTATACACAAACACACGCACTTATACATACACATACACATGTGCTTGAAATTTATGCCACTACTTGCAAGAGCACAGTAGGCCTCTGTATAACTGAACTTTACGAAATGAGTCTCCTGGGCACTGTAATACTCTGAAATCACTTTACTGTAAAAGTCACTTGTCTTGACATTATTTTACTGTATAAGCCATTTATCTTGAAATTATTTGATTGTAAAATTGATTTATCATCATTTAAAGAAATCTTTTGCATAATTGCATAGTGTGAATAAACTGGGCTATAGAAGCTGAGGACAAGAAGCATTTTGATCCAACTGTACTTTATGAATAAACTATTTCAAAGTAAGTGCAATTTGAAAAAAAAAACTGTTTTCAAGTAATTATACTTTGCAAAAGAACTGGGCAGAAGAAGCTCAGGGTGAGAAACAGTTTGATATAACTGCACTTTGAAAACAGCAGTACATAGCACACTGAAATTTCCCAAAATGGCTGCACTTTACCAAATACTCTGTACAGTGCAAGAAACACTCTGTAATGGCAGCACTCTGTGAATACACACCAATGCACAAGAAACTTATCAAAATGGCTGTATTGGACTGCACTTCATGAAATAGTTGCAATTCGCACACAACAAGCTCTTTGGAATAAATGTGCAGCAATAAACATACACTGTAAGCACTTTTACACATTTTGAGATAATTCATATAACTCTAGTTATGCTATTTAAGGCTTCAATCAATGCAAAGTAGTGATTTATGTGAAACACAGTAATTTGCCAAACACATGCAGCCGTCTTGCTCTATCTATGCTCAATGTACCCTTTTCTGCCCTTTCTGTTATATTTGTTTTGCTCATTTAATCTCGTGTCATGCCCATTACACTTTCTTGTGCTTGTTTTAACTCTAGACATGCTCGTTTTACTTTAAACATGCTAATTTTATCAAATAACCTCATTTCAAACATTTTGTTTGACCAAAGAACCTTTTTGTGCTTCTTGTTAGCTTAATAAATATTTCTGTGTGATTCGTTTGCTTAGTAATATGTTTTGTGCCCTTGCAATGCTCTGTTTTATCTCTTTTAATAAATAAATCTTTTGTATGTATTCTCTTTACCTTCAGCTTGCTTCTGGCCCTTTTTTGCTCACAGCGCACTTAATTTGTTTTCATCGTTACCTCTGCACCTCATGGCTCTGAAGAGTAGTCCTCACTATCCCGGTTCTGACACCATGTCATTCGCAGGTCAGAAAGAAACAGGCGAACATTGTGGGTTCTTGTTCAAGCAGCATTATTATATAGAAACACATCATAAATGAAATGAAGTAACTTTAACTCATAAACAAACTAGCTACCATGCACATAGATGTCATCACTCTGGCTGCACCTTCAAAATGGCACTGAAGATAACACGTGCTTTGAATTTATTTGAAAACACAGACTTAGAAATGCTTCTTAAAGGTTCATCACACCTGTTATTCTACACTAACCCTTGTAGAGTGGGCCTTGATTCTGCCAGGAATAGGTTTGTCATGGTGAGTATAACAAAAGGCAATAGCCTTGGACAACCTTTTGGAAATAATCTGTTTTGACACTGGTGGTCCCTTCTTCTTACCTTTACAAGAAATGAACAATGTATCTGAGGATTTGAAAGATTTAATTCTGTCAGAACAGTGTCTGTGGTGTCTGTGAACATCCAAGGTATTTAGTATCTTTTCTTCTCATTTTTAGGTTCAGGAAGGAAAATGGTGAGATGAGTAATTTGACTTAAAGTAAACTCGGATACCACTTTAGGCACAAAAGAAAGATTATTTCTCAAAGAACTCTGACCTTGTGGAAAATGAGGCCAAGTTGACTCACCATAACAGCTTTCAGCACAGATACCCTTCTTGCAGAATTCAGAGTGATCAACAAAACTGTTTTCCATGTTAAGAACCTCAAGTCAGCCAAACTAGATAGTTCAAATGACACTAGTGTTAGTTTCTCTAACACAAAATGAAGATCCCAAGGAGGAGCTACTGGTTTACTTGGAGGTCTGCTATGTAAAACCCCTTTCAAAAACATTTTGGCATGTTACTGCCTTGAAAGAGAAAGATCCAAAGGCAGACATGCTGAAATGGCTGATAAATTAACCTTGACAGAGGAATAAAAAAGGCCATATGATAGTAACTCACACAGATATTGTAAAAAAAGAAAAACTAGCTCAGTATGGGTGCTAGTTATTTTGTTGGCACCAATTAGAAAACATTTTCCATTTTCTAATATTTGATTTTCTAGTAGCAGGCTTTCTTGCCTTCATTAGTATCTGCTGCACATCCTCAGAAAACAGATACCTAAAAGGAATTAAGACCCAATCATCCAGTCAGTCAATTGAAGATGATTGATGTCAGGGTGTATCAAACACCCCTGTTCTTGTGTGAGTAGATCCATTCTGTGAGGAAGCTTGTGGTAACTTCCTCTGGCTATTTACAAAACAAAGGAGAGCCATGTTTACCTGGGCCTGAATGGAGTCACCACAATGATCTTGGAGAATTCCTTCTGAATCTTCAGAAGTACTCTGGATATTAGTGAAAAAATTCAGAAGGCATACTGCAACATTCCTGTACAAAGAAAAAAAAAAAAAAGAAAAGAAAAGGCATTTGTCTTCTAGGCCTTCTTGCATGGAGTCCTGGAACAGAATTTTGCCAGTTTATTGTTGCAGAGGAGGCAATGAAGTTTACTTGAGAAATTCCCCACAGATGGATCAAATCTTGAAAGATTCCTGGATGAAGTTTCCCTTTGTGAGGGTCTGTCTGGTCCTGTTCAGTTCATCTGCCCCACAGTTTTGATCTTACAGAATGTAGGATGGCTGTAGAGTGAGAATGTGCTGTGAAGCTATATCCCAAACTAACATAGCTAGTCTGCAAAAGGTGTACAAGTTGGTTCCCCCTTGCTTATTGATATACCACATCACCATAGTATTGTATGTAACCACTTGAAGAGGTCCCACGGACCAAAGATGGTTTAGAGAATTAAGTGCCTTGATCAGGGCAAGCATTTCCTTGATATTTATGTGATTGCATCTTTCCTTGGTGTCTCACATCCCTCACACTTTTATCTCTCCTGAAAATGCTCTCCAAGTAAAGTCTGAGGCATCTGTGGAGACCTTGGTTTAAGAATATCTGCTCTCTCCATCAAGTGATTTTTTTCTTCTGACGAACACCAATACTGGGCTGTGGAAAAATAAATGGTGCTAATACTGGGAACACAGAGACTTCAGATATGACTGTATGTTTCTCATGTGATGTCTTGCCAAGGGGTATCATGGGAATCATAGGTGCCATGAGACCAAAGGTCCAGGGGTATTCTGTCTCTCAGTGTGACTGAAGTCTGAGTGGAAAAACTTAGAAATAGATCTAAATAAAGACTTTTTTTTCCTGTGGAAGAAAAGCTCTTTGAAACGAGATGTCTAGTTGACATCCCAGGAACACAATCCTGTGTGAGGGAGTCAAGAAATACTATTGAATGCTCTGCTGGAATTCCAGCTTGTGCAAGAGATCTCTCACCCAAGAGAGAGAGATTCCTGACATTTTGAAAATGACTCTGTAAAGATAAACAATTCATCTAAATGCAGAAAAAATGTGGATACCCTATAACCTGCAATGAGTTATAACTAGAGTTAGACACTTTGGGAACATTTTGCTGGAGTCGATAGTCCAAAGGGTAAGACAGTGAACTGATAATGTGATCCACACACACAAACTTTAAGAAACACCTGAAGTCTGAATGAATATGAATGAGATGAAAAGCATGTTTTGAGTCTAGTGTTACCAGGAAACTTGAAAGAGGAAGAAAAGGCACAAGTTGTGAAGTGGCATCATTTTGAATTTAGGCAGTATCACAAACAGGTTTAGGAAACAAAGATCCAGAAATAGTCTCCAAGCATTTTCTTTCTTTCTTTGTAACTAGGAACATCTTTGAATAAAACCCTTCTCCACCAGGGATGGAGGAACTAGTCCTATCACTCCTTATGACAGCATGTGATGAAAAACAAGTGGAAACAAAACAGTCTGATCTGCAGGGTGAGGAATGACCTTCTGGAAAAGAAGAATTTCCTCCCACTGCCATCTGTAACCCTGAGGAATGATTTTTCAGAACTCATTTGTGCGAATCAGTCTGGTGCCAAAGACAAAAATGGAGATTCATACTTTATGGTAGAGAAAGATGGCCAGGGTGGGAGGAGGTCAGAAGATCTATTGAATTATCAGTCAGACTTGATGGAATGTCCTTATTTTTGTGAGGTTTGAGAGATCTTTTTAAAACCTTCTAGCCACTTCTTCTTAAATGTCTGTTTACCTGAATTCAGTTGAGACTGTTTATTCTGTCTTTTTGCCAAAAGTGGATGAGGAGAAAGAAACTTCCTTGGCCAATTTGGAAAAGGAGAGCTGAAAAATCTTAGAAATTGCCTGGATCAGCTTGCCCCTTTCACTACACTTTTTGATCACCTCTGTAGCAGAGGGGCCAAACACTAAATCTCTATCAAAGCGAGGATTTAAAATCTCATTTTTAACATCATCAAACAGGTTCTAATTATGCATCCAAGCAAACCTCCTTAAAACCGTACCAATGGCCATAGCCATGGAAGAAGAATCAGCAATATTATACACACACTGCAAACAATGAGTAGCAACCTGTGCAATGGAAGAAACTAAGTTATTTAGAGCAGATTCTGAATTTTCTACAGAAGAAACTGTAGAAAAGGCATTCCACATACATTCACAATATGTCAGAATAAGCATTAACATATGAGCCCGACAATTTAAAATTCAAAGTTGTAGAAGCATATAATTCTTCCATACCTATCAATAATTTTCACTTTCTTATTAGAAAGAGTAGGATTAGAATCAACTGTGTTTAGCAGCAGATGTGACAACTAAGGCTATAGCTGCTGGGTCAGATTTGGGAATAGTACATACAAATTTAAAAGACTGAAGAACTTTATACATACTATTCTGCCTTTTTAGGGACAGCTGGCTGACAATTAGCAAACTTGCAGACAGTAAGTCACATATCCTCTAAAGCTGGCAAGACAGGAGGAATGGGTGTAGGTTGTGGAAAATCCTTCTGTAACAACTCATATTATTTTTGAGGGACTGAGAAATCTCAGTATTCTCCCATTGAAAACAATGGGACAATCTAGCAATGGTCTCAGAGAAAGAGAACTCCCACAGGGAGAATCAGAAAGAGAGCTCTCCTCTATGCCTGAATTATAAATCTAAGGACAAAACCTTGTCCATCAATGCATCTTCCGATTCAGATTCAGAATCTTGAATCTCTTTAGGAATCTAAACTTTCCTCTTTTTTTCTTTTACTGGAAATTACTTTACAAGAAGGGCCGATAGCCTAAATCAAACCTGAAGCCAGCCCCAGTAAACTACTCCCTGGCAGGCTGTAGTCGCCTCACAGCAAGAGGTTCCCTGGTTCAATCTTTGGCTGAGGTGCCTTCTTTGCAGAGTCTGCATATCCTCCCTGCATTTGTGTGAGTTTCCTCCCATGTTACAAAGACGTGTATGGAGTGTTTCTGCCTGGGCCTCAGCTGAAAATTGGTTCATTCCAAGTTGGACTTTCCTGTTAAACAAATGTTAAATAATTAAATAAATAAGGCTACTGCAGCAGTGATAAATATGAAAAACATCTCAACATTCTTTGAAAATGCAAATAAACTCAATATTCCTTGAAATTGCACAGAAACTCAAAATTCTTTGAAAATGCATAGAAACTCAATAATCATTGAAAACACACATGCAGATGATAGTTTGTTAGCTGGTGTACAGGATTTACGATTTAGTCTCCTGTAATCAAGGTACAGGGTTTGAGTTTGAATAAGTTAACCAACCTACCATACACATACACACACACACACACACACACACACACACACACACACACACACACACACACACACACACACACACAAACATGGCAGTTCCCAAATCTCATGTTCCACTCCAACAGACACTATTATATGTGTACATACATGGCAATTTTCAAATTCCAACAGACCCTAATAAGAATGCACTCTGTCTGTGTCCTTAAAGAAGAAATGTAATACATCCAGAATTTGTTCTTAAAGAAGAAATGTAAATTTGGCAGCATCTTAGCCAGTGGGCCCTAGGCAACTGCCTAGGTCACCTAGTGCTGCATCTGGCTCTGTGGATGATACACTGATGAGCTGAAAGGCAGAAGTGAGACCTCAATCATTTTTGAGAAGTTAATGGTCTGAAAGTTAAAACATTCAAGCTTGAGTTTTCAAATTGTACAGAATTAATATCTAGAATGTGTCTGATACTGGAAAGAAATTTGTATTTCTGCAGATAATGTGAGCACCATTCATAATTGACTTCACTTCCATGTATGAAAAGCCTAGAGGAATTTTTCTAGTTTGAGAGAATGTTATGCAGATTTCATGGCTGTTCAATGTTTGTTGAAAGAAAACATTTCTTGGCAGTGGGATCAACTTGATTGAAATTATTTCAGTAACTTTAAAGAAGTGCTGACTTGCAGTAAGGTACCATTACTCTGTGATTAAAAGTTAGCAATGTCACTTACCTGTACTGCAAACAAACCAATAAAAATAAAACCATATCAAAAGAGTAATAAAGGCCACTGACAGCAATAAAGTTCCACAAAAAGGGGGTTTATTAACCCAGAAAAAGACAAATAAAGTAAGTGCTTTTGTCTTGCTTCAATGAACAAAACTTCCTCAGACAAAAAACTCTTCAAGAACACAACCATGTAAACAAATAAATAAAACCACATGACTACATTAATTAAGCCTTAAAAGGTATACTCCGAAAATACAATCGAAAATACAATCGTGGACAACCTTCTTTGATTTTTTAAAAAGACATATATAAAAAATATTGTATAAAATTGTAACACAATAATATTTAGCTACTAGGAAAGCATTTAGGTAATAGGAAAGCATAGTAACAAGATAACCTAACTAGACTAGACAAAATGAACTAATCCTAGTACATAAAAGAAGCAAAACAGTCATGCATTCACTTCATCTATTTATACAAAAATACACTTACACCATGTTACCTTTGAAACTCCTTAACATTAAAATACAGGCCAAGGAGCATGTATCATTCAAAGAGATGTAAAAACAAGGGCAATGTTTACAGGTGGCCAGATAGACCACACTTTTGGACCCATAATTAAATCTTTTGTTAATAGAATATCTTCCTCTAACAGTAAAGGTATTCCCAACTTCCATAAATCTGTGTATGCTGTACCTTTAAGAAGCATTTCTAGGTCTGTTGGTAAAGCTGACCGTAAGTTTAAGGACAGGGTTTATGATTAGACTTACAGTATTAAGAAACTAAAGTTAGAGAACACGTTGGCTAAGCACTTCCATGAACACTCTCAGCATAATTTTAGCTTTAGAGTCATAAGACCAGATAGAGCCGGACTCTAGGAGAAGATCATTCACTTTGAAATTAGAAGTATGTGAACTATTGTGGCAAATAAAATTAAATGCTTATAGCCCACCAGGTTTGAATGATACGTGCTCCTTGGCCTGTGTTTTAAAGTTAAGGAGTTTGCAAAGGTAACCTGGTGTAAGTGCATTTTTGTTTGTATAAATAGAGGAAGTGAATGCATGACTGAGCTTGTTTTAGGTACTAAGATTAGCTAATTCTGTCTAACCTAGTTAGTTTAACTTGTTACTATGCTTTCGTATTACCTAAATGCTTTCCTAGTACCTAAATATTGTTGTGTTTTTACAATTTTATACATTTTTTATATATGTCTTTTTAAAAAATCAAAGAAGGTTGTCCACAATTGTATTTTCAGAAGTATACCTTTTAAGGCTTAATTAATATAGTCATGTGATTTGATTTATTTGTTTAAATGGTTGTGTTAAAAAAAAAAAAAAAAAAAAAAAAAAAACATTTTTTTGCCTGAATCTCCTTGTATTCTGAATGTGCTTCTCAAACATTTTGGAAATATAGAGTATATTTCAGAGCATTTATTATAACTGTAATTGCCTTAATATTGCTACAACTCAAGTGATCTAGGTTGCACTGCATCTGAAGTGTTTGTGTGTTTTAGCTGCTTTTCTGTATATGTAGACTTCTCTGTTTCTTTAACTAAGCTCTGCAAAGTTATTTTATTGCATTCCTGCCTGTATTTCTGAGTTTTTTGCACTTTTAAAGTTTGTTTTTGCTTAGTTTAACTGGTAGGCTACACACTCAAGTGCGCTAGCCGAATTAAAGCATTTACTGTGTTTCTGTACCTAATTTCTGCTACTTTGTAAAAAAAAAAAAAAAGAAAAAGAAATATCCTTGTTTCCCACCTTTACTGAACTAGAATAGTCCAGTCTTCAGGTATTGCTGATCTCTGGGCTGTGTCATAGTTCCTGTGTTGCCGATATCCTTATTTGGATAGGAGGAAGCTTCTTTGTTCACCAGTGAGAGTGGGGAGCTCTGAGCAGCCTATCTGTCCCTTGAGGAGTGGTTCCAGCCCAGTGATTTGTAGCTTATTGGCCATTTTGGGCCATTTCCTATCTCTTTCTAACCCCCTGCTTTAAAGCCAGCTTTAGCGCGCTTTTGCGCTTGTAATTTAAAGTTTGTCCTGTTTGTTGCATTTACCTGTTGAGACTACACACTCAAGTGCGCTAGCCTGTGTTATATATTTATTGCATTTTCCTGCTGTTTGTTGCAAAAAAGAAAAAAAAGAAAAAAATATCCTTGTTTCCCGTCTTTCCTGACCTAGAGTAGTCCAAATACAGGCTTTGCTGTATTCTGGACTTTTGGAAAGTTCCTGTGTTGCCCATTTCCTTTCTTGGATAAAGGGAGGCTTCTTTGTTCACCAGTGGAAGTGGGGAGCTTAGAGCAGCCTATCTATCCCTGGAGGAGTGTTCCCAGCACAAGAATCTGGTAGTCTATTGGCAGTTTTGGGCCAATTTCTAGATCTTTCAAGTCCCCCTGTATAAAACCCGCTTTGGCGCGGTTTTTGCACTTGTTACTACTCAGCCAAGCTCCTTGTGGTTCTGCAGAGTGGTGCTAGCAGCAGAGAGGCTAAAAGAGCAACTGCTAACTTGATAAAAGTGTTTTTTTTTCCTGCTACTACCTGGGTGACTGTCCGATCTAGCTAAACTGCAAGTATTTCTGCTTCTTGGACTGTTTTAAACTGTTTAAAGTTGGTTTTGCACCTACACATTTAAAGTTTGTCCTGTTTGTTGCATATACCTGTTGAGGATAAACACTCAAGTGCGCTAGCCTGTGTTACATATTTATTGCATTTTCCTGCTGTTTGTTGCAAAAAAGAAAAAAAAAACAAAAAAATGATCCTTGTTTCCCGTCTTTCCTAACCTAGAGTAGTCCAAATACAGGCTTTTCTGTATTCTGGACTTTTTAAAGTTCCTGTGTTGCCCATTTCCTTTCTTGGATAAAGGGAGGCTTCTTTGTTCACCAGTGGCAGTGGGGAGCTTAGAGCAGCCTATCTATCCCTGGAGGAGTGTTCCCAGCACAAGAATCTTGTAGTCTATTGGCTGTTTTGGGCCAATTTCTAGCTCTTTCAAGTCCCCCTGTATAAAACCCGCTTTGGCGCGGTTGTTGCGCTTGTTACTACTCAGCCAAGCTCCTTGTGGTCCTGCAGAGTGGTGCTAGCAGCAGAGAGTCTAAAAGAGCGACTGCTAACCTGATAAAAGTGTTTTTTTCCTGCTACTATCTGAGCAAATGTCCGATCTAGCCAAGTATTTCTGCTTCTTGAACTGTTTTAAACTGTTTAAAGTTGTTTTTGCACCTGCACTTTTAAAGTTTGTCCAGTTTGTTGCATTTACCTGTTGAGGCTACACACTCAAGTGCACTAGCCTGTGTTACATATTTATTGCATTTTCCTGCTGTTTGTTGCAAAAAAGAAAAAAAAACAAAATAAAAATCCTTGTTTCCCATCTTTCCTGACCTAGAGTAGTCCAAATATAGGCTTTGCTGTATTCTGGACTTTTGGAAAGTTCCTGTGTTGCCCATTTCCTTTCTTGGATAAAGGGAGGCTTCTTTGTTCACCAGTGGCAGTGGGGAGCTTAGAGCAGCCTATCTATCCCTGGAGGAGTGTTTCCAGCACAAGAATCTGGTAGTCTATTGGCCGTTTTGGGCCAATTTCTAGCTCTTTCAAGTCCCCCTGTATAAAACCCGCTTTGGCGCGGCTTTGCATGATTTTGCGCATAGCGCAGTATCGGGCAGCTCCGTTTAATTGGGTTTAAACCATTCTCGGCTCCACAAAGTCTGCTCTTCACTTTTTCCCTTAGAACTGATCTAGTTCTCATAATAAACACCCTATTCCTACTCTAAAGCCTGGCACATGCTCACTAAAGCAATTATATAAGTCATCACTAAAACATTAAAAGCACTACACCCTCACAAACTCCCCTTGAGTACCTTACTCCCCATTGGCCCTTTTTTTCAATTATAAAGGAATTCCCAATACTATTCTAGCATGTCCAAAGGTCAGTTGTCAATCTCCTCTCTGGTCCAGCTGGTGAATCTGGGAATCTTGAGGCAATGTTACAACTGCCTCATGTACACAGACAACCCTCTCCTCCTCCCAACAAATTCCAACACATGTGAGAGATGCAATCATATAGCCAAACTGGAGACTAAGCTCCCTCAACTCAGTACTGGCGTAACCAGTCAGGAGGAGAAGGAAACCACACTCACTACAATTCCAGTCTCACATAGACCTACCACGACAGCAAACCAAACACATAAACACACAAAAACATACTCGGAGGCTCTAAATAAAAATCTGTCTAAGCAGCAGAGACCACCAAAGCAGACACCCACGCAACCGCTATCCCAAAATAAAACACGTGCAACACATAGCTCACAAAGCCAGTGTGCCGAACAGTCACAGCCCTTAAGGCTAAACAACACACCTGATACACTTGTAATAGGTGACTCTATCATCAGGCACACTGACGTCCCGCTCACCAGGCTGAACAAGGAGAAGGTTACGGTGAGCTGCCTGTTGGGCGCTAGGATCCGCCACATAACACAAGCACTCAAGTCACTCCAAGGCAAGTACAAATATGACTCAGTCATTGTCCATGCTGGTGTGAATGACCTGAGACGTACCTCCATGGACTACATGAAAAGAGACATAGAGGAGCTCTCTGAGCATGTAGCCCAGGCCGGTATGACTCTGACCTTGAGTAGCATCTTACCCTCACCAAGAATGATGCCACAATATGAAGACAAGATGATCAATTTCAACAATTGGCTTAAGTATTGGTGTCATTCAAAGGGGATCCAATGCCTGTCAGCCTGGGATGACATGCTCGACAAGCCACGATGCTTCACTAGGGACGGCTTGCACCTGTCACCCCTGGGCTTTCGGATATTGGCAAAGGCTCTTGCCACCCCATAGTGCCTTTTTTAGGCAAGGCTCAAAAGACAAACCCACCTCCATAGGTATCACAAGGGATAAGAAACTAAGAGTAATGGTACTCAATGCCAGAAGTCTAAACCTCAAGATGCACACACTCAAAACTCTCCTTAGCATGGAGAACATCGATATCTGTGCAGTAACAGAAACCTGGTTCAAGGCTCCCGAGAGCACCCCAGCACTACCAGGTTATACCTCATACCATGCTTTTCGGCCCCAAAACTTGGACCGAACCACAAAAAGACAGGGAGTATCAATATTTGTCAAAGATACCCACACCTCCAGGTTGGTGGCACAGCATGAAGCATCAGAGACTATCCATGTACAACTAACAGCGGGTAAAACTGCCTTCCAGTTTATAGCCTGCTACAGACCACTCTCCCAAACCCAGGAACCCCACTCAGCCTTCCTGAGAACATTGGAAAATATGAAGGTCTCTCCAAACACCATTATATTGGGCGACTTCAACTACCCAAACATAGACTGGGAGCATTATTCTAGCTCCAACACCCTAGCCCAAAGGTTCCTAGAATTTATAAACTAAAATGCTATGGAACAATTTGTTACCACTCCCACAAGAGGGGAAAACATACTGGACCTGATCATCGCCAACATGGGGGCTCTATGCTCAAGACCAGAAGTGTATCCCTCACTGGTAAGATCAGACCATAAACTACTCTCGCTGGATATTCACATCCCGACCCCACCCCCTGCCCAGAAAACCACAGTGAAAAACTTCTCTAAAGCAAATTTCACACTCCTCAAAACCGAGGTGGAATCCTTCAAAACCCCCAGGCCTGTGGAAAATATGGCCCAGACCGCAGAATCCTTTATAAACACATTCTATGAACACCTTCAGGAATGCATGGAACATGCAATGCCAAATAAAACCAAGACCCAATCCTCCAAAGGCAGGCATCCTGTCTGGTGGACCCCAGCCATAAACAAACTATACAATAGAAGGAAGAAGCTACTACATGATAGAGCAAAATCCCAAAAAGGGAAGGCATCTCTGATCAGTATTAGCAAAAAACTACGGGCATTCATAAAATCATCTAAGGCCAGCTTTGAGAGAAAAATTGCACAGGACACTAAGGATAATCACAAGGCTTTCTTTAGTTATGTTAGGAACCTGGGTGGGAATTCCCAGATATGCTCAGAATTAGTCCAAAATGACAAAAAATACACTGAACCCACAGACATTGCCAACATCCTAGCTGACAGGTTCAGCGCAAACTTCTCCCCCACTTCCCACCAAAAGGGCAAATATCTATCCCAGCAGAGTGCTGCCCCCCTGACATCTCAGATGCTCAAGTAAGAGCCGCCCTCTCCAAAGCAAAAAACACTGCATCAATGGGACCAGATGGTGTCCCGGGCTGCGTCCTACATGAACTCCAAGAAGAGCTAAACCCAAACATAAAACTACTATTCAATCTCAGCCTTACTACAGGATATGTACCCAAAGAGTGGCGTACAGAACAGTGGTTCCTCTCCACAAAGGTGGTGCCTCAACGGATCCTGGAAACTATTGCCCCATAAGCCCGACTAGCTTGGTCTGCAAAGCTATGGAAAGGATCATCATGGACCTCATAAATAAAGATATTGGGGACCTACAGACACTGGATCCTACCGAGTTCGGCTTTGTTAAGAGCAGATCCTGCCTCTTAAACCTGGTCAATTTCTTTGAAACAATCACCAAGGCCATTGATGAGGGGAAGGTGGTCCACACAGCCTTCCTGGACCTCGCAAAAGCCTTCGATACAATACCCCACTCGGGCATTATAGATAAGCTCACCAGCTTAAATATAAGCCCCTATGTCACTAGATGGGTTACAAACTGGTTCAAGGACATAACCCACATGGTTAGAATTGCTGGAGCCATGTCAGACTCCAAACCAGTTACACGTGGCATCCTACAAGGCTCAGTCCTGGGACCTCTCTTGTTTGGTATATATTTCTCGGAGGTACAGGCCAACACAAAAGGACTGTGGCTGACCAAGTTCGCAGATGACTGCAAACTAGGTGCCATAATCGACTCTCCAGCCAACACAAGCATCCTACAAAATGGCCTCATAGAAACAGACAACTGATGCCAGAGCCATGGCCTCAAGCTAAATGCCAAAAAGTGTATAGTCATCCCCTTTGGCAAAAACAAAGTGCCCACAAATTACCACATAGGTGGTAATCCATTAAGTACGGAAAAAGTAATTAGGGACCTGGGGACCCAAGTTGATAGCAATCTCTCATTTGAAAACTACGTGGCCAAAGTGGTTAGAAAAACATTTTATATAGCCCACCTAATCATGAAGGGATTCACATCTAGATCAGGGGAGGTCATCGTGCCTCTTTACTCATCCCTCATCAGGCCCATAATTGAGTACAATGCCCCTTTTGGGATGTACCTTACCAGACACCTGCAGCAACTGGAAAGACCCCAAAAGTACCTCACCAAGAGGATCAAAGGGCTCGAACAGATGCCATATGCTGCCCAGTTAAAGAAACTCCAGCTCTACTCAGTGGCACACCGCCTGCTCAGAGGCGATCTGTGCCTGATGTATAAAGCCGTGTCCAACCCGGAATTAATGGACATGCTGCACCTCAGAAAATCCAAATCCCATTGAGCTACATGGTCAAGAGACTTGAACCTCAGCACTGAAATAAATAGGACATGCTGGAGGGACAGATTCATAACCCAGAGGCTCCCTTCACTCTGGAATAAAATCCCAGTCCAGGTTAGGCAGAGTCCCTCATTGACTCTCTTCAAGAGGAATCTTGATGAGTGGATGGGAGATCATAGGTTTACCCCGGATATCACTTCTGTGTCACTGTTAGACAGAGGCACAGTATACTAACCTTGAAAAAGGGCATAGCAAAATTAATTTAAAATGGGTGGTGAAAGCCAAACACACTCTGGCTAGGCTTATAAATGCCCTAGGGCAGATAGCCTAGTATGAACCTATGAATCTATGAACCTATGAACCTAAGAGTTTTTTGTCTGAGGAAGTTTTGTTCATTGAAGTAAGATGAAAGCGCTTACTTTATTTGTCTTTTTCTAGGATAATAAACCCCCTTTTTGTGGAACGTTATTGCTGCCAGTGGCCTTTATTACACTTACCTGTACTGCCTCAGCCTGTGGCACAGGTGCAGTGATTTAACATGCACCTTCATGGGATGAAAGACCAACTGAATATGCATTAGCAAGTCTATCCTCTCCTGAAACAAATTCACCTTTCATCAAGAAAGAAGCACTTCTTTGCTATTTGGAGACTCAAAATGCTACTTCACATAAAATCTAAAATGATCTAATGATGAAAAAAGATTAAAAACAATATTTTTGCAGGGGGGTAAAGCCAACTCTGCGATTATACAACAGTGGCTTAAGGTTAAATTCTCAGGTCCCGCTGTTCTGTGATCTCATTAAAAGCAGACAAAAGGCTTAAAAACAAGCCTGTATAAGTTCATAGGTTCATAGATATACACTAAGCTAATGATCATCAGGCATTTATAAGCCTAGCAAAACATCCTAAATGTATCCTGCAAGTTTATGTGCTGACCTTTAAAAGTCCATTCAATCTTCTCAAGTGTATCCCATAACTCTATGTGCCTTAGGGGTTATTTTAAGGGCTTTTTGTAAGCTAAGGCAATATTTACAGCCTGCTTCTTTCCATTAGAGATTTGGGTTCTAGACCCTGTTTATATTTCCACTTTTCCATCCCTGGTCCAGGTTTTTCTTAAATAAGGTTATAGAAGAGCTGTGCTTCACATGGATGGGAAGCCTATTCCAGAGAAGAGAAATTCTCTGAAACACGTAACTGTCCCTCCAACATGTACTATTTATTTCACCTGCAAAGTTTAAATTCCTAGATATAGTAATTCTGATGATATTCTTTTTGTGGATATACAAAATGTATCACAGTAGGATCCAAGGATGGCTTGTATGCCAGCCATATATTGCCTCATAACAGTTAGTTGGATATAAAGTATAAAGAGAGGACTTGAGAACCTCTGATCAGGGTTGGTATAATGGTTAAGGTATTTACCTCATAAACAAAAAGTATAGGGTTTGATCCTCATAAAGGGAAGTTGGTCAGGCTTAAGTATTTCTCCTTAGAGTTGATCAAGTAGTCAGAGACTTAGGGACACACATAGACAGTAATCTATTCTCTGAGCATCATGTAAATACAGTAGTGAGGAAATCATTCTATGTTGCGCAACTTATAAACAAAGGTATGGCATCTAGCTCCAAGGAGGTCATTGTTCCACTGTATTTGGCATTTGTCAGACCTATCATTGAAGGCAATGCCCCTTTGGCATGTACCTAACCAAGCATATCCAACAAATGGAATATACACAGAGGTTCCTCAGGAAAAAGAATACAGGGCATAAGTAAAATGTCCTATGCATTCTGCATCAAGATCCTAGCCCTGTATTCTGTCTCCTACAGGCTGTTGAGGAGAGCTCTATGCCTGACATACAGGGCATTGTCAGACCACACTCGGATGGACCTCCTGCATATCTGCAAAACAAGAATCACTCATTCAAAAGACTTAAACCATGCCTGTGATATAAATTGGACCGGCTGTTGAGACTGGTATGTCTCCCACAGACTGCCCCATCTCTGGAACAGGATCCCATCCATGTGAAGCAGAGGTCCTCCCTACCCCAATTCAAGTGTAACTTGGACAATCAGATGGGAAACAGGAAATTCATCCCTGACTTGGCACCTATGTCTCTAATGGACACAGGCAACTTGTAAATGATTCATCTCCCAGGCTTCTGCTTACACTTATCAGGGGTACCAGAACTTGTCAGATATTTGGGATGCATAGCTAGGCTTAAAAAGGCCCTTGTGGTTGTTAGCCTAGTAAACACCTATGAACCTATGAAGGTGGTCTGAATAGGACATGTTGTTGTTTATGACCTGTTTTCGTTTTGTGTGGAACCCCTGAGGATGATCCACTTAAAGTTTGTGCCTGGTCAGGTATATACTGAAGGGGTCATTGTACTCAATATTGGGCCTCATGAGGTCTGAATAAAGTGGAACAATGACTTCTATAGATGTATATGCAATGCCTTTGCCTATAAGGTGAGTTTATATGGTGAGCAACATAGAATGATTTCCTTACTACCTTGTACACATACTGGTTGAAAGTCAGAATGCTATCTACATACATACCAAAACCCCTGACTACTGGTTTTACTTATAGGGGTGTTTTATCAATGAGGCAGTTTCCTAGGGTGGCAGACTTCCCAAAGAGTTCTCTTATGCATTTCTTGACATTGAGTTTTAAGCTGTGGCTTTGCCACCAGTCATTTGTCTGTATTAGCCCTTCCTGTAAGATGTCAGCATCTTGAGGGGGAATTATATGAATGTTCCTAGTTTGCAATCATCTGCAAATGTGGTCTGCCAGAAGCCCTTGACACTGGCCTTGACTTTAGAGAAGTAGATGCCAAAAACAAGAAGATCCAGCATGGAGCCCTGAGGGATATCGCTAGTGACCAGCCTCTTTGTGGAGCTGGTGTCCCTATTCTAACTACCTGGGTGCTATTGCAGAGCCAGGCAATTATCCAGTGTGTAACATTGGGCTTTATCCCTATATCTATGAGTTTTTTTTACAATGTTCTAGTCAAATACTGTATCAAATTCCTTAGCCAGCTCAAGGTAGGCAGTATGCACCATTTTGCCCTCATCCATTGCCTTGGTGACCCTCTCAATGAAGTCTACCCATTTGAGTAGGCATGATCTGCTCTTGATTAAGCCAGTCTGTGTTGGATCCAGTATTTAATGTTTTTATGTTGTTTTTATTCATTTCCATGATAATCCTTTCTATGTCTTTGCATATGAGATTAGTCAGACTTATGGGCCTGTAGTTCACTGGGTCAGTTGATGGCTTATTCTTGTGCAGAGCGAAAGACATTGTAGTTCTCCATTTGCTTGAGAGAAAGCCTGTCTGGAGGCTATGGTTAAACAGTGGTTCCAGTGGTCATAACATGTCATATTTCAGGCTGTTTAGAAGGCATCCTGGGATAGTATCAAGGCCAATAGATATGGTGTTTTTGACCACAGACAGCTCTTCTAGAATCTGTTCCCTAGTAATAGTTGGGAAGGTTATGTTTGATGATTTTTCCTATGAGTGGACAGGGCAGAGAGGAGGGTAAAACTGGATATGAATTTGTCAGCCATCAGATTTGCTACATCTTCTGGCTCTGTGTAGGTGGCTCCATTTACAATCAGTTCTGTACACTGCTGTGTGCTGCCTTTGAGGTTTCAGACATAGCTGAAGAAAACCTTGTGGTTATCCTTTGCCTGGGAGGCTATCTTTATTTCAAATGTGGCTTTAGTAAGCTTAATTTACCCTGTCAATTTTTTGTTTAGATTGATGAGGGTGTTTTTATCATGCTGTTCATTGAACTTCATTATATTTGTTATTACTTGTTTTTTTTTTTTTTTTCATTTTGTTATACTTGGATTTTAACAAAGTGGTTTGTTTTTTGAGTTAGATCTGGGCTTATTTCTGGTGTGCACAGCTATCTCTATGCATTTATTGATATGACTGTATAGGGTTACTGTGAACAATTCTAAATAGGCTGTGTTCTTAGGGTTTGGGCAGGTATGACATTTTGACAAGTTCTTACTTAGTAGTAGGAATTTTGCCTTAGAATAGTTCCTAAATGGTACAAGATCATAGAACTGATTTTTTATAAATGAGACAACTTTGTGGTCTCATCTTACCAAGAGAGGGCACTGCACTAGGGGGTGTGCAGCATTCTCTCATGTTTGTGAGTAGCACATCGAGTGTGTTTGTACCCTTAGTGGGTATATGGACTATCTGGTCCAAGTTGTATTTCATTTACAAAGTCCAACAATCCATGAGCCTGTAAGTTCAAGAACATGTAAGTATCCCAGTTTATAGCGGGGTAATTGAAGTCACCCATGAATATGCTATGGGACTGAATGTTGAGAGCCTCTAGTAAGTTCAAGTATGAAATGTGGGTTTCTTTGGTCATAGAGGGTGGCCTATAGCTTGCGAGGATATGCTGTAAGACTTTGCCTGTGGAAATCTGGACATGGAGAAGTTAAAGCATGCCATCCTGTTTTACTAGTTTTTAGGTGTGTTTGTCATTGATATAGACTGAGACATCTACATCTTATGTCCCTGCCTGTGCAATCCTAAATGTGTAGATGGCATTGTAACCCTGCATGTTATTAACATTAGCTTTACAGACTGCAACCAATTAAGTGTAGTCTTAAAGTCCTTTAGGAAATGTTGCAAATACTGCATTTTGTGAATTATGGTTGGCTTGCAAAAGCTGATGAGAATTTGAAAAAGCTACATAAAAGGAGATTTGAGCTATATGAAGAAAAATACCTGCAATCTATTTTGAACTCAAATAATCCTTCAATGGAAAATCAGAATAATTGTATTGAAATAGAGTCATACAGGTTACCTTGGCGTTATTAAAATAAAAACACTAAATGGGTAAAATGGCTAACTTAAAATGACCTCCAGGTCGATAGTCTAGTAATCTCCTATGATCCTATGACCTCCTATGATAAATGCAGAAGTTGCTTGGTGATGAAATTTAGATAAAGAAATTATAAGTATGCGTAAGGTACATATTGATTGGAACTGAAATGTCTAGAGAAACACCATTGCACCCATGAGAACTTCCAAGTTGGTGCCAGAAAACATTATTCACTAATTTCATATGGTAATTTAAGAATAAGATGTTCATGTTTAATATTGCATTAAAATTAATAAAAGGCATTAAGACAAATATCAAAGAACTGTTTTAATATCTAGAACAAGTATTACTAACTTGCCATGTCTTAACATATGACTTATGGAATTACCATACATGCTTTCAGGCTTTAGTAGTTGATAACACAATGCTATACTGCTTTTGACTCTAGTGTGAATGGTCTAGGAAATATAAAATGATATAACTTTAAAAAACAAATGTTTATGATTTGTTCCTTTGTAAACTATGTGCTAATAGTTAAAATAGTGCAATTAATATTAAAAATGTTGTTTGGAGCATTTTTCTGTGGTACAGTGGGTGCTGGTATTCATTTTAAATGAATTAGAAGAAACTGAAAGTAAAACCTGCTCTCTAAGCGCATGGCCTATTCTAGAACTCTCAAAGCTTCACTTACCATTCTCTGCTTTCCCACCGAAGCCATGAGCTGGTAAAATATGTTTGTGATCCATCTCAAGGTATAACAATAAAAAAAAAAGCTGCTAGAGTCCATTAGAGTCGTTTGCATATTCATAAATGGACAAAAATGAAAGTACTTGATTACAGAGAGTGACTAGCTCTTGGAGCAAAGCAGTACGGGGCTTAACTTAAAGCAAAAGGCTCTTAAAGTGACAAGTACATATTTTCAACAAAATACAAGTGCAAAGCACTATTGAGTATGTACACACACACACACACATATATATATATATATATATATATATATATATATATATATATATATAAATATATATATATATATATATATATATCATAGATTAATTGTAAAAGGAAATAAGATAAATTACCACAAAAGTACTATATTATATGCAAAGAAAAGGACATCAGGAAAAAGAATCAATTGATGTAAACAGTTAATGTAAACTCATATGTATGCATACTAGGACACACAGCTATAAAAGAAAGTATGACTACTTATAACAACAAATGTAATAATAATTTAACAGCTAAGAAACCAATAAATAAATATATATCTACACAAATGTATTCAGTAAGGAGCTGGATTAGATGTAATAAAGAACTACTAGGGCAGGATATACTGTAAATGCCATGAAAGCATTATAAGAATCAGCATACTTAACAAGATTGGTAAATAATAAATTACACTCATATGTGATAAACATGAACGAGTCTTATGTCAGTCCACAGTTAGTCATTAACTATGAAGATGAACAGATTAAGTTCAATTGTTAAACAAGATGTACAGCAATACTGATGTGTTTAATTTTCTAAGAGCAGTTCAAATATTATTCATGAAATGCTTAGGATTCTCTTGTGCTTCATAGAGAAAAACAAGGTACAAGAAAAGTTAAAAATAAGAGATTACATGAATCAGATGAAGCCTTAATAAATTTGTATTAATTGCTGATACTATCAAAAGTATAAAATATCACAAAAACTATATATAAATTATCTATTAAACAAGAACATTATGAAAACCTATAATATGAATACAGACCTAAATCTAAAGATGTAAAGAATTCAACTCAACAGATAAATGTACTATATAAAAGTGTTGCTTATTTTATACGTAAAGATTACATTAGAAGCCACAATGTTATTATATATTAAAATCTACATTTTATAACAACAATAACAATGTTTTCATTAACCTGACTGGATGTTGAAACATATTAAGTTTCATAAGGCTCTGTTGTCTTAACAGTAGGAAACATGAACCTACTTGGACTATGTACACATAGGGTTTGCAACAAATATTAACAGTCATCTTAGTTGTATATTAAATCTGGCATAAAGAAACACTGAAATAGAATAGTACTTAGAAATATACATATGGGCAAAAGGATATATATGTATACAATGGTGTTAAATGAAGCAAGAAATGCATTGATAATAAAGCGTTGAAATAAAATGTTAACACTATACAACAGATACTGTTACACTGAAAGCAGATGTTGGTTGAAGGACATTAAATAATACAGTGAGAAAAAATATAAGATGTATATACTAAAACAATGTATTTAAAGTTGGTTACACTATTTTATTTAACTACAGACAGTAATATCATATAACAATCTCTGTATTAGTGTTTAATTGAATATTATACAGTTTAAGTTTTAGTTGAAGTCTGATAGCACACAAGCAATAACAAATTGATGATTTTAGTTATATTTGTTGTTGGGGAAGCTGAGGGAATATGTCGAATAGGGATAAGAGGGGTCATTGAATGGTAAACCTATTCAAGGATGGGATGTTTTCTCCCATGAAGGGAATGACTGGTTGTTTATATTGAAAACCACGTTTTACACAAACAGTTTTTATTTGTACGTTTTAAATGGATGTATATGCAATGTGTTTATAACATATATGAAAAAGAATGGTAAAAAGTTTTCAGCACACATAAAAGGTTACGTACAAACACAAAAACAGGACAATGGTTAAATACAAGGGTATAGTTAGTCCAACTGTGAAATGCATTTCTATTAATGTCAATGGCTTAAATAATGGCTGTAAAAGAGGAAGCTTACAAAGATATCTTAAGCTATGTAAAGCGCAAGTAGTATTTTTACAAGAAATGCATCTTATACTGCAAGACATTAATAAGATTAATATGCATAATTACACATTACTAGCAAGTTCAGAAAATAATAAAAAGCAAAGAGGTGGAGCAATTTAATGCAGAAAGACTACCTTGATGCCCACGATCATAAATACAGTCAATCATAACTCAGGAATGTTTTGTTTAGTGTCAATATTAATAAATGGTTTGGCTTATTCCCTGGTAAACAACTACTGGATACCAGGACCGCGTGTCAGGGCAGCCAAACAACATTTGGAGAACATAATACAACATTCTAAAGGTAATACAATAATTGCAGGAGATTTTAATTGTACAATGAAAGAAGAGGGCACAAATGCTAAAAACACACAAGAAATCTCCACTATCAAAATTGCTTACAGAGTTTACTGACTCATATAACTTAATGGGCATTAACTCATATGCTGAACAAGATTCATTGATATTCACACATTACTCAGATAAACATAACACCTTTTCCAGAATAGATAGAGTGTATATAACAAAATATCTTACCACAAAAATAAGCAAGGTTAAAACACTCACCTGCCCCTTCTCAGACCATAATACAATAACTTTTGAAATAGATTTTAACTCTAACAGAAAACTCACAATCATAAAAATTCCAGCCTATATAGCAAACATTAAAGAGTTTAAACAATACTATACTGCAGAGATGCAAAAATTTCTAGATTTAAACCTCACAGACAAGGTAGCAGACATATATATATATATATATATATATATATATATATATATATATATATATATAGGATGCAATGAAAGCATATTTATATGGGAAGGCAGTAGCCTGGTATAAAAACAAACAAAAGCATTGGACTAAAGAATTGGTAGAATGACAAACTAAAATAGGCAAAATTAAATTAGATATTCATAAAGGCAACTTTGCTTCTGAAACAGAATTAAAAAACATCAACAAAAAATACTTAGAGATATTGAACCATAAAACTATGATTAATCTAGAGAAGGTCAAACTATGTACTTACTCTATGAGTCCAAAAAATGAAAGGAGAATAGCTAACAGGATGAAAAGAATGATGAAGCAAATCAGATAAAAGAAATATGCAATATAAACAATAAAAGAAAAGTATCAGATTTAGAAGGAATTCTAGAATCCTTTAGAGTATATTTAATAAACTCAAATAAAGTAGAATCAAGTGAAGCACTTAGAAAATTCCTTAAGGAAAATATGACTAAGACTATCAGATGACACAGAAAAATAATAGATAAAGATATAACCATGACAGAAATTAAAGCACAAATTAAGAAACTAAATTAAACAAAGCCCCAGGTAATGATAATATGACTCCAGAGATGTTTAAACTCCTATCTAATAATACATTAACTATATTACTAAATGTGTTCATATCAGTTAAAAAATGTAATAAATGCCCTCCTTATTGAAAATACAGTAAAACATCAACAATTTTGAAACAAGATAAAAAAACTGATGAGTGTACCTCATATTCTCCCATAAGTTTATTAATATAGATTATAAAATATTTATGACAGTTCATGCAAACAGAATAAAAGAAACATTGCCATTATTGATAGAGAATGATCAAACAGGATTCATTAAAAACAGAAATACATATGATAATGTAAAGAGAAATTTGTCACTTATTGATTTCATAAACAAAGCAAAAAACAAAATGAATGTCATTTGCTTAGATAGTAACAATGCATTTGATTCCATGAATTGGGATTACCTTTGGCTTGCACTGGTGGAGTATGGATTTTTGAAAAATTTTACCTCACTAATAAGGTCTCTTTATGATAAATCTTCGCCATACATAAAAATATGGTTATGTTTGTCGCAGCCCATTACCATTACAAAAGGTACAAAACAGGGTTGTCCACTTTCTCCTTTGTTATTCACATTAGTAATAGAACCATTAGCAAATTTCATATGAACAAACCCAAACATTCAAGGGATTCAACTAGATACTGACCTTGAGTTGAAGATTCAACTATTTGCAGACGGCATTTTATTGACTTTAAAAAAATATATTAACACACTAAAAGAACTATGGAAAGCAACAAAACAGTTTAGGAAGATTTCTGGGCTATCATTTAATGAAAATAAAAACAATATGTTACTAATAAATATGAACAAAGAAGCATTAAATAAAAAATATCATAAATATCTATCTATAAATTATACAATCAAATACTTAGGAGTTAAAATTACAAATGACATAGATACAACAGTGCAACTAAACTATAAAGAGATTTTGAATAATATCAAAGAACTCATAGAAAAATGGAATAAGCTATTTCTTACCATGGAGGAAAGACTATATATAATTACAATGATTATATTCTTGAAAATTATGTATTTTATACGTGCTTGCTTGCTGCCTCCATATAAATCATATTTAAAACAATTTGAAGAGTTAATAATGAAATTCTTATGGTACCCTAAAAAACCTAGAGTTGCCCTAAGACATTATTTTGACAAATGGGAATAAGGTGGAATAGGCTTACCAGATTTAGAAGGATATATACAATTGCCAGCTTTAAAAACAGTTTCTCTATGGTTAAACAAAGAATATACTCCCAAATGGAAACTAAAAATCTGGTTACAAACTACTCATGATACAATAAATAAACATATGGAAATAGTATCAAATAGCTTGCTTTGGTTATTGAAGACATATATGGCAACAGGTAAACACAAAAATATAAATTCTAAATATAGTATCAATACCCTAAAGTCTTTTATGTGCTTTGTAAACAAGAATCTGGGATTCCGGATATAAAAGTATGATCGTTTTTATATTCCCAATAGCATATACACAAAATAATATGATAACTCAAGACTCAGTAGCAGTTAAAACACTTAGTAAGAATGGTCTAATTTACTGGCATCAGTTGATAAACACTAATAAAGTACTAATGATAGAGCAAATTATTAGTTCAACCTTGAAAATAACATGTGGTTAACACTGCAGAGATTAAGACAAACAGTTTTAAACCAACAGGCAATAATGCAGAAGTCTGTTAGGGAAAAGGTTCCTAAGTTCATAGAGCAGTTAATAATGCTGATGGAATGTCCACAAATGGGAAGGTAATTTTATCAATATTGTACAAATTAGTTAAAGGAACGAGTTCATAATAAACAAAATATATGGAAATACTATGAAACAGTTAATGGTAAAATGTCAGATGATAAAGATACAAAACTAATTCTTACATCTTCAAAACTAACATCTTTATCACTATATTGACAACTTTTCACATGGCACTTTATACATAAAGTATACTTAACACCACACAAATTAGAACTAATATATAATAAAAAAATAGATGTTAGGGGGTGTAAATCACAATCAATAGCCAATTGGCAACATGTTTATTTATTTTATTTTACATTTGTTTACCAGGTAGTGTCCAACTGGGCTGGGAGCCCATTTTCAGTGGAGACCCAGGGAGAAAAGCTCCAACAACATACATAAAATTAAACAAAAATTAAACAAAATTAAACACTTGACTAAAAAACAAACATGTATACATATTAAACAGATTCAACAGTACAGAACAGCATTTACAATATTGGAGAGCACACTCATGTATAAGATATAATATTGAAGCTAGTTAATAAATTAAAATACATGTGTAAATTAGAGGCTTAGAACACATGTTCTATGAATGCCATTTACTTAAACAATATTGGGAAAGTATTAACTATTTGTTACAAGCACTATTCACTGATAATTTCCAGCTAACAAAATCTCTAGTTTTGTTGAATACATCTGTGCTGTCTTGTGTTCCAAGGCAAAAATATGTAATTTTGTGGACTCTCCTTGCTATTGCAAGGAAAAATATTACACAGAACTGGAAAGCTGTAACTCCTCTCAATTTTAAACATTTCAAGAATGTGGTTTTATCAGTCAAGAAGTTGGAATTGAAAACAATCAAAAAAAGAACAGAACAATCTACTTCCTTAAGCATTGCCTGGCAGAAAGTAAATGAAGTGCTGGAAATAGAAGACAGTAATAAATTATAATCTTATTCAAAGATACATTCAAGAAAACAAAGTTTTTCAAGTATAGACATACTAAGTAAATAGTTGGTTTTGTAATGTTTGTTTTTGGAATTGTTTCTCCACTTTAAGCTTTGACTATGTATATATTTTGTTGATACATGTATATATGTTTATGTGACAGGATTAGGAATAAGTATATTAGAGGGTCAGCCTAGGTTGGATGGATTAGAAACAAAGCCAGAGAGGCAAGATTGCATTGGTTTGGACATGTGCTGAAGATGGATGCTGGGTATATTGGGAAAAGGATGCTAGGGATGGAGCTGCCAGATAAGAGGAAAAGAGGAAGGCCTAAGATAAGGTTTATGGATGTGGTGAGAGAGGACATGCAGGTGGTTGGTGTAACATAGCAAGATGCAGAGGACAGGAAGAAATGGAAACAGATGATCTACTGTGGTGACTACTAATGGGAACAGCTGAAAGATGAAGAAGATATATGTTTATATTTCTGAAAATCAATAAAACTTTTTTCAATAAAAAAAGAATAAGATATTTATGATTCTTGTGTAAGCTTGCTCTGAATGATTGGAAATGTTTTGACTAACTGAAATCACTTCTCAGGCTACAACAACTTATTATTTATCATTTATCTGAACAAGGAAGTACTGTCTTCAGAATCCATTTTATGTTAGAAGAATTTCATCATTTCATTGAGCAAACCGGTGAAATCAGGTTACAGTCTGTTGCCTAGATCAGCTGAGCTCATATCAAATTTGCTTGAACATATCAGCTTGAGCCATTAGTTTTATATTTCACTGTAATCTAAGAAGTATACAAATGAGATGCTATTTTTGTATCTGTTTAATGTGCTCACTGATCTCCTAGCCTACTGTTGGAAAAGTGAGACAGACTTTTCTTCTGTCTGTTGAGCTTTTATTATAAAACTTACAAATTGCATCTCTAGCCCTACGTACTTGTTCATCCTTATCATCATCAAACTAATGCCATTCCAGAAATGCTGTCTTTCTTGACTGCACAGAGTTAAAGAACCCATACTGTAATTCATAAACCAGTTTGCTCCTGAGTACTAGCTCTGTTTCACTTACTACAGTGACTAATATAATTCCATATAATGGGTATTCCATATTATACAGTGACTGTCCATTAGCATTCCAAAAGGAGCATGCTGGTTGGTCAGCTCCAACAGAGTGCCCATTGTAAATAGAGAATACACCAACGATAAAAGTCCAGCCACTAAAGTATCATTGAGAAGCCAGAATTTTTTTTCTATTATTATGTAGTAGATATGCATTAGTATGAATGAAAGAAACTCTGAAATGGAAATGTGTGTTATTATTTAATGACTTTGTTCCTCATAAAATTTGTTTTCTCCAACAAATCACTGAGGAACAGTCACTAAAAACTGACAGGTATTTCAGTTTCAGACTTACTTTCCTTAAACAATGCATGCATATTCACATTTCTTTTTAAATAAAAGATCGAGAAGTATGTACAAGACTACAGAAAACACAAGAAAAAACATGTACGTATAACAAACAAAAACATACCTGATTTTCCTTGTATTTTCCTGTCTCTCTGTGTTACCTCTAAACTGTCAGGAGGTTACACTTTTTTCTTTCAAAAAAAAAAAAAAAAACTAGCAACAGAGATTGTTCTTTCTCCATTAGTTGCTTGCTAAACCAGTGATGTACTGTGTAAGCCTGAGAATGCAAGTCCCATATGCATGCACACTATCAGGAAATAATCTGGAAGAACACCATGGCACTGTTATACAAAGACATTATTTAAGAAAAGTAAGTATTTCTTTTAAATATTGTCATTGTATAATAGCAATAACTGACTCTGTGGTGTGATATATTGAGGATTTTCCCATGGTTGGCTTTGTTTAATCACTCAGGCTTCACCCTCATGATTAAACCACACCAACTGTGGGTAAATCTTCAATATACCTCACCCACATCATTGCTTGTTGTTATATTAGTGCTTCATATTATGCAATGTTCTTCAAATACTCAGTTTGAATTCAAAAGAATTTCTACATCACTTAATGTTTTTAATGATATTTTCTGCTGTTGTTTGTATTGCTTGTCTGTGTCTCAAGACTCATACCTAAAAAGTGTAGCATACCTACCTGGTAAACAAATGTAAAAAAAAATCTGTTGTGGAGCTTTTGAAATAAGTTCAAATGTGATTAAAAATAATAAACTATTACACATTGTTAATGTTATCATAATAGAATATGTAGCAGTGCCAAAAGTACAGTGCTGTACCTGTTTTTTTTTTTTTATTATTTTTTGTTAACAATTATTTGGATTTAAGAAAACTGAGAAGAAAAAAAGGTTGTCCACTTCTTTTTCCAATACATCATTCCATATTCTTCTAGGTCAATGAACATCTCACAGTAATGTAAAACTATTTATGATTATATCAGTTGTAGTCTTTCCTAATAAGTCAAAACATTTAGTTTGGCCATGCTTTCTAGAACCATGGATTCCTACCAGGCATATCTTATTATGAAATGTCATTGCAAAATCCACGAACTGCAATTATTCATTCTATAGCTCTTCACTTATTTTACTTAACATTCTTTCTTATTGTAAAGAGTGACTTGGCCACCTGAGTCTTGATTTTTAATATGACAAGTAAAAGACATACAACCAAGTATATCTAGTCCCATACCTACCACCTGAACATGCACAAAGCAGATCTATTCAGCATTATGTCTCAATATTACTTATTGTCTCCCTCCTAACTAGAGCTGGATACAGCACTAAGTGACCTAGGCAGTCCCCTAGGACCCGTTGGCTGGGAGTGGGCACACTGGCTGAGGGGCTGTCAAATTAACTTTTTTTTAATTAAAAAAAAATATGTTGGCTTTTTTAAGGCCATTCTTCTTTAAGAAAACCTTCTGTGTCACACACACCTGTTTACATCTTCCTTTCCACATTCCCTATGCTGCTTGCATGAACACAGGTAAAAGAGGTGTGTGTGTGTGTGTGTGTGTGTGTGTGTGTGTGTGTGTGTGTGTGTGTGTGTGTGTGTGTGTGTGTGTGTGTGTGTGTGTGTGTGTGTGTGTGTGTGTGTGTGTAAAATGCCCTCATAGGCAGGTGGTCAGTTTATCTGCACAGGCTCAAACCCTGTACCATAGTTACAGAAAGCAAGGGCCTGAATCCTCTACCCCTACTACCAAGCTGACAAAAAAATTGAGTTTCAAGGAATTGAGTTTCAAGTGTATTTTCAAGGAATTGTGACCTTCAAAGGAAGAAAAGTTTACTGCTGCTCATGCTAAGTCTGTTTACAATGGACAATTGTGCTGTTTAGGAAATGGTATCAGTAGTGTGCTATAAAGTTTAAAAGCATTGTTAGTAGCATGATCAGTAGCATACTTGGCTTTTGATGGGGAAGGCTGTAGGTTCTACTGCAACAGCATGTAGATGAATTGCTGATACTCTGTTGTACTTTAAGGGGACTGGGGTGCTGCAATCCTGAGTATGTTCTCCTTTGGATGAGATGCCTATTAACTAGGAACCTGTTGCCAGATTGTTATCTATTACCTACTGTAATATTACCAGGTTACCGTTTTTTTAATGTAACATAGACAATTTATTTTTCAAGGGCAGCAGGCACTGAATTTGTAGATGAAACACTGAAATATAAAGCTTTTTGCTAGCTGCAATCTCTTCATTAGTTACAGATTTCTTTAATATGGAATTATTCAGATAACTTTTACTTCTGCAGAGATTGGGCATATTGACTGATATTGGTGAATTGTAATGGCATCAGTTTGAGTGACCTTTTATGGTTGAAATGTTTTGAATTGGGCAGTTTTGTCATTAATTACTGAAAAAATGTTCAAAACTACAAATTTAAAACATACTCTAACAAGTGGTGCTGTATTATACATGGAATGTAATTTAATACAAACAGAAAGGTGAATTAAAGAATACATGCATGTATGCATGGTCCTAAAATGTGTCCAAGGGGGCCTATGATTTGAAAACAAACCAAAGGTAAACTTTATCTGCCATTAGCCAGATGCATTTTCATTGAAAGTGAGTTTCAATGCTATTTCAATGAATGTGAGTTTCAAGGACAGAGAATTTTAAATGTTAAATTTGTTTTCATTTTGAGACTATCGTTTTTTGTCTGGCAAATGTCTGCCAGTGCTTGTGCTATAAAATTTGAAATAAAATGTTTAAATTAAATCCAAATATCTGTAATTATTGTTGGTATAAAGCAAAAACAGAATGTACACTGAGAGGTTTGAAAAGTGTTTATGATAACTGGGGGAGAAATAACCAAGTAAATGGACACTAGAATAGCAGGGGGGTGGTGTATATGGAGGCCCAATCCATTATCCTGCCTTGGGCTCCATTTACCATGATCAGGCTCTGCTCCTAACTTTGCATGTAGATTCCTTGCGTTTATTTAGCTCCTATGATATTTATTTAAATTAATTTGTTATCTGTGTAAACTCTTTAGGCACAAAGCCACTTTTAAGTGGTAGCCAGAGAAGAGCACCTTCATTTTTCATTTTTTTTCACAAAGTCATAGTTTTATATGTTCAAGTACAAGTTAAGACCTAATTAAAATTAAGTGAGATGAGGGACTGTAAGCCAAGAATAGCAGAGAGAAGCATTATTTACTATTATGAAAAATGTCACAGTTGAGTGATGTGTCAACAATGACATTTGTTCAGAACTAGAGGACAGTGATGCTATTTATACCCAATAAAAGTTTATACACTTATTAGTTAGTACTGCAGGGTACATTTGTGCCAAAACAAGCTTAATGTTTGTTGCATCTAATCTCCACTGGGAAGTCTCCTCTAGATCTTTTTGACCTAACCTTCGCTTGTGACTTCAAGGTAGATCTGTAACACGTGAGTGAATTACCCAACACAAGTTCAAAGGACATAGTGGTGATCAGATGAACATGACTGTGTTTGGCATTGTCCACTAAAGAGTAGGCTGTAGTCATGACATGCCCTTGTATGTTAGGCAGAAAGACTGTAGTCAAGTAAAGTTTACAGCTGTACTTCATTTAAATATAAATTCAAGGGTGCTTGGATCAATCTTGTGTATGCAGTTGCAACAAGAGAAAAAAAAATGTGTAGCAACCCTACAAAGTCATGAGGCATTATGTTGATCTATTTTGATACAATATGTATATGTGTGTGTGTATATATATATATATATATATATATATATATATATATATATATATATATATATATATATATATACATATATATATATATATATATATTTATTAATATAGGGTCTATATTATATCATCAAACAGTTAAAAAATTGAATGATGAATAATCAACCCCAAGTAAGTGAAAATGTACAATCTCGAAAGCTCAGAACAGCATTTTTTTTTCCAAGGGGAAAAAATTGCTATTCCAAAAAAAAAAAAAAAAAAAAAAAAAAATATTGAAAGAATACATAAAGTGGGGGGCTGTGCCCCCACACACCCCTACTTAAATATACCAACTCCGAGATCGCACTACAGTGCTGAAAATGGCAAAGTAACAGAAGCGGCCAAGTGAATTCTTTCCCTGGGAAAGACTTCACTTAAAAGCCGCTTTGCTATTTTGCCTTTTTGTTGTTTTAAGTTCAACCAAGATGCATTCTTTGGTCATCTCATAGGAACCCATTAAGATATATATATATCTATATATATATATATATATATATATATATATATATATATATATATATGGGTCTACTACTAATTACCGACACGACGATTCCCCGACAGAAAACTCACCGACGCCAGATGACCGACAACACACAAACCCGACAACGCAAAACACCGAACACCATTACACCGAACACCATTACACCGACACACGGAACGTAAACAACACGCGACACTACATAGCATACACACTAGCCCTGACCCAAACCCTAACCCTAAGGTCCGACACTATCGCACACTTCACCTACCTGCACCCTAACCCTAACTCACTTAACCCACCCCTAGCCCAAGCTCCGACACTAACGCACACATCACCTACCTGCACCCTAACCCTAACTCACTTAACCCACCCCTAGCCCAAGCTCCGACACTAACGCACACATCACCTACCTGCACCCTAACCCTAACTCACTTAACCCACCCCTAACCCAAGCTCCGACACTAACGCACACTTCACCTACCTGCACCCTAACCCTAACTCACTTAACCCGTCCCTAAACTACAGTCCCTCACTAGCACACACTTACCTTACCCGAACCATACCTCTGACACGAACACACACTCACCTTTCCCACAGCCTAACCCAACATCCCACAATCTCGAGCACTTACCTGACCGCTCCTAACTCCGTCACCATCGCACACTTACCGCGTCGCGATCGCACATTCCCTTGTCGGTCTTTCCACTGTCGG